>NC_091017.1:21003595-21305165 GCF_041296385.1 Aphelocoma coerulescens
CTGTGATTGTGGGTGATATGTTTCTGCACTTTATCCCCAGGATGAAGTAAAAGTAGGGTGAAAACAGCAGAAAAAATCAGCCACCAGTCTGGACTACCTGTATCCTTTTAAGCAATTGCATGCACTTCTGTCATTGTGCTGCTCCACAGGTTTCTCTCCAGGAACAAGGCACTCTAGTGCTCTTGTCCTCCTGGTGCCACAACAAAGGGACAGTTTAGAGGGAGGCTTTGCTTCTCATCTTGCTTTATTTAATGAGAAGACTCCGAGCTCCTGAGCTGCCCTCACCCTTGCTTACTACCACCACCTGAATCATGCATAGAAAAGTGCAGTGGTAAAAGACAATATCCACAGGGCCCATGTCATGCTCATCTGTTCCCCAGCCCTTATGATACCTGTGGTGAGCCACCCACACTGTTACTGTACAGCTGTGAATGACAGTATTTTAGCAAAGGTCGTGTAAAAATTGCTGGAGTGGTAGTCAGTTCTTCTCCACCACTTTAAGAGAAGCTGAAGTTGCCAGACATTATATTCAAGAGCTGGACTCTTCAGTGTAGGACTAAAATATTGATGGGAGGTCTTCCAAAAGTCTGGTCTGACTAGTTTTGCCTCTCAGGAAATGACCTTGTATTTGCAGTCAGGAAAGAATGAAAGAAGCCCTTCCTGTACACCAAGCCTGCAAATGAGATCAAAGGGGGCTCAGAGATAAGAGCTTAACAGGAATTTGGGGAAGAGCAAATAGCAGCTGTTTTTAAAAATTCAGATATGTAGAATGAAGATCGGCAGTTTCAGAAGATACCGTGTTTATCACTGATATTTTATTTTTGTCTTCTGCCTTAGGAAATGACAGTGCTCTAAACGATGGGCAGGCCAACAAACACACCTTGAAAACAGTGGCTTCCCTTAGATGAGTGGAGGGACACACGTGTGCATTGTTTACACCTCCTAGTACTGAGAGGTGAGTGATGGGCCAAGATCTAGACCATGCCTCCCCAGGGGTGGGAGCTGAGGTGTGTGTCTGGGGCATTCCTGGCAAGACACAGCAACACGTGCCCCCAGCTGTGAGCTGTGTGAAGCACTGGGGTAGGTGTTGCCTTTGCACCTGTGACAGAATTTGGAGTGAGACAGAAATGTGAGAGGCGTTATTTCAAAGTAGTCCCTCCCTCTGTTGCTTTGAGGACAGCAGAGCAGCTGTCAGGAGGAATATCCCTATTCCATATGGCTGTTCCCTGTAAATATAGCACTGTAAACAAAGACCTGCCTGGGAATTAATCCCAGGGGGGCTAAAAATACATGGGCATGGTTTTGCTGACTCTTTGACCACTCAGAGAAGTGAGTAATAGAGGCTGGATTATCTGTTTTAAAGAGATTCATTTATATTTTGTGTTAAAGTACTCATACTTGTATAAAAAAATAAACCTCATTTGCCCCCCCCTTTTCAAATCACAACCATATTCTGCTGTTTCTAGAGGAAGTTTGTGTTTTTTTCAGTGCTTTGAAATTAATTTTATATTCAAGTAACCCCTTCCTCAGTTAGGAACTCTTGAATTTTTGAAAACCATAGGGAACTCAAGGCTGTTGGCAAGTCCATTTCTTCAAAATGGTCTCATGGTGCAGATTTGAAAGCATTTAGGACCTGTTTTGATAATCCCTCTACTGAGCTACATTATAATTTTGGATTCTGAAATACTTCCCTGACTCTGGCCTAAATCACTTCAAAAGCAGAATTTAGACACTTAAATCATGAAAAGAAAAAATTCTGCCAGTAAAGCATAAGTCCTTCTGAGAGTACAACTCAATGTCTTTCTCAGCAAGTCAATAGAACCCACATGTCAGACAAGAAAGCAAGTTTTGCAAACAAGAAAATCCCCTCAACTTTGAGAATTAAACTGCCATGATACCCTACAAGTCATATGCTCATTGTAGCAGCCTGTCATCAAAGTTCAACACCTTGTTCAGGTCTCTCACACCAGAAAACTGTTGCCTTTGTAAACCAGAAGACACACAGGCATCCCTCCAGAAAGAGCAAATCATGACAAATTCCTTCTGTGTCATATCTCATACAGCAAAGTCAAGGAAGGGTTTTAAAATGGTGCACAAAAACAGAAGCAAAAATAATTGGTGTAGACAAGTGAGATGACCTACCTAACTACACAGCAAATTGGTAATGCCTGTGTATGTACACATGGGAGAGTAGGGAGAGTAGTCAAAAATATATCCTGACTTGTATTCTTCGACATGAGAGTGTGGCGTTTAGGTTTTTTTTTTTGCAGAAGGGGAAACCACAGAATTGGACTACTACAAACACCTTACCTTGTGATTCTGCATATGCCCTGCACTGGGTAATACCTAGAAATAGTTTAGACATTAATTTTGCCTAAACCTTGATGCCCACTGTCACAGGGCTGGAAGATAGGAAATACAACCTGTGGGAGGCAGCCATGTCTTTCTGGAGAGGTGGCCCACTGCCTGTCTGGGCAGGAACTTTTCTGCCTTTGGTCTGTAGTCTGCTTAAAGGGTTAGCTCATAGAACCATACAATACGCTGATTTTGAAGGGACCCATCAGGATCATCAAGTCCAGCCCCTGGCCCTGCTCAGGACCATCCCCAAGAATCATACCATGTGCCTGAGAACATTGTCCAAATGCTTCTTGAACTCCATCAGGCTTGGTGCTGTGAGCACTTCCTTGTTCCAGTGCCCAAACACCCTATAGGTGAAAAATCTTTTCCTAATATCCAACCTAAACCACCCCCAACACAATGTCAGGCCATTCTCCGGGGTCTTGTCACTGATCACCACAGAGAAGTGATCAGTACCTGCCCCTCCTTTTCCCCTCATGAGGCAGCTGTAATCATCAATGGGGTCTAACAGCACCTGTAATTACATGGTTCCCCTTTACCTCAGAGACAGTGCAAGTAATGCAAGCTGTGCAGCAATCCTAACTGTGCTGTGAGCTAGGTCCTCACTTCTGTTCTGCATGGGGTGACTCTCCTTTGTTTCACCAGTTGATTGGGTGTGATTATCTTTTTATTGTGATAATAATAGAATAATAGCTGCAGAACAGCTTTCTAAACTGGGAGGGCTTCCCAGTAGCATGTTCCATTTTGGGGCTTAGGATCACCTCTTCACTTGTTTCTGCCCCATCTTCCTTTGTTTGGGAGAGGTCCTTTGTTCTAAAGGCTGTGATAAAGGCTTGTGGATGTTATATTTTTGTTGTCTCTGCCAGTAGCACTGCCGTAGCAGACGGAGATCCCATTTCTTCTTCTCACAGAGAGAGTAGAGGGTATTGATTTTGCTGGATTTTCCTTGAAGCTCCAGTAAGCTTTCAGCAGGTGTGGCTCCCAGGCAAACTACTCTCTGCTTCCCTCTTGGCTGCCAAGATCCTTACTGTGCAACCTTCCAGTCCACTTGGTGTGCTCCCAGTGAACATGTTTGTAGGGCTGTAATTAGCATCTCTTCACCAGCCTCTTGCCTCACTGCTGCTTCCTAGAGCATTTTGGTGGGGCACAGTTTTGCAGAGACTTTTATCTTCTTTGGCAGTGCAAGAGGCACTAAAAAATTCAGGTTTCCTAGGTTTTGAAGAATGACATCAGTAACTTTGGACATCGTTGTTATGACAGGATATCTACTGAGATTTTGGGGGGAGGGGAGGAATAGCTAAGCCTAATAACAGTAAACATTTAAGAGACAAGGTTCTGATTAGCTCCTTGAGTTATTCTTTGGGGGTATTATTTTAAGGTAGTAAGAATAAGAAAAGAAATCTTGAGGGTGGTTTGGCCCAAAAAAGATCTACTATGAAGACAGGGTGATGGATGTGTCTCTAAGAATGAATATAAAACTCTTTCATGTATTTGATAGCGTGAATAGATAGAATTTCAACTACTTCTTACGCTTGAAAGTAGGTAGAATCTGACTGAATACAGCCCAAGTGAGAGGAGAACTGGGAAGTCCATGAGATGAACGGAAGTTTCAGCCAAAACATCTTAGTCTTAATACTTCATACATTTTAACCTGAACTCTAGTTTTAGTTTTTTGAGATCCTCGAAGTGAAATATGGGAAGAGGTCACCATAAAGTTATCTGCAGTTTGACAGGCAGTATCTATGTCCACCACTCCATCTGCTGAACCTTCCTAGGAAGCTGATGTTCATCTTCAGGCTTCAGTTAATGGGTATGTTTTACCAAGAAAGAAACCTGGATCAGTAGCAGTCATGGGGCTGCCAAACAAAAATGGAATTCAAAAATGTTGACAGTTGCTCTAATAACCAACAGCCTGCTTTGAAATATTCTTGACACTTCCTTTTCAAATAAACTTGAGAAGCATTTTTATATGCAAAAGTCTTAAGGAAGTTTTCCTGACCCTGGGAGTTTGAAGACTGTCCTTTTTATGCAGAAAGATGAAGGGTGCTCCTGAGAAAAGAGGCTGTAGAAATTCTCATTTTTAGTACTTTGATTATATCCAGGATAGGCATTTTGCAGGTGAAGGTTTTTTTGTTTTGTTTTCATTGGTTTTGTTGTAGTTTCCTTACAGTTCATCTGCACTCCTAAAAGAAATTCATTGAGACTCAGACAGGAGGAAGTCCTTCTTCATTTCATGTTTGTCAGGGCTACTGGGTAGTCTTGGCCCTGGCAAGAGAAATCTTGAACTATGTGGGATTTTTGGTCAGCATCAGGCCTTCCTTTGAGTTTCTGGGCTGCTGTGGATTCAGTGCATCCAATACTCTTTAAGTGGAAGGTTTTGATTTAGTGTTTTCTAACCTGTGACCTGTGCCAACCATACTCAGGTTCCTCCAACTGTATCATTCTGGCTTTAGGCTTACAAACCAGACCTGAACACATGCTGTTAAAGGGATCTTTGTAGGTTGAAAGTCAAGTACTCAGGCTTTTGAAAAGCATCCTAGTTTCATCAGGCCCTGCTCAATCTCCCTATTGTTTTCTCTCACCCACAAGGCTAATCTTGCAGACTGGAGGGAGAGTGCTTTATCAGAAGAGAAGTCGAAGCAGTAATTGGTTGTTAAGCTTTGTGCAGGTGCCTTGCTGGGGAGTACTTACTGGCTACCTAAGTGACTATTAGCTACTTGGGTATCTTTTAAGTTCTGTTTGCTGCCTAGCACAAGGGTCTAAACTCATAATGCCAGCCCAGATGTGGAAAAAAGGGCAGTCCTTACAGGAAGGACAGCAGGTGCAGCCTTCAGTACCTGTCAGCGCAAGGTGTTGAGACCCCGAGGGGAGCAGCGCAGGTCAGAGCCCAGCACAGCTCATCAGTGGGAACACGGCACGCTCTGACAATACCCAGCCTTGCTGCACACCCACTAACCTGCTCCTTCCCACCACTGGCATGGAAGCTCCCACTGTGCTCACATAGTAGCCAGGATGCAGAAACACAGCCATCGACACATACTTCACAGCTGGCAGATGTTACTCACAGTTTACAGCAGGCTACAAGGCCACAGGCAACAGCTGTGGAGCTGAGAGGCCTGAACAAGTCGTGTTGTTGGGAGGTTACCATGCCTTGTTGCTGACAGACTGCACAGACCAACACTTTGGTGCAGTGGATAACCCAGAGTAACTTGTTTTATCCCCGAGGGTACAGTGCTGGCTGTTCGCCTTCTGTTCACAGATTCCCACAGGTTCAGTCACTGGTGGAGTCTCTTCTCTACCCACACAGGTACGGTGTGGGTGGCAACTTCAAACAGATCCTACTGCAAAGATGACACACTACATATTTTAGTCACTATCTAGCTCAAAGGATGGGAAAATAACAGCCAGAATACAGAAAAGGAATAGAATAATTTCATATTTTTACAATCTCCTTGTTAGTCATTTCATAACACGTTCCCATAAAGTTACATGCCCACATACTACACATTTAGGTTTTTTGACATCTCTAATTGAGGAATCTCTTCTGTCTGCCAAGTATTGCTTTTAATCTGTTTTTACCTACTCCTTTTACCTATTTAAGGACCATTAATTTCTGTAATATTTTTCTGAAAGCCATGAAAGTATAGTTCTCACATCTGAAGTTGCAAAGACAGCTTAATGATAACAAATTATACTTTACCAGATTGCATGTGGGAAACATTTGGTCTTAATTGAATTACTTGTTTCTTCCAAATCAAGTATCATTTGCCAGTACCTATAATTATATCTAGAGAAACTTATATACATTCTTTACAATTTGTGCATAAATATACTTATGATCAGGTCATTTTCATCATATTTAACAGTGGGCAAAAAACAGTTTCTCTTTTGTGGACTCTGAGACACCCTTGAATTTACACCTTATTTTCTTCTTTCCTATAACTTCAGTCATGGTCATGAACTAAGTGTTGTGCTTTTTCTTCCTCATATAAATATGTAATTGAAATAATTAAATTAGGCAGCAAGTACCTGTTAGTACTTTAGTGGGGGAATGAACTACTTGCTCTCCTGTGATATTTATGGAAGACATTTAAAAATAACATGAAACTGGTGTTAATGACTACCTTACCTACCCAGCCTAGAACATCTTCCTCCACAGGAGTTGGATGTTAACAGCATAGTCACTAGTGGGTTATTTATTTTATTCAGTTTATTAGATATTATTCTCAAAAAACTGTTCACCAGCTTGTTATTTCGTGGTTTCATCTCTTGTCTATAACAACAGAGATAACATTTATGCTTTAAAGTTGTAGTTGCTACATTTAGACTCAGATTTTTGCCATCTTTTTTCCTTCACAGAAAAGGTTTTAACCCAAGATTTACAATCTTGTGTCAACCTCAAGAAACAGATGCAACAGTTAAGCCACAGTCATTGATGAGGTATGATTATCCTCTACTATTTCGTTGGTTTTGGCCAGGATAGAGTTTGTTTTCTTCATAGTACCTTATAAGCTTCAGTAGCTTATTGTTCAGCTGCTTCTTTTCATATATTGTCTTGTAGAGTGTAATCCTCTGCAACAAACCAGAGAACCCCACCAAGGTTATGGAAAATGCTCGGGTTTAGAGCATTCTTGTAGCAGTTGATGGAGACTTACTGAACCACTTTGTAAGACCATCTGTTCCTGAAATTTGAACTCTTTGTCGGTGTCTTCATTTGTTTCATGATTCAGGAAGCTGTTTTGTGGTGTTGGAGGGAGTTTCCCAATTAAAAATAGTATTAGTTTTTTGAACTTGCAGTCTTTTTCTACTTTTTAGCTGGGCTTCCTGGGCTGTTACCTGGTTCTCATTATTGTGATTAGCCTCTACAGCAGGCCATCACTACTAATTAGAATTAGCAGAGGAGCTCTCGTATTCTACTTGCATATCCAGCTTCACCCTCTTAGTTATACCTGTAAAAAATGCTGTAGCAGTTCATTCTGTAGCTGAGTAATGATTTGATTGGCATTTGTCACACCTCCCTAAAGTTTCTATATTGTGTTGCACCAATACCTTACACTACCCAGCAGTCTTGGTTCAAGTGAACTTTTAAGTTTGCTAAATGCGAAACTGTAAACAGAACAGCTGAGAAGTAACAGAACTACTGCTATTCCTCGTTGCTTTGCTAATCTTATTAATTTTAATGGTACTGGAAAGTCCCACTGGTAAGGGCAACAGTACCTATAAAAATGAAACACACCACTCATATTCCTGCATATTTTGCATATATGCCTGATGGAGAGGCAAAAGGCTGTGCTGGGGAACTGCCAGTGCACTATGTGATCCTGCCTGGCTCCAACCACCTTCATGGGGGTGGGAATGCAGCTCCTGCTTGCTCTGATGCCACAGGGCCTTTTGACATTGTTGTGAATAAATTGCTGCCATCACTTGATTATAAGTATCATAGTTTAATATTGAGTATATGTTTAATAATCAACTTACAAGTATTTAAATAATAATTAATTACTAATTTATAAATATTGTCTGATTATTAAACACTTAATCATTAGATAATAAGCACAGAAAATATTGTATAAGTATAACATATCAACTTGAAGATACTGTCTGGCTGCTTCCTGAAAAAGTGCCTTCTTTTCCAGGGGTGGAGGAGCTGGTTCAGTCTTGAGTTCATCTGTGGTGTGTGAGGATAACTGGGCCAGTGACACTGCCCCCACAAATTGCCAAGCAGGAACCATGGATGTGCTAGGACACATCATTTCTACCTCTGAAAGGAGCTAGGGAGAGACTTGCCCAGGGTTCCCTGAGTTTCTGAGGAAGGAGCCAGGCTGCTTGTGCAGAGGACAGTGCTGCTGCCTGCTCTGCTCCTGGCCAGGGACAGCCCCACCTGTCCTTAAGCTAATTAAAACTTCTGCTCATTATAGCAGTGTGGGTTTTGACAAGGTCATAAATCAGTCACTGTCCTAGGAATATGAACTGCCATAATTGTGCATTTTCTAAATATGAACTAATGACTTAATGACTATTCCAGCTGTTGGACACACAATGAATAAAGACTTAGACACACAAAAACAGTGTGAAAAATATCTTTTCCCCCAGAGACTCCTTCAGATGTCGAGTTCAGCCTGATTCATGCTGGTCTCTCAGACTTTGGGGACCAACATGACTGACGCCCCACCTCAGGCAGGCGTCTCTGTTGCCTGTCCACCTCCTGCCTGCCTGGAACCCAACACCTTCCCTCCCGCTCCTGCCCCCCTCCTCAGAAGCAGATGAGTCAATCTCCATTTCCGAGCTCAAACACACAGGACTTGGTCTCCACTCCAAACCCCAGCCCACTCCCAGGAACCCTTTTCCCAGCCCCAAACACACAAGCCGTTTTTTTGTTTGTTTTAGAGCCCCCAAATCAACCTCCTCAGCCTGTTTTCAAGTCTGGACAACCCAAAACTTTGTCTCTATTTTCAAGCACAGAAAACACAGGACTAAGTCTCTGGGTCTGATGACGCTTGGTCTTGAGGCCCAAGGACACATGTTTTCCTTTGGAGCCCTAAACCCATGATTTGCTCTCCTTTCCTGCAGTCAGATGAGCTGGGGTTTTGCAGCCCCAAAACAGCCCCTGCTGAGTCTATGCTTGGAAAACAGGATTTAAAAGAGGTGTCAGTGCCCTGGGCTGGACCAACTAGTCTGGTTCCAGCCAGGTTGTTGCCTCCTCCATTCCAAGGGCTGCTCAGCTCAGTGGGTGCCACATAATGCCTTTGTATCTGGGAAGTGATGTTTCTGAGAGAAAAAATGGAGTAAAAGCAACCATAATGATCCATTTCCACATCTGGGGCAGACCAGAAGTTTTCCTCAGGGGCAAATATACTGACAGCAGCACTGGATCAGGCACTGAAGGTGTCAGAGCTGCTTGGGGAGCCCATACACATGTTGAGAACTGCAATTTCACTGGAGAGCACAGGGCTGGGTGCATAGGGTGCTCACAAGTGAAAAATATTGAGCAAAGAGAAAGATCAAAACAAAGAGAAGCCCAGAGATCTCCCTAACATCATGTTCTCTTTTTCTATAGTCAGGTTTGTGCACTGGAGGGTGGATGTATGGAGGACACATACATTGTTATCTGCTTCTTTCAGTGTGCCTGAAGGATAGACACAAAGCCTCCTGCACTGCTTAGCTGGATCAAGTGCCAGGAAAAAAGGGAAGTCCCATGCATGGAAGCCAAGCCTCCAGCCCCAGCCAGTGGTAAAGGAGGAATCCAGAGGTGAGCAAAGGCCAGAGGCCTTCCAAACTGGCAGACTATCACCCAGCCTAGGATTGCAGCTGATAAAACTTAATCTGGGCAGACTCCTTTCCCTGGAGTTGTCTGGGGGACTGCAGGGTTTCTGCAGCCACCAGCCTCTGCTCCCAGCTACTGCCTCTCTCTTGCTTGCACTCATTTCTTGAGGAGAGGGATAGTTCTTTTGCAACACCACAGAGTGCCACATCTGCCACCCTGCTGTGCTAGTGCTGTTACTTTGTAGACTGAATGGACATGGATTTAAACAAAACCCTTCCAATCACGATCAAAACTTTCAGTTTTCATCCCTCCTCCCTGATTTGAGACAGTGACTAATTCTCTTGACTTTGGAAGATCTCCTCACTGACTATTGTGTTTTGGGAAGCAAAGATGTCTTGGGAGCTGGCTGTCTCTCCCAGAACTATTCAAGCAATATGTGAGAAGATACTCCAAAAAAGGCAGGGATTTTTGTCCAAACATGCTATGATTTCACTGTTTCTCCCAGAGAGACCACCTGCTCTCAGGCAGCAAAGGGCAGCAGCCCTGCAGTGCTCTTGCAAGCCCTTAGAGCCCTTAATTGTCCTGGGCTGTGTCCACCCACTGCTATTTTATCTGTGGTGTGTGAGGATAACTGGGCCAGTGACACTGCCCCCACAAATTGCCAAGCAGGAACCATGGATGTGCTAGGACACATCATTTCTACCCCTGAAAGGAGCTAGGGAGAGACTTGCCCAGGGTTCCCTGAGTCTCTGAGGAAGGAGCCAGGCTGCTTGTGCAGAGGACAGTGCTGCTGCCTGCTCTGCTCCTGGCCAGGGACAGCCCCACCTCATCCTCCAGATGAGGAGCACAATCTGCTCTTGTTTCTCCTGCTTGGTTGCTCAGGGAGCTGGGCTTCATCTTCGAGGCTGATGTATGTATGGAGTCTGCTTTTGGTTTGTTTCCAATCATGAGATTGTTTGGGGCTGGCCTGTAGCTTAGGTTCAGGTGTGAGTGCTGTAGGGTGCTGTTGTCAGGTTGCAGCCATGTAAGGTTCTGTGATGCTTCCTGCACCTGAAAACTTCTGATGGATTGAGGTTTGAAGGAGATGGGCATGCTGTAGATAACTGCAGGTCAAGTCTCTGCCTCCCTAACAGCTGTGAAGTGTTCAATGCCAACAGCTTCTTAGCTCTTGGGCTTGCCTCAGGATGTCATTTGGGTGTGCAAATAACCATATTTGCATTCTCACAGGTGCAGACAAGGGCTGGGGTGTGCTGCACCCTGGAGAGCATGGGTGGCTGCCCTGGGGTCTGTGAGAGTCAGCCTGGGATGTCTCAACTGTGAGAGATTCACTCCTAGTCTGTAGCAGGCCTTAAAGGCTCTTTCCTCCCTCGAGTTAAGCAGCTGGTTTCAGAAGCCCAGCTGTGCAGTATGGGCTTGTGAGCCTGAGGTGTTTTTGGGTTAACATATACCTGTCTGTGTATCTTGACTGTACATGTCCCATACAGCAATCCACATAATGCTCTGAAATTGGGTGCTCCATCATCTCCATGCACTCTCAGGGCAGCACTGATATTCATGAGCTCACTCAGTGTTGTTAGGGCACAAGTTTTGCAAATAAGAGAACATGAGGGGGAAGGCATCTAAATCCTTTAGCTGCGTGAGATATGAAGCCTCTGTACTCACAGTAAAGGGAATGTGTCTTCTGTCATCCTTTAAGTGGCCAAACCAACAGTCCTGTTGTGTATTTGATGAACTGGAGAAAGACTTAGGTTTATTCTTCTTCCTCTGGTTTCTACACCTCTCCAGATGGTGAAGACTTCCTTCCACCAAGAACAGGTCACAGACTTCATGACCACTGCCCCTCATAATGTTGTGTTCTGGACCAACAGGTGTATGAGAACAGGATGATCACCTTTCTGGTGGAATGCAGAAGTGGAATACTGCAGCAGGTAAGAGGCCCTTTTATTGCTAATGTGGGATAGCCTGGCCACTGTTGTCACAGCGTTTGCCTTGTCAACTTGTGGGTAATCTTCTTTGGTGAAACTGTTCCTCTGACCTCAGGTGTGTTAAACTGGCAAGGTAATGTAAATTAGCCTTAATTTGTCCTTTCCAGTGGTCCAGGAGTCAGATTATCCTTTTGGGAATTTCTGCAATTTCTAGCATGGAAAGTCTACTTATGGGAGCAGCTGGGATTTTTGGTAGCTTTGACCAAGTTTGGAAAGGTCTGTGTAGCACAACCAGCAAACCTCATCTCAGTGTGTGGTACTTCAGTTCATCCGCTAGGGAAAAGGGCTTTTTATGAGCATGCAGTGCTCACTTCTGTGCCTGATCTTTCTCTGTCCCATAGAATGTTATGTGAGGAGAAGGTAAAAGTACAGATCTCAAAAAATGTCCTGTGTGACCTGTATTTCCCTGTCCCTTTACCGAGGCTGTGGAATATCATAGCTGCTGAAGCTTTGGGGCAGTCAAACTTTGAAAGGTGCAGCCTGTCTGCCGACCAAAAGCTGTATTATTTATTCCACAATTAAAACAGGACATGTGTTTCAGATGACACAAACAGGGAGCTTTTGACAGCAGCAAAGCTTAAGTTTGATTCTGAAAAGACAATCCCTTCATTTTACAAATGGCTGTCATAACTTTCACTGGAGGATTTAATATCAAGCAAAGGCTCCTGCAAAACCTTTAAGGTGGCCTGTAATGAACACCAAAATTGTAGTTCTATTGTTGAAAATAACTGCATCGGTTAAGAGGTCTATTTTTTGCTTGACTTCCCAACTGCCACTTTGTTCTTAAAACCTGAATGGAAGTCCTCCTTCCAAGAAGAGATCTTAGAGACCAAAAGGTGCATTTATGTATTTATGAAGGTAGTGCTTAGCATGAGCTATGTTTTCAGAGTTTTGAAACAAGGGTGAGAAGTACACTGTCTTATTTGCTGCGCATTAGTCTTGCAGTCTTAAAATCCAAAACAAGTTGGGATTTTGAAGCTGTTTCATAACTGGAAGGGACCGTGGTGGGAAGAATCAACTGCTGTGTGTGACAATCTGGCAGGAGACCTCTTGCTTTAAGCCAGGCCAGTTTCCTGCCTGCATTGCTGAGAGCTGTTGTGTGAAGTTTCATGGGTTGCTTGTGCCGACAGCTGAGCTTGATCCCAGGATGTGCTGTTGCCAAAGTCTGTAGAGACACTGGCTGCACTGTCCTTCCTGTGAGTGAGAAACAGCGTCATGCTAAAGATCTGAACAGACATGGACAGTGAGGTGGTAAAGGAACAGCTGTTGAGGCTAAAGGAAGAAATGTTATTACTGATGCTTTTTAGCATTAATAACATCCCAATCCAGTTATGTCTCATACATGCCTGGAAGTAAGGTGCCAAATGCCCACATCATCCTGGAGTGAGGGAGGCATCAAGGGTGTAGGTTTGGAAGAGTTGAACAGGCATTTGCTTTATGTTATGCTGTTCACTGGTTCCTGGCTGTCTGGCCTGCCTGCAGAATATTTTCTTGTCTGCAAAAATGCAATATTAAACTCTGAGTGGACAACTGAGTGTAATTTGTAGTGTTTTCACATCCCTTTAGTTTTAGGTTCGCATAAAATGTCTTGTTTATTTTCCTGATTATTCATTTCAACTGTACATATGATTAAAAATAATGGATGTTATTAATTTTTATCATTAGTACTATCATTACGCCTACTCATATCCTTTGATATTATTGCAAAAATTATCTTTAATAGTTTTAATAGGAGCTATTCCCCAGGCTAATGAGGATATAAATCAAAGTATTAAACAGAGTAGAAAGTAAAGTTTTGGACTCTATTCTGAAATTGAACCCCCTCTGTGCAGTGGATGCCTTCAGGTTTTCCTGAGAAGAATATTTATATATGTCTCTTCCATGTACTTGCATGAGATGGGGCTCAAATTCGGCTGACATCAATTAGACAGTCTGTGGCAGCAGGGAGAAATATTCAAAGGAGGGAGAAGGAGCAGCAAGGATGTTGCTGCACTCTGTTCTTGTAGAGGTCAGGAGGTCTTATGCCACTGCCTGTAACAAGGCAAGGTGCACTGAGTACTCCCGGGAGCCCCACCGGAAGGATTTCAGCAAGTACAGGGCGAGAACCAAGTAGATACCCGTCATTAAAATCCGTAGGAGCATGCAATAGAATTCTCTGTTTAATTACTGGGATTCCATCTGTTAAAGATGAGACATGGCAAAAAGGAATAAATAATCTCTCTGGTAGTCTTCCAAAGGATGTCTTCTAAACATGGGAAACCATCTCTGCCCTCTTATTGTCCTCTGTTGCTTTGCTGTTTGTAGCAGAGTGCAGCCTAGCAAGGATGTGGTGCTGGCAAGGGATCAGAAAGTCAGGCTGGCTTCCTGTGCTTTTTTTGTTTTATTGGGTGTTTCACCCATTAATTTTTGCAAGGCTTTTTTTTTTTTTGCAGTAAATATTGAACTAAAGTTCACTTTGTACAGCACAACACTCTTGCCAATATGAGCAAAAGCAGTATAGCAGATAATACTTTGGCATGTTCTCTGTGTTTCTAAAATTTTCTGTTAAGACTTGAGTTCCCTGCTTTAAGAGGATTGCAGACTATTTGCTACAGAGCCGGCTAATAAAAGGTTTTCAGATACCCGGTTTAAACTAATTCTTGGTAGTCTTGTCACAATTTTGGGGTCCAAGGGCATTTCTGCACTTCATGGGGGAATCTGTTAAAGCGTTGAATGAAGCTGCTAGAAAGCAAAAGCCAAAAAGTGCAAAGAAAACAGAGTTGTGCCACACAGCCTGTTGCTGGCTGAACACTGAGCAATTGTGGGCTTTAGGGACTTCGATACAATTCTGCTGGTGGCATCTCTGAGGTGCTGGTTTTCTCCTCCATTCTGTGGTGAACCCCTTCCCCAGGAGGACAGCAGTGATGAGAGGAGTGAAAGGTTGTAGAAGGGTAAAAATTTGTATGACCCTTGCCCTAAATAATTGCTAGGTAGAAGACAGCAGCTAACTGGACTTCAGTCTGATTCAGAACACATCCTCATAGTTTCTTGCTCCTAGACTTTGAGGACAATTTGTTCCTCATCAATTTAGGTACCAGTCTTATATAGGTAACAGAAAACAGCCTAAGACTGGTGAACTGGAGCTGGATCCCATCTAGAACGGCTTCCCAGCAGTGCTGGGAGACAAGAGGCTGTTTCAGGAAGGTAGACCAGAGCTGTGACTTGGCTAGGATCATGTTGCAAGCCTGCAGCAGTCATTTTGAACCTGGGTCCGTGGTGTCCTGAGGCAGAATGGGAAGTGCCCCTTGGTCCCTTCAGTCTGCCACTCCCTGTATTGCTCCATGATAGGTGCTCCCCTTGGCATTGGGATAAGGCACTTGGGGGAGAAATTCTTTCAGATCTGCTTGGCTTCAGTAATGGGCTGTAATCAAAGCAGGCTTGAGAAACTTATTTTTAATGTTACACAACACTTCTGTGTTGTTGGCAGCGCTTTTTTTTGCGAGAGGAGATGAAAACTATAGAAGGAAATGGGGGGAATTACAGATGCATTTTCGCTTTGCCCTTAGTAAATGAGGTCTTCAGTGTCAGTCATCTTTCAAACTGCTTGACTGTATATAACCGTGTGTGTCTGCCTGGGAGCATCTCCCGTTTGAATAGCAACAGCTCCCTCTGTCTGCTTCGAGTACTCCGTGGGCTCTTGCACTTCATCTGATGATGCCATTTTCCTGTTCCCCGCCCAGAGAAATTCCTGCTCTCTAGGTATGATCGCAGCTTAAGTAGATTAAATTTGAGGACGTTTTAGACTTTCTCTGTGTATTTTTAGGAGCGGCTGTAAACTTTTTGCAGTTACTTCCCCTACAAGTTTATGAACGGAGTAACTGTTAAAAAATCCCGAAAGTGGGGTAGGGGGTGCAGCAGCTGCATTAGTGGGAGAGATTATTTTCTGTTGAAAGTGAGCTTTGAACAACCTGTGAATTACTGTCACATTGAACACGTCTCTGGCGATTTGAAAGTTTTATACCCTCTTCCAAAGTGCTGCTATTGTCTGTGTAACAAACGTGAACTGAACTGTTCTGTTAAAAGTAAGTCATGCACACTTAAGGACATAATAGTAGCTCAATGTTAACAATGCTGCTACATTCATCTCAGCAAACTGTTACTGTAGTACAACTGAAACTCCAGCAAACCATTTGCCTTGTGATGAAGAACCAGCATGAGATTAAAGGCATGCTATTAACATTTCCTAGCTCTCTTCTCGCTCTGACATTTGTCCTGCGTGAGGTTTTTTGATCACAATCTCAGCAGCAGACTTTGCCACACGTAGCACTTGAAGGTTTCACAAAGCTGCCTATAAAGGATACATCATATCTCACCTGATATTTGCTGCAATAGGTAGAGCAGAAACAATAACCTGACTGAACTTTGTTTTGGATTAAAATATTTTGCCCAAGAGCTTCCTTTCACTGTTAGTTTTTTTCAATATATGAAAATAGGGCTCCAGCTTTAAAGTACAACACATATGATGACTCAATGCAGCTCTGCTGCTAAGAAGGTGTTTGTGATGTTTTTGGGGGCAGAGTTCATTCAGATGACAAGCCAAAAATTCTTATTTTCCACCACAGGAAATTTCCTGCACAGAGTTTGTGGGAGGTATAGTACAGCCAGCATGCTCTGGATTTTGGTGGCACATAGAGGCTCTTTAGGCTGGATGTGGTTCCTGTGACGTTTTGCTGGAATATTTCTGAATAAGTCTTTCAGTTCTAGAGTTTTAATCTTTGAGAAATTGTCCTCTTAACATTGAATTCTCAACTGGATGGAGGAACACATTTTTCTTTGAGGTTGCTGTTGCCTCCTTACTGAACTGGAATGAGGCACTTTCAAGACTGTTCCCCAAGAACCCAGATTTAAAAAAAACCACAAACAAAAAAAAAACTACAATCGAAAAAGCAACCAAACCAAAACAATCATTAAAAAAACTAATCAAGCCAACACCAGTTTGCTGCCACTCTTGAATTCTGCTTTTGGAGTGAATTAGCAAGGTTGTCTTGGCATGTGTTTGCATGGTCAGAGGCGTAAGAAAATTGGCAATGAATATGGAGTTGTGTTTCATGGCATGGCTCAGAAAAGTCTGTATGCCTATACTTAAGAAAAACCTTGTATAAGAAAAGCCATTTGTAGCATCCTTTGGTCTTTCATGCTCCATAATCAGGCCTGAGGGATGGAGTTTAGATGCATGTAATTTATGGAAGACAAAGTTAAATCTTTGTCAGAATTAGAATATACTCACAATTTTTTATAGTGTATACCATTAGCTACTGAAGCTGCTTTAGCACCCAAATCTCTCCTTGGAGGTGGCAGTCTCACTGTGGATGCTCTTGTTGGATGTTCCCTTCTGGATTTACCTCTGTAATTATACATATAGAATAAAATCACTTATATTTAAAAGGTTACTTCAAATTAATTATGCACATTCTTCTCCTTCAGTAAGTGTTGTCAGGTTCAACAAACATTCTGGAAGGAAAAATAGTAGCTTCTGGGGGAGTAGGCAGGAACCTAAACTGTGCAGCTCACTGACAGTCCATTAAGCCCCAGGGTACGTGGTTAAATTATTGATTTGGCCATTGTTGGCAATTCAGCCAATGGCTCATGCCTGGCCCTTCAGGTGCCTTGGCTCTTTTTAATTGTTTGAGGCCTTCTGTCCAACTGCTGCCTGCCAGGAGAATGATTGCAGACCAGCTGAGTGGTTGTGGCCATGGCACTCAGGTCACCCCAAAGTCACTGTGGAAGGCTGCTAATCCCTTCTCCCCATGTGCCAGCTTGAGCTGAGCCTGAATCTGGTGCTGGTGCCCATTGGCCGAGTCTAGTGTGATACACTATGCTTCATGCAGCTCTCCAACAGGGACAAAGATCCCTCAAATTGTTTCCCATAATCAAAATACTAATTTCTCTTTACATCTTTCCTGAACCTCTACAATTTCTCCAAGTGAAGCTCTCCTTAATGCAAGCTCTGTCTGTAGAGAGCTTGTTTTGATGAAAAAATTGGGGGTTTTATACATCATATATATAAAATAATCCTAACTAGCCATAATTAGAACAAGTGTTACTGCCCTAAAAGAATTCTAATCCTATGAAACATAGTCATGCTACACCCTTCTAAAAGCTGTAATGTAAACTTGCCCAAAGAAAGCAGCACATGGTGACTGCAAGACAGGATGCTTATATGTAAGAAGTGATGCTGCTGTCAGTGGTGTTGATAACAGACCTGCTGGTTAAAGCAAGGGGAGATGGATGAATAATCCCTTGTTAATGGCATAATGAGGGCTGTGGGGCTGTGTGGGCTGTTCTGTGGTTAGTTGCATGTTTTCAAAGCCAACAACTCAGTGACACCTGCTGTTCTGCATGCAAAATAAGCGTGTGGGGAGTCCTGTTCTTTTTCTGTTCACAAATGACCTGTAGTCACAGCCCTGGTTGTGTGAGGCTGGGTGTGTTTTTGAGAGCAAAGAGCAGATGTTATAGGAAGAAAGATAATTTGCTGATGTGTACCAGTTGGGTGAATCTAGCTAGATAGATTGGAAAGATGAATTTAGGATGCAACCATGTTCCCTGTGCTGTACTACAAAGGCAAATGTCTGGCATCTCCTTCCTGTTGTGTTGGCATTGCTTGCATGAGCACCCGCTTGTTACCAAGGCCAGCTGGCTGGCCTTTGGGATCAGTAGTCCCAGAGCACAGCCTTGCTGCCTGAAAAGCCTGGAGAGGCAGCCAAAAGCATTGAAGTCTGTGTGCTTGGATCTTGGGTGCCCAAGTCTTTAAAGCCCAGGGGCAACATTTCCAAATTTAATTGGTATTTTGGATCTCCCGTGAAGTATTTGAATAATTGGAGCTGTACTGTTTGGGTGGAAATAAGATTGGGGTTTTTTTTCAGATCAGTGAAAACTATATGGTCATTCCAAGGGCAAATGAATGTAATTGCCAGCTGGCTTGGTATTCAGAGTTTTAAGGGCCGTTTCTGTTGCCTACAGTGACAAAGAGTCACGAGATCCTTCCCATGTTCTTTGGACTTTGTTGTGGCACTTAAATTCCCCATGCCTGCAGGCAAACCAGGAATAAACGTGGTTCAGACCATGTATCTTCTGTTTGAAGGATGGAGGGAAGAGATGTTTCCCTCATGCCCATTTGATGGTGAGCATAAGGGAGCCAGGATGAACCTATCTGTCCCTTAGAAAATGCTTCTGCAGTGAATGAGGACCAAGGGCACTAGAAGGGAAAGGAGATATGTCCAGGGACAATGTCTGAGCTGGCCTTTGAAAGCATCTCCTGGCTGGTGGCAGCATCACCTGGCTCTGTGGCACAAAGGTGGCAGGCAGCAATCCAAGCTTGTCAGCTGCTGCTGCTAACAGGGAGGAATTGGACTAGCTCACAGCCTGCCTGTCTTCCACCTTTGGGAAACACCCAGCTTTTAAATTCCAGCCCTATATACCAGGGTTCCCACACAGTCAGGGCACCATGAGGAGCACAAACATCAAATGAGGTTTAAATTGAAGGAATAGCCAGAGGCCATAACCAGTCTCTGGTTATTCCATGAGTGCTGCTGTTGCCCCTGGCTTGCTGTTTACTCATCTGCACCTGCAGTGTTGAAAGCTGTACAGAAATCCTGTTCAGCCTGAGCCAAAAAGTATAGCTAGGCTTTGTGTGCACAGAGGGCTTTATAAAGGTCATGAATTGAGCTTTTGTGCCAATCTCTTTGTGATTTACTTCTCATTGTTTCTCTTTCTCCAGAATTTGTCCTCTGAATTGCCATCCGCCAGCTCTTTTAACAGGGAGTTCTGTGTTGCAGATATTCTGTTAGTACAAGTCTTACTGCTTTTGTGCTGGAAAGCTGGACCACTGTGGAGGCCTCCATGTGTTGCTGTATCTACTGGAGTCATGCTGAATGGTGACTTGGAGGGAAAAGCACAGCTAGCTCCCAATAGTCTGTGGCACTGGATGTAACCTAATTGCTGGGACAGCAAGGAAACCCAGGGTGTGAGTCAGATTGTTGGTCCAAGCACAAAATAATTTGGTTTTACTATCAGTTTTGTGGTTTAGGTCTGTGAGGGGTTCATTCAGACTCATTCATAAGCCTTCTCTTACCAGTCCTGAGTATGTTTTTAACTGCTTTCACTCTAATGCTGTGGAAAAGGATTAGGCACAAAAGACCAGTTGCAAAGATGCTTCTTGTGGTCACTCACTATAATTGGGGTTTGCTGCTGTTCTCAGACCTGCAGAATGCAGATACAATAGATTAGCATGGTTCTGTCTCTCACTTCGGTGACAAACACTACAAAATGCTCTTTTTAGGATGCTTTTGATTAGTAGTGATGGAGTTATGACGTGCAGCCTTCATGTGTATGTCTTTCAAAATAGACAAAGTGACTGTGTCACACTATTAGCATTAAAAATTCTTCATAATTCTACTCTTGAAAGCAACCAGCATCTCCTTCTGTAGCATAGAGTGAGGGAAGCTTCTTCTCTTGAAACTCAGCCAGATTTTGGTTTAGGAGCTGTGATGCACTGATTGTAAATAGAAGACAGCAGTTTCTACTGCTTGTAGTTTCTACTATGGAAGAAAAGCAGAGACAAGGCTGTGCAAAGGAATCCTAGAGAAGGATTAATTTACCCATCTGTGGGACAAGTGTCTAAGTAATGGTTTAAGCTCCCTCTGATATGAGTAGGTTATCTGTGAGAGGGGCTTGATTTCTTTACAATAACCAGCTTAGCCTAGATGCCTGACTTTTAGACATTTAGCATTGTGTAAGATGATCATCATCTGCGTATCTATATCAAGATACAAGATGTAGATTTTTCCCAGTTTTCCATTCTTAAAAAATGACAAGATTTCAAAGGATATTCTAGCAAAAGTAGAAATATGAGTGTGATGTGTCCACTCCCTTCCTAATGCCAAAGCTTGCTTTTCAGGCGGAAGCCTGAGAATATTGGTGAATTCTGGGTTGTGCTGCACCTCAAGAAAATACTGACTGTCCATATATTTGAATAGTGAAATGCAAGACACATATTAGATAATGACAGGTGTCTGCGCAAGGCAATCCTCAGGGAAAATGTGTTGCATTCCTTGAATGTCAATAAACCCCACTTTACACATGGAGGTTTGATGAATAAATATAACCTTGGTTTTGTTCTGACAGGTGGCATCTGATTTAGTGCTTCTCCATGAAGATCCAGACCCCTTTGCCCTTTTTATCTCCTGAGGTCTCTGAACTCCAGTTTGTCCCTAGCTTCATTTTACACACCTGTTTTGAGGAATGAGTTAATATGATGCTATCTAAATGTGAGTCCCTCAGATTCATTTCACAAAAAATAGGCTGTGTCTCAGCAAGCTGTGTTCAGCTAGGAGAAAGAACTACACTTTGGAGGTGGTATTTATTAGGAAACCTAGTATCATAGAAAATTGAAGGGGCAAGGAAAAAAAACCAAAAAAATCTGTAAATAAAGGGCAGTCTATTAAGGCTCTGCTGACATTGCTGAGTTTGTCATTATGTCCTTAAAATGAGCATGAGGAGCCAGGCACAACCTTGAGATCTCCAGTTTTAAAATTAGTTTTAATAGGACACAACAGGTAGACTGAAAGAAAACAACACTATAAATTTTTAAAAATTAGTTGTGATGGTTGAAACAAATTAAATGAAGCTTTGTAGACAAGTGAGGCCATACTAAAGATGCGTTTCATTTCTTGGGTTTAGTGTGGGGTTTTTGGTTGTTTTTATTTTTCCCAGGTAACACTGCTTTATTCTTCTGGGGTAAAACTGAAGCTAAATCATAACCTTGCTGGGTTCCCAAGATCAGCCTAGAATTGCAAATTGTAGCTGGAAGGATTTTCCATACCAATTTTTACATTATTTCCCCTTTATCATCACAGTTAAAACTCTTTCCACTTTCCAAGGTAGAAGAACCTTTGTGGGGCTCAGGTTTTAAGGCATAATTCAACCTTCAAAGTCCAAAACAAGCATGCAGAAATCAAAGGCTTCACATGAAGTAAGTTATTTGATTCTGCAAATAGCAGTGCAGTGGTTCTTCCGTTGAAGAGGCTGTATTGCCTTTAGGATTTACTGTAATCGAGACAGTCATTTGCAGGATATTGATATTTCAGCTACTGCCTCTCTGAAAAAAGTAATTCACTAACTGCTGTATAACAATTTTCTCAGGAGTTGTCCCCCAGCAGCTTACATTCTTTTCTCAGAGTGTTTTTCTTTCAGTTTTACATATGTTAATATATATTATTTTTCTTTTGCGTGAGATTCCCAGCAGTAAGTGGCATTCTCATGCTGAAAAGCAGTGTTTCTACTTTAAATAGACACAGATCCACAAATCCTGCAAAGGCAGGAGCAGGGCACTACACACACAGCTAGACCACTGAGCAGGCATCTTCCTGTGCTTGTTGAGTAAGACTGGATGGGAGTGCAGAGACAACATGAGGCTGACAGCTGGGCAGAGTCACCTGCCTCTGGAAATGAAATCCTGGGGTTAGCAATTATGATGCCATCTCCCTAAATCCCTACAACTAAGGCCTGGGTTTTACACATTAGAGCCTGAGAATTTCCAGCATCACTGTAATTTTTATTCAAATGTTATTTTCTAGCATTTCTATGCCAGGTGTGTCACTGTACATGTCAGATGGTGTCTTGATTCCAGTTTTGCCAGCTATAATGTTGTTCCACAGGTTCAGGTGTAAGTGCTGGCCCTGCAGCATACAAGTTTACAACTCAAATGGCAATAACTTTGCCTCCTAGTCTGCAAGTCCCTCTAGTCCTGGCCCTAAGGTGCTGGTTTGGCCATACTTATCTTAAACCCTTTTCTGAACATATTCTAGTGTCTCCAGTCATAATTGTCATTTTAGGGGCCTTGTGGGGTTCAAGTCAGGCCATGGCATAGATGATAGGCAGCATCATCTTTTTCCAAGCCACATCTTCAGCTTTTGTGTGATTTGTGGGAAGAACAGAAACCCAGACCCAGCAGTAAATAGACAAGATCCAGGCACTGCAGCAGTGGGGAGCCCTGGAGTAAGTCTCTCAAAGAACAGGCAGGTCTTTGGAGGTCTGAGGTACACTCAGCAAAGCAGGGAATGGCTCCTTAAAAGCCCAGTGGACTTGCCGTGGTACCGTGCTTAAAAGGGCTCCATGTTCCTACCTGAGACTGACATGAACCTTTGGTGTCCTGCCTGGTCTGTGGAGAGAAGGGAGAGATGTGTTCCTGCTGCCTCTCCTGTACTGGGCGGGTGAATCCATAGCGGTGGAATTCACAGACATGCCAAGGCAGAGTCCTCAGTCAGTTATAAATCATTGATGCTTTCTCGTCCTGTGCTTCTCAGACTTCAATAATTTCATTGTTCCAGCTGAACAGGAGTTTTACCTTGTTAAATTCAGGGAGTGCCACTGATGGCAGCAGTCTTTTATCCTGTCCTTCTCATTTTCTGACAGACCCATAATGAATGATTAATCTCAGTGTGTTGCAAAGGGTTCAACTACCTGTTTCTTTTTCCTGTAATAAAATATATGCTGTTTGACTGATTGTGCAGCATCTGTATTTGGATTTTTTTCCATTTAATCTCTTTTATATTGTGAATCTACTTAAAAAGCTGTACTGTAACTCTGGAAAATGTAATTTTTTCCCCTATTGTCCCTTTTTATTTTTAAGGAACTGATTTCATTATTTTTAATGCACATCAGTGTGGAGGCCTTTACCACCCATCCATGCTAACACTCAAGTTTATTGATATAATATAAATAAATATATATCTATCAAAAATCAGACAGAAACACCTCTAATTTACAAGCCCAGGTTTCCATGGAGGTATCACATTAAAAGTCAAATTTCCCCTCTCTATTCATGGTCTACAGCAGATTCTCCAGGGGTGTAAATTACTACAGCTCTGTGGGCCTATGGTCTTCCAGAGCAGCACATTTTCTGACATGGATGAATATTGGAATCATGTCAGTACTTAAATAATTCAAGAGCATGGAAACACTGGGTCCATTGATTTGTTCTTTTCTTGAAGTTATTTTAAAAAAAAAAATCTTTCAATGCTCTTTTTGGGTTGAAATACTGAAAGCACAGTAAGACGGAAAATGAGTTGTATGGAAACATCTTCACAGGAGGCCTGGCTGCTGTTAGGCCAAGAGCAGCTCTCTTAATTTACTAATGTATCATTCATGTCAAAATAACATTGTAATTTTATGTTGTAAGTTCAATACTTGCTATTTAACACTGCATAAACTGTATTGGTAGTTCTCAGAACTAAACTTTTTATAACAGCTGTATCCAATATATACTTGCTTGGATAGTTTGAAAAGCTAGTGGATTTCTTGCAGCAGTTTAACAGAGTCATTGCTGACAGACTTTCTGCAGTGTGGTTTGTCACAGATTAACTCTTTGGGCAACTAGAACTTTACAAGTGGCCCTGAAGTCCCAGTGACTTATGTAAATATCATTCTGCAACTTGCTTGACTCTTCATGTCCTCAGGAAAGGAAACAAAGTGGTCACAGATTTTTAACTTGTTGCATCACCTCCCTGGCCCAGGGACTTGCTGGTGTGTTATTTTGCTTTTCTGCCTTGTTGAAATGCTGTCTCATAAGCTGGTGGTACTTAATGCCAGGAAATGTGTGGAGATCTTTTTAGTAATGGTGGTGTGAACTTTTGTTTGTAGCAACTCCCCTGCTGTCTGTATAACTACTCTTGGCATTAGTGATGGTTTTCAGAAACCTGCAGCTGATGAAACACTGAGCTAATGTACATTTTTCCATCACTTATGTTCAGGTAGTACAGATGACCTCAGAGGTACCTACTCATTTTATGGGCACCCTACCTCTGAAGTCATTAGTGCTTAATTTTCACTGCTGCTTGCACTCAACAACGTTAGTAGTGGCTTCATGAATTACTAATGTGGTGTTTAAAGGTGAAAAGTAAAGACCTCATCAAATTCTGGATATTTGCATATACATTGCAGATAATTAAGTATCTGAGAGGCAATGTTTTTTTCTTCTCTCCCTCCTTGCTGTTAGGGTGTTCAATGAGAGAATCCACTTAGTATCTCTTGCTGCTGAGGAGTAACCTTTGTTTAATGCTGACCGGTCCTATATGGTGTATCACATGCTGCACTAAACCTCATTTGCAAAGCAGCTTCTTGGGCTCTGTTGTGTTTACACTGGCAAGATCCAAGAGGTGATTACAGAGCTCCTTTGAAAGAAATTAAGTGCTGTGGATGGCGTCTTCTCCAGTAAATCAGAAATCACATATCCGGTTCAGTTTAAGAACTCAGGGAGACCCTCTTTTTCTTTTCCCTCTGAAACTCTTCTCCATCAAATCAAAAGCAGTTCTTCAAAGCATTGAAGTGTATACTTAGCATTACACTCTTGAATTCAATAAGACACTTCTGCCTTTACTAAGCAGGCATGTCTTTAAACAAAGCACTTAAACACATAATTAGTTATTGAGACAAGAGGCATGGTGTATGTATTCTGTTCCCATTCTAAAAAGGGGATTTTTTTCCCCACAGTATATATGATCTCTTTAAGAAAGAAACATACTTCTAACTTGAATGATGTTTTTTCTTTTTCAATTGCATTTCAATTCAGTGTAGGTAAAAATGATCTTTTATTAAATAAGTCAAAAGTTTAAATTATTGTTTTGCCCAATCCCTTTTGAAACCCTGTTCAGATGTACAGCCTCTTCAAAAAAAATAATTGTGCCAGAAGCTATGTTCATCAGGAAACTGTTTTTAGTATCACCTGCATAAACCAAATCACAGATGTTTCAATCAAGGATGATTTTTTTTTAGAGAAAGGCTTTAAAATGCCTGCTCTGCAGTGTCACATGTTTGCTTGTAATTTAGTGCCTTATCCAGTGGAATGTCACAGGGATTTGTTTCTTCTGGAATATAGAAATGATTAGGAAATTAAAAATCCATATAACATTCTGTGATATTTACAGAATACCAAAACCATTTGAAATAATGTTTAAATTATTATAATTCTTCTAATCATGTTCTAAACATTTTTTCTGAAGTCTACCATATGGGGGGGGGAGAGGTAGGGAGGGAGAGTGTGAAAATTAGACTTTGGGTTATTTGTCATTTGGGTTTTTTGAAGTTTTTCTCTTTATTAAGGACTGACACTTGTGTGCAGGGGCACCACACAAACCATTACTTGAAAGTGGAACTGTGAGGGATTTTATCTCTTGCACATCTGAGCTGATTGCTTTTAGGGACAGAACTGTGGTGATCTCCATCTGTCCAGTGACAGGTGACATAACATACACTATGTAGACTCTATGGACATCAGTTACCACTCATGGGTTCCAGTGTCATGGTGAAAATCCTTTCTTAATAACAAGAGCAGTGCATTCTGAGTAAAAATTATTGTTCAGAGCTTCACTGGAAACGGGTCCTGACCCGTGTTTATTTGTAACAGATGCTAGAGAGAAAATTCTCAGATGCAGGTACACATTCACCTGACCGAACCTGTTGATACAGAGACTGAATCACATGTTCCTGAATCTGTAGCACTGAAGTTCAGACTTGATCACAGAGTAATTTAGGGGCACTGATTGCCAGTGTTGAATGGACCTTGTGCATCATTTGGAACTGCTTCCACCTCTAACTCATCTAGCAGTGTCTGAACTGTGAGCAAGAGCCATAGGGGGTTTGAATGTCCTTTTAATGGTAATAAAGCCTGATACAGACCTGGAGTGTAAACTCCAGCAAATGCAGAGATGCTCATGTTCCTTCCTAGCTGCACTTCAAGACAACAGGAACAGAGGTACATTGCTCTTCCAAAGCTATATGGGCATTTTTGTTGTTTTTGTTGTAAGGCATGCAAATATCAGTTTGCATTATAGCCAAATGATATTCCTGAAAGACATGATTGGCTGGAAATACTTCATACTTATGTAGAAGCTGTCAAAACAGTTTCATAGTAAAGTGAATGCTTAACTTAATTTTCCTCCTTCCAATTCTAGTAGGCATTTCTAAACTACCCTTCTGTTTGAAGCAGAAATAATTAATTTTTTTTCTTATTAATATGAGGATGTAGGTCTGCATTTGGCAAGAACTTCCTTTTGTGATGCATGAAAATATCGAGATGATTCAATCCTATGAAAAGATTAGGTTTGGAAAATAGCAGTTAGCTCTGCTCTGCTTTCACATACTCCTATTCCCCAGGATAGATCTTAATTGCAGGTGCAGAGGTGACCTATCACCTCTTTGTAGGAGGCTGCAAGATCTTCAGTCACCACTGTATCTGTGCCTCTTGCACCATCTTTGGGAAGCAAAGAAGCACCATTATCTTAAATCATTTGTCCAAGATCACAGAGGAGGTGAGTGGTGGAGCAGGACTTGAACCCATGCCAGCACTGTAATCTCTCTGTAATCAACCCTGTCACTGCCTATGCTTAAATGACTTTAGGAACTGACAGCAAAACCTTTGGAATGCTGCTTTGCTGTGGAAGGATTTGTCCATCGTCCGGTGCACAATCCACCTACTTGTGCAAAATGCCCCAAAGCCTAAAATATTCCTGTAATCAATGTGGATGCAGGAAGTGCTGAAATCAATTGATTGTCAACACCTGTTTAATGGTAAGCAGGTGCTTAAATGTAGTGTTGCACAGTAGGGAATGGTGATAAAAGCTGCCAGGGTCTGGTGTTTTGTTTAACAGCAAGAAATTTAAAAATCAGGAGAAACATATATTTTATTAGTTAGTAGATGTGGCTGTGCTGTGATATCAGGGAATATGTTAAGTCATGCTCAACAATCTGTCCAGCTCCTACCTATACTCTGTGCTCTGATAATGAACTGAAAATTCAGTCTCATTAATTTTAAGTCTATACCTTTAACATGAAATTCACTTAAACCATTGTGGAGAGTGTTGGAGGCAGAAGGAAGAGAAAGGAACTCTGCTCCAATCTTATTTTCAGAGAGACATATCAGCACATAGTAAGTTTTTCCATCACATTCAAGTAGATGATCATTATACAGCTTGCAGTAAACATCTGACTTGATCTAGACAATTGTGCAAGGACTTGATACCTAATCAGGGTGGACCTGACCTTTACAAATGCAGCTTTAAAAGTCAGATGCCATCCTCTTTCTAGTTTCTATTCCTTTGCAACAAGGCTACCCTTCACTTGGCTGTTCACTTGTCTAATTTTCATTGAAATAGTTTACCAGAAATCAGAGCTAGCCCCATAAGGCTCTAGTTTTAAACTCTGAAGCATGTTACAAATATCTTACCAACTTACCTTTATCACAACAAATACCCTACAAAAGACATTAGGATTTCTGTGTTCCAGCTCCCATATCAGGAATGCCACTTGCCAACTAGGACAAAACCTGAAAACTCATGGACTCAGATTTGGTTTGGAGGTAAAAGGCCTCCTGTCTGCAGCATTTTGAGAGATACCTACTTATCAGTGAAGCTCTGCAGGGGAAGGGAAGGGTGGAGTAACTATCCCATCAAACATCTTACTTTTTTTTTTTTGAGGCTTATCTAAAACAGCTTCAGGCTACTCAAAATTTTATAACCTTTCGAAACCTTACAAGCCAGCTATAAAGCAAGAGCTGTTCTTGTTAAACAGCCAGCAAATCAAGGTGTGAGGCTAAGGACATGGAGTAGCAAGCATAAGAAATGTGCCTCTTCTGCTGCATTTATCTTTAATAAGAGGATGACTAAAAGCTTCAGCTTTCTTTTATCTTTCACAAAGATTTACCAGAACAAGTGGTACTAAGCCTTTAATTCTCTTGCTTTACATAAACCAAAATGTTAAATTTTGTTTCCATTTTCATTCATCCTGATTTGAAAAACTTCTATGTTAAATAACAGTCTATTATTTTGGAAGTTTGCTTGGGTTTTTTTTCTGAAATGCCAAGCAGTACTGATTATATCACTGGAATATTTTGAATTCTTTTTCACCCTCACATTTGCCTTATATAGCCATGTAGCTTGGTATTTGACATGATTTTTTCCCCCTCCTTTCATCTTTGTGGAAATAATCAGTACTGCATTGTAACCAGCATCGGAACTTCATTGTGACAAATCTCCTGTGCTTGTTCAATGAAACGCAAAATGCACAATGTGGAACTTAAAGCTTTTGTCTGACTCCAGGGTCTGTTCATGCCAAAGTGAACTTGACACCTTTTTCCTTTAGCCTGTGGCTGCATGGTAGACGATGTTCTGCAAGATCTGAGTCTCGAAGGCAAGGCACAGCTCCTGTAAGCAATGTGCCTGACCCTTTGGTGCTGGTACAGGGCTATGGTAGAGCAAAGACAATTGACCAGAGGATGGGACTGGTCCATGCTGGGTTTGTGATGTTTCTTTGACATATGCTGGGACTAGTCACTGTAGACTCAAGGGAAAGTAAATATGTATCCCCACTCTTTCTCATCTCAACTTTTGCAATGGTCTGCCATGGTCTTGGTTGGTGTCTCTGACCAAGATCTATTGATTTTAATCAGGTGGTGGTAACTTATGTTACCCAGATCCCAGCACGGCAAAACTTCAGTCTTAAGGCCAGTCCTTCCTCTCTGTCTGTTACATGGCTTAACAGACAGAGTTGAGATCTCCTAAAACCCAGCAGTTTCTGTTCCTGACCACAGGTGCTGCTTCTGCCACAAGCACATGAAAATGTTGTTTATTCTGTGACAGCGTGCCCGTCCTCTTGACTCTGAAACACAGTTTGCTTGTGAGGATTAACCCAACTGGTTGTAGCCAGGCCATGGGAGTTTGTGTGGAAAGTGTTTTCTCCTACCCAGAAGCCACAGAAATACTTCTGACTACATAAGTTAGACACATAGAAAGATCCAGATTTTAATTTGTTTTTCTTAACTAGTGAGGAGAAAAAAAAGGAAAAGCGTAACACAAAAAACAAATTAATTGGTCCTGCATTTCACAGAGAGAATGATTAATCTCCTGCATTCAGGAGCATCTGTCTACTACTTCTGCTTGAATTCCTCAAAAGGCTAAGAGTGTTTCTAATGGTCATTTAAATAATAAATGCCACCACACTCATTAGGGGTGTATCAGTCGTTCTTTTTCTGCTCTGGTGCTTGTTGTATTCTATTAATATTTATTGAATTCCAGGAAATTCATCCTGAGCTAGTGGTCCACATTTCTTTTCAAGGTCACCAAATATAAATATTTTATTTATCTAATTTAGAAAAACGACATTAGATGCGATGCAGCAAGCATGACAAGAGTATGAATTAGTGGAGAGCTTCCCTCAGGAAATGTATCCAGGTACCAGTAATGGATAATTATAAGTCCAATAGCTTCTCTCCTAGCAGGTAATAAAGATACATAATGGCAATACAAGCCCTCACCTGAAGGTGTGCATATGGCAATAACAGTTAGTAGCACAATAGACTATTTACTGCGAGGGCATTGGAGGCATCCAAATCTCTTGCTGGTGTTTGGGCCCTAAATAAGCTCATTAGAATTTCACCTTCAAATTTTGACATGGATATATATATGGGCTACATGGCAGATTTTCAGCAGCCCTTTGGGAATGAATATGCCTAAATCTGTCAGATGCTTGATGTTGTGTCTTGCGCTGGCTAAAAAACCATGACATCATAGGAGTGGCCAGAGTAGCTCATTTTGAGTATTGTGTGGGTTTTCCTGCCCCTGACAGTCCACTGTTCTCCCTTCAGACAGGGCTGTATTGCCTGCTTGCCATACAGGTGTAGTTCAAGAGTGTCCTGTTTCTTTACCACTAGTTTTGAGGTGAAAAGAACATTCTGTGTCTGGGATTTTGTGTTCTGAATGTTCCATGCCCTTTTCTGCTGTATATTCGACTTCTGCCCTCTTGGACTCTGTCATCTTTGTGTTCCCTGGAGATATAAAAATTCCTCTTATGATGATTTCATTTTAAGCAAGTATCATCCTGCCTTCTCCAAAAAGAAGGCAATATGATGTGGGGGGTACATTTCAGAAATTGATAATTGCATTCTTGCAAATGCTGGCTATAAGAAAACAATGTTTCAAAAAAGAAAAAGCAAGTAGATTGTTTACCTTCTCAAAATGTTTACCAAAGAACAGTTCCCCCAAATTGAGTATTGAGCTGTCAAGACTCAAAGAAAACAAATGAAGTGGCATTTAGTTTAATTGAATATTGTGCTTGTGGCTTTTTGTTTCTGTATTCAATTTTTAGCGCATTGTAGTCTTTTGCTACTGCTAAGGTTAAAATTAAAATTAAATGTTTGCTGCTATTGTTTAGAAATACCACAGACAAAGCACAGGCTTCTGAAGCAATGAAAAACTTGTGGGTTTTACCAGTACAGTTTTTTAAATAATACACAGTATCTAAGGGAAGGTGCTACAGGAGAATTTTTTACAGAAGGGAAAGGCAGTAACTCTGGAGCTTTGATTTAAGTGTTGTGGTGTGACCTGTGCTGCTTCCTGACTTTCCAGGTAAGCAGGTCAGGTGAAGGAGGGGGGGCAGGAGGTGCTCCAGGTGCCAGAGCAGAACTGCACCTGTGGAAAGGGACCCACAGTGGAGCAGTTCATGAAGAACTGCATCGTGTGAGAAGGACTCATGTTGGAGAAATAGTGGACTGTCTCCTGTGGGATGCCCCCTCTGCTGGAGCAGGGAGAACAGTGTGAGGAGTCCTCTCCCTGAGGAGGAAGGAGCATGAGAGGCAACATGTGACAAACTGACCACAATCCCCACTGCCGGTACCCCTGCACTGCGGGGCAGGGAGGAGATAGAGAAAATTTGAGGTAAAGCTGGGACTGAGAAGAAGGGAGGGATAGAGGGAAGCTGTTTTTAGATTTGTTCTTATTTCTCATTATCCTATTCTGATTTGAATTGGTAATCAATTTAATTTTTTTTCCCCCAAGCTGAGTTTGTTTTACCCATGCTGTTAATTGGTGAATGATCTCTCCCTGTCCTTATCTTGACCCAGGAGCTTTCATTACATTTTTCTCTTCACTGTCTAGCTGAGGAAGGGGAGTGATAAGAGCTGCTCTGGAGGGCACCTGACATTCAGCCAAGGTCAACACTACACACCTTTTCTGATCTATCAAAATGGAGATTTATGACTCTGTCTCATTGTTGACATTACTGATATTGAGCTCTGATAATGCAGTACTAATTGGCAGCTCATTGATAGTCTCAGTGGCAAGGCCTTGAGGAGAACAGATATGGGGAATAAATCACTCCATCTCCCTTCTTGCAAAGTTTGCTTCATGATATCGGGAATAGGCCTAATCTCCTGCATCCTGGTTGAAACCACTTCAGATGGGTCTGTGGAATAAAAAAAGAGGAGAAGCAAGGTCATTATATAGTCACAGGAACAAACAAAGCTCCGATAAATATTGAGTTGAGTTGCTAAAATAAACGTTAAAAGCACTGAAGCATCCTTATGACTGTAACCCTGAGCAGTAGCTATGGACAAGTGGCAACAGGAACACAAAATGCTAGGACAGGAAAGACCGAAAAAACAGAGGTAGCAGGAGAAATTGAGCAAAATGGAAAGAGCAGGTATCTCTGGAGCTGCATACAGAATCAAAACTTTAGATCAATGTCTGAAGGGCCTTTGTCATGAATAAAATAGATTTTTGTGTACAGGGACACAGGGTAGAAAGCATAGATACATCTGAAAAAATAGCATACGGGTGACCAAAGAGCTCAGTAAGCCCCTTAAACAGGTAGGGGCTTGTGACAAGGAGCTGAGCAACCTGTGTGACAGAACAGGAACAGGGTACATATGGCAGGGGCACAGAGAGAGGAGTGCTCTGGGGACTGCCAGCAAAGCAAGCCAGGAGGGCAGAGCAGCAGCGGGTTGTTAAATGGGTCTGAGCTGGAACCAGATCTGGAGACAGGCCTGTTGTTGCAGGCACTTCAGAGGGTTAGACTGGACAGGGAGGAGAGGCTTAATGGGTTTGGCAAACAGCTGTGATAAGACTTGGAGTTTATCATGTGCTTGAGCAGAGCAAAAATATTCATGGCACCTCCGTTGTTGCTCTTCTCTAGAATCACATCAGAAATTATGCATGCTGCATTAATGTATATATCTTTGTGTAATGCACCACATCCTCCCCTTATTTCAAATCGACATGGAAAATATGCATGGAAAAAATATCTTTGGCAGCAAGCTCTATCATGATAAGCTCCTGAGTAAATACTGAACAGTTGCTAATTAAAGTGAAGTGTATAGTCCTTGATTTTTCAATTAACACACCCAACATATAGTAATGCCTTAATTAGTTTTGTGCCTAAATATACTTGAAAGAAATTTGTAAGTGTGGCAGTGAACTTTAAAGGGCAGGTAATTCTCTGTATTTTCAGTCATAGGGTAGGGGTGGATTTAACTGAAATTGAGGGGAGATTCTCATGCAGATGTACCATAGTCTGAAAATCTTTGGCCTTAAATAATCTTGGCTCTTATTGTTTTTTTCCATTTATTTTCACTTTACTCTCAGATAAGCCATTCTCAACCAATTACTTGCCCCTTAATCAGCCATGTGAGCAGCTAGTCTGCAAGAGAGCATGTTTGCCTTCTGTAGATAGTTCTGTCCACACACGGATCAGCATTCTCTGCTCTTAGCTGTGGAGTGCTCTGGCATTTTGTTCAAACCAGGCAGCTGCCTTTCCTATGGAATTGTTGGGGAGGAGGCTGAATAGCCCCATCATGAGATCAGTGTTTGATAGGTGAGATGAATTGGAGCCTGGATGTGCCTGCTCTCACTCGGGACAAATAAGGAACTGCCTTAAAGAGGTCACCTAACAGGGAGATATAGGGCAGGAGGACAGGGAGGTGCCCATGGCTTCGCTGCTGCCTGGACTCCCGAGTGCCTTATGACAGCCTGCTGCTTGCCTGTTCCCATGGCAGCGCTCCTAATGGCCATTCCTGTGAAAACCTGCTTCAAAAAGGATACACCTATGCAAATGAGGGATAATGGCTTAAATTGCTCCGTAGCGGAATTTTTCGGGAGTGCTTAGCAGTAGAGCTTGTCAGGGTTGTCTCAAATGTTTTTAACCAGAAAATGCTGGCTTATCCAAACACAAAGTTTGGGCATGTTCGCAGGAAGTCAGCTGAAAAATGTAAAAAACAAAAAGGCCAGATTTAATGTGTTTCCAGGCTAACATGTGGTGACTGAAAATTTGTTCGTCTAGCCTGAAATGAATTTAAAAAGTATGTGTAACTTTGGTATTTTTATTTTGATTACTGATCATATTTAGAACAAATTCAAGTATGATTGACTTGAGCTGACACTGTGCATTTAGTTTTGGAGTGTGGTTTTGTGTTTTTGCAATTTTAGTATTGATGTCAAGTTGACATAGGGAAACTTTTTTGTGTTTTATATTTTTTCCTGGGCAGGTAAAATACTGTCCTATCTATCTCTATTGAGTGCTCATCTAAGCATGTTCCATTTTAGTAAAAGTGTGATGATTTCTTTCCTTTTTTTTATTTGATGCCCAGTGGAAGAAAATGGTAGGAAAATTCTGAATACTTTTGAAAAACTCTTCTTATATTTTTCAGTGGAAACCCTACTATATTTTGGGTTTTAATATCCAAAAGTATATTTCCATTTAGCATGAGGGCTATGAAGGTGTCTTCACTTTGGAGGAACTGGGGAAATGGGGATACATGTCCATTGAAGTTGGTTTCTGCTGGTAAGAAACATACACTGCTGCTTAACCATGAAATTCAAGCCACAAACCAAAGTAATTGGGCTGAGAGTTGCTCTAGCAGTTGGCTGCTAATTCCAAAAAATAATCTGCCACCTGTTGTTTAGTCTGTAGGATTAAAGGAGGTTTATTGTTTGAGGAAAGAGGAATTTATTGCTCCAGATGGAGGACAATTTTTAAAAAAACTATGGGTGAAGATCAATTCAGTGCAATAGTCTACTTCTTTTAAAAAGGTATCTTGGCACAAGCCACAGCACTCTTAATAACAACCTGTGGACAGAGCCATTTTCCACCTTTAGAAATTGTTTTCTCTATTTGGAAATAATCACAGATGAGTTTATCACAATTCTCTAACAGATACGCTGTGCAATTGTCACTTTTTTTTTTGCTGTGTATGTCATCAGATTTTAATAAGAAGCAATAATATTATTGTCACACTAAGAATGTAATCAAAGATGTGTTTGATGAACAGGATAAACAGTTGCTGGAGAGGAAAATATGAAAATTCAAGGGTTATTTTGTTTGGATTCTATTTACTGACTATCTGGAGGAAGGAAATACTGGCAATGAGAAACTTTCAGAAATCAGTGATATGAAATCGATGAGAAGACAGGATAAGGTAAATCTATTAGCTGGAAGGACTAGAGCATATTGCTTGGAATATTTCTGCTCAGCAAAAAGCAGAAATTAGTTTTCTGATAGACATACAATTTTTGTGACAGAAGGGCTTTCAGGAAATATTTCCTGCTTTGGAGAGAAGGCAATGGGGGATAGGAGAATACTTTCTGGTAGGGCTAGAAGAGGGGACTTTACTGTCAAACAGTCACTTGTTCAGGGCCTGGAGAACTTAACAGGGACATGGAGATCTGGGTCCCATTTCTGGCCTGGGTCAGCCTGGGATATAAATTTGAGGCATTTGGTGGGAATAGAGGAAACTTGAGCAACATGATGCAGAGGTGTATGTTGTCATGGCAGGCATGTTGGTGTACAGTCAAGCTGGACACATGATGCTCTGGTGCTGATAACCAGGATGTTCAGCAAGAGCCCCTCACATACATGCAATGCCCCATGCTTGGGGCAGATTTTGGGATATATTAAGTGGAGAGCCTATGCTGGATAGGATTTATTAAGAATCTTGCCTTACTTCTGGTCAAGCTTTGTACTGAGCCTTTTTTTCCAGTCCTGCTTCCCTCACAGACTCCAAGTTTTCTATCTGGTCACTCTCAATCCCTGTTTTTCCAGTCAAATTCACTGAGCTGGATGTGTTAAGGCTGGAAATCCACAGTGACACAGATCACTATAATCACAGCAATCCTGTTCTTTCTGATGCTATTCCCTGGCACTTCCAATGTGCCCAGCCCATTCATCTTGATGAGTAAGCAGAAAATAGGGGACTTTTCCCTTGTTTGTCTTTGTGGGGATTTTGCTCTTGTTTTTCAGCAAACTGATCAGGCTGGATACAGGGTCAGATATGGGACTTCCCAGCACAGGATGGCACTAGGACCCCTAACTATTCAGTTTGGTCTAAAGCCAGAGCCTCAGGTCCTTTGTTCAAAAGAGTGATCCCAGCCTATTGGATGGGTCCTATGGTAGCCAGAACAAGGCAAAAAACTCGTTGCCTTTTGTTCAACTACTACTTCTGTAAGAAAACATAAGGCAATGCAAACTGAGAACAAATCAAACAGTCCTGCCATCTGTGGTAGGTGTATGGAGTGGAAACTGGTGGCTTTTGGAAAGCTTTGTAGGAAGCATCTTGACCAGCACAACCTCAGAGTACACATTTCATACTGGTTTAAAGCACTGAATTTAAAGCATCTCAATTTTCACCACTTGCATTTTTCATTTCAGTGGCAGTAAATATTCAAAGGCCTGAAGACTTAAAGAATCCACAGGGATGTTGTAGTTCTCCCTTGTTTTTCTTTAGCAGAGACATGAACATTAGTACAGCTGGTTAAGAAGAAATAGCTTATTCCAAATGAAATCATTCAACCAAAGTTTACTCTTTACTAAAGTATTTTGGTTTTCTTTAAATTTTCCAGCAGAGAAGATTTCTTTTCTTCCTTTTGTCACTGCTTGGGTGGCTATTCCCACCTCTTCCTGGGAAAAAATTCAGACAGGACTGACAACACCCCTCTGTCTATTATGTTATCCTACCATAAAGAGTGTGTGTCATCTTCTAATGCTTTAAGGAGCATTCATGTTTTGAAGTGAATTACATCACCCAACAGAAGGTTTAGCACATCAGCAATGATACTTGAGAAATTCAGTGGAAGGAGGCATCTTTTAAGCCATCTTTCTGTCTGGAGCACCTTCTGGCAGGCCATAAATGTTTGCCATTCTCAGTGTCTGACCCAGTTCATGGTTGTGGTCTGCTGAGTATGGTGGGATGTCAGTGGGGAAGTACAACTACTGTGCTTTTGTTCTGGGTGACCTGTGCAGTTTGCAGAGCTGGGTCCCACCCTGGCATGCAGCCTTTCTGACAGCTGCTTCTGAAGTGGTTGCACACCCTCCATTAGCGAGGCTGGTGGGCACATTTATGTAGCAGCCCCCAGGCTTGTCCATCAAGTAATTCCCAAGCCACCTTTAGGGAACCTCTGCTTCAAGGAGTGCTTGCAAGATTTTGAGGGAATTCAAAACTTTGAAAAGCATGTTGTAGGCAGTGACTAAGATACCAAGAGAATGGATAATGTTGTGTTGAGTAGAATATTCACAAATACTTCCTTACAGTCACACTGATACCACTGTAAGAAAGGCCCTGTGAATTAAAGATGCAGTCCAAGGCCATAATATTTCTGCTGCCCCAAAGGGAAAAAATAGCCCTTATTAGAAGCATTTGGTGGATTTCTCCTTATCAATACATTGCTAAAGGCCTAGAATTTTAAGGTCTTCAACCAAAAGACTCAACAATATAACAGCATCTAGCAGTAATATTTTGTCAGGAACTAGTGTTCCACTGTGAGTGCTAGACCCTGTCCCCAGTTAGTGTCTGAGAATCTAATGTCTTAGCACAAAATCTGCTGAGAGAAGGAATCTACATCTAAAGTGCTGTGTGTGGAAACTCATGCATATACATCACATGTGAATTAATCCCAAAAATTGTAAGTAAATTAAAAAATCCCCAAATTTGCCAGGATTTCTCCCCAGATCCAGTATTTCCTTAATTAATTTATTGTAGTTACAGTGAAATTCTTCATGGATATGAATATTACTTTTTTAATCACTGAAGTGATAAACATTTAGCAACATTTCAAGTGGAAGAAATGGAAGAAAACAAATCCATTGACTTTGTCTTAGTAAATTGCTAAATGTTGACCTAGGCAAAGTGAAAAATATCAAGAATTTTCCTCATGAAGGAGCTGGATGGAAGGTAGAGAGCATGAAACAAAAACCTGAGCCAGTAGTACACATAAATGCTGTGCTGCTGCATTTTATCCCTCAAAGGATATTCTGTTATATGCAACACAATATTAGTGTGTTCCATGTTTTCATCTTTATATTTAATTCACAGCTAATTTCACAAGGGACAATGAAAACCTTCCTGAGCTCTTCAAATGAATAATGTGTGATATAAATAGTGCTCAGGGAAAATGCCAGCCACCTCCTGGGAGTTTTTCTTCCGTGGTGGAGAATATGTAGTGTAGGTTGTGTGTAGACAGATTGGTGTGATTCAAGCTCCAAAGATTTGTCTGGAAGCTTGGAGAAAGCACTTGTTTGGGTTTCAGAAGATGTGATATTTGAAGACTCTGGTAAATAATGTCTTTGGGAACTTGGAAATTCCTTTTGTTCAAAATTACTAGCAGTTCATAGCGTAGCAGTGCCTGCATAGCCTAAATCTGACCCCAAAATCTTTGTGCCTGCATTCCTGATACAGCACTGGTACAAGGGGTCAAATTTTCCTTCTGAATCTTATTGAGACTTGGAGTTCTTTGGGGATGGGATTCTTCCATTCCTACAGTCAGAAGGTCTGGACCAATGTCAATTAGGCTTATCAGTGCCTTTGATTTTCATATTTGGCATCTTTTAGCATCCATGACTCCTCAGATATGTTTAAAATCTGGCCTCTCATCCACAGCACTCCTCATTCTGATATCCCAAAGTAATTCATTTCCACCATTTCCCTGGGATTACTTGCGGTTATATCACAGGCTGATGGAGTCAGAAAGGATTGATAACAATCCTACAACTTGTCTTGCCATGTGTGAGTACCTTGCCAAACCTACTGTATGGGTCAGTTACTGGCCTCATCCAAGTCAGGAAAAGTAGATTCAGAGGGTTTTTGCCCTTCTCAGTCAAAATGGACATCATTTTAATCTGACTCATTCTGCTCTTAAGGTGAGGTGTATGTATGTGGGTGGAGGTGGCTAAACTTCAGCTTCCACAGTAACAGAACGTTCTTTTTAGCATCAAGAAAAGATGCAAATTGTTTTTATGTGGTAGGTGTTTCCACCAAATATCCTGGGATCAAACCAGCATTTATCAAGTAACTTGAATCCTATCTTTATGCACTCAGTGGGCATTGCCCACGAGGAGGTAATGCATCAGTAGGCAGAGAAGCTTAGAACACAAAAAAGGGGAATAAAAAAATCACAAATCAACAAACTAAATTGCATTAGCCCAGGGATGTTTTCCTTGGGCAAAAAAACCTATTCAGATGTAAAGCTACTATAATGATTTTATAAAATAAACCAGCTGTAGGTAGATCATAGTTTTATATCAAACAGTCAGGACCCTGAGCTCAATTTCAAATATCTCCTTGTTATATCATTGGTCGTGGAAGGGATCATTATTGCTGTTAAATTAAACTGAATTTGGTATGACAGAATCTTACCAAATACTGGCCTCTGAGAGGGTTGTTCTTGCTAAAATTTGAATAATTTGCTGTTATGAGTGATGGTGTTTTAAATTAGTAAGGATACTAAAAGAAGTAAAAATAGACAGGACATTGTGAGATTTCCCAGCAACTGACGTGTTTGGCCTATTACTATATAGCTGAGTTAATTTAAAAGACACATGAATTTCCAGGAGTTTTAAATGCAAATATGCCAAGTAAATTAAACATGTGGGTGTGAGCTTTGCAGTGGGTTTTGGTTAGTCAAAATCAGAAAACTTTTGCATGTTCTTTTTTAATTTATTGGTGTCCAAGAGGATGCTGAATTTAGATTCCCCATGACTACATTCTTCATGTGGCTTTCTAATCCCTTATTACAGCTTTGTTCTGGGACCAAAATTAACACAGCCAGTTAAATACAAAGTGATATGGGGGGCTTGTTGTTTTTGCCAGTCTCAGATGGGATGACCAACCTGCCAAAGGAGCCCTGGTTGTTGCTGTGGCTAGAAGGTCTACAGTGGCTGGCAGAGAACTGCTGCAAGACTGAGAATATCCTGGGGCTTCCCGTGGTCTGGGAACTCAAAAGTTCCCTGCTCTGGACCTTTAAACACCTGGTTCCTGGCATCTCAGCCTGGCAGCTCCAGATTTTTGACATGGGATATGATGAGTGACTATAGTATCTCTGGTACTCATGTGATGTAGCATCAGGAGTTGGTAACAGACATGGAGATCACACTGAAACCAACCTGTGTTTCCTTCATGTCTTCTGTTTCTGCAGGAAAAGCAGTGTGTTAGTTTCTTGGCGGTACTGATCTGATGGGACAGATTTGAGGCTGTTCAGACATACAACATGAGAGATGGCCTATGTTTTCTCCAGCCTATTTTCTTGTTTTCTGTTGGTTTTGCCTCAGCTTGTTTCCCCTTTTTTCTGGGGTGAAGCGCTGGGACAGATCTCACTCTGGAGGGTTGGAGGCAAGGCACTGCTACTTGTGCTTTGTACCTCAATTAAAACTCTGCATAGTGAATTAAAGTTAGCAGTAAAACTGCTTGCCTGTGTCCTGGCTCTGCCATTCCCCATTTTTTCATAATACCTTCCCTACCAATTAGATACCATCATTTCTGTCAGTGACAGCTCAAAACAAAGCCTATATTGGAACGTCTCTTAATTGAGCATCCTTCAGCTCTTTACTTTCTTTTTCATTCCTTAGCTCCTTTAATAATGTCTTAATAATAGTTTTCTCTGAAGACTTCTTTCCAGAGTTTCTTTTCAAATAAATTGCTGTTGAAATGATCATAACATAGCTTTTTTTTTTTTTTTTTTTTTTTTTTTTTTTTTTTTTTTTAACACACAGAATAATCTCAATTGGCATTAAGTCCAGGGAGTCAAAAGGCCAAATGTACCTTCATAAATCTGAGATGACTTCACTGAAGTTGTTGAATTTACAGTGTCTTAACAGAGAGCTCATGTTGACCCCAGAGCCCATGAAATTAGCTCTAATGGGAAATCTAGAATTTTCTGGTGCACTGAATACAATGACACCTTGTTAGGATTATCCAAGGATGGAAAACAAATGTTTGCTGTACCATAGCATTCCATTCTCCTCTGTATTCATGCCTGCTCTGTTTGAATGGTGAATGACAGGGATTGAAATTCAGGGAAGTTGAATTAATAACCACTAATTGAGTTCAAAACAGCATTTTTGCTGGGAGGATTTTTATCTTCTCTTTCAAGTAGAGATTTTGGCCAGGGTTTGGGTTGATTTTGCTATTTGTTCTTTCAGCATTAGTCTTCTCTAAGGGCTTCTCTGTGGCTGCAGCACTGGCCACTCGTTTTTCACCATCACAGCCACTTCCCACAATGTTACCCCAGTGATTACTTGGGAGCAGCAGTAATTAACAGTAAGGCCCCAGGTTATTAACACAGGGTGCACCAAGTGAAGAGTAGTGTTGTGTGGAGTCCTTGAACTTGCACAGTGATACTCAGGATGGCAGTACCTCATCTTGCGTTCAGCTTTTTTCATCAGGTTTTTGTAGCCAGACTGCAATTTATTAGCTGCAAAAGACTGACTTTATGTGTCTTGGTCATGCAGGTTTCCAGGCAAAGGCACTTTCTTTTTGCTTGTTAGCTTCCTCAGAAATGGAATTCAGTATTTGCAGTGCCACATCTCCTATTTGTTTGCTTACAATATCAATTACCTGCTTGTTCTACCTTGTCTCCGTGCTGTATGTTTGTTTGCCCTCTTCTATCAATGATAATCAAGGGTCTGATCAAATCTACATCTCTTTGTCTTGACTTTGAAGTGCTTGCTGATTAAAGTGGGAGAGATAATAGAATGCAGTAGAAAGGATATACATTTAGTGAGTTCTGTGTACAACATGATGTGTTAAACTTCACCCCAAACTTGCTTTGCTTCCATTTCCGGCTGTCTCCTGTTTATCTATCCATGCCTGTTTTCAGAGCCCTGTTCAGAGAAATATTGGCCTTCTGGGTAGGACTAAGGGAGTCAAGACTGCAGACCTGCCTCTTCCACGGTCCTGCTGAATCCCTTCTTCCTGCCATGTTGGCTGAAGTGCTGCAATCCATGTCATATTGTTGTATGTGATAAGAGCACCCCACCAGTGCAGGTGATCTGGGTGCCTGTGTCAGCAGCCTGCTCCTCTTCTGACGAGGCTGAGGGCTGCCCCACAGTGCAGGACAGCCACTGGTTCTGTGCTAATCTGCACCTGTGATGTCAGCTGTCAAAGGGTCCGGGTAAGCCAGGAATGCCACGAGCAGGCCTGCCAAGGCTAGCTGGTGTATAGGATGTGTTGGCATCTGGCGTATTTTGGAGAAGTAGCCAAGCTATTGTAAATCATTGCAGAACACATATGCGGAGGGAAGGCAGGCTAAGGTTGATCCTTGGGTTTTTTTCAGTGTCCTGAACATAATTTGGCCACAAAATGAAATATTAAATTCTACTGCTACAAAGTAACCTCACACATGCTTTGACCTGCTTGGTAGGGCAAATGCCTCCTGTGTTATATAAATGTAAAACCACGTCCTGTAGCAACAGCATCCATGTCACCAGTTCATTGATAACCATGTTGCAGTAATCTGCAAATATTAAAATTATACAGAATTGGCTTGTCAGTTTTGTCACATATGTTTATATGCAAACAGATCTTATGACTAGCGCTTCCAAAAGAAACTAGGAATGTGTCAGAGCTGAACACTCAGCAGGTTTTGTTGGTTGGGTCTGACCTGAATGTTAATTATATTTTTCCTTAGACAAGCATTAAATCTCTTCTGCTTCTGGAGACCAACATCAAAATTCAAATATTTAATTTGCTCATTGACATTTATTAAAATAGCTTTGTGCTTGAATATCAAGTTAAGGCAGTGGTAGCTAATTTCGTTAGTCTAGATGATGTTGGAAGTAAATTTAAATCTGATTGAGAAGCATTTAATACTCACTAAGAAAAGGAGGGAATGAAAGGTCAATGGTATAAAATGTTGATATCTATAAACAGCAGAGCTTTAAGTTTGGCTTTTAAAGTAACTGAATGAAGCCTTAAAACCAATGGCAGTAGGGATATTTCTAAATGTTAAGAGAGGCTCTTCTACTGCTTCCCAAGGTAGGCCTTGGTGTCCTAATGAGACAGAGATGAGTGAGAGCTGCTTGGTTCTGCCAGGTCTCTCCACTCTCACTTGAGTTCCCTGAGCCCAGGAACCTCCCCCCAGCTCCTTTGGGAGCTTTGCTCCAGAACTTACCATAATCACCATTGCAGTCACTGCTGTCGCCATGTACTTCACTGACTGAGGAGAAAATTGCTAATTTAGATGTTGCCATTTAAGTGGGAAAATATTTACATATATATGCACATATATTGTGGAAAGGTCTTGTTTTGAAGGATATTAAGTGCACGTGGCCCTTTAACTTCTATATAATATGAGGAAAGGTATTTATAAGTATAGATGTGAAGGTAAGACCACATTTTTCAGCTGAGTTTAAAATACAGAAGAGAGGGACAAGAATACTTGGCCTCTTGAATAACTTTTTCAAGTAACTGGCTGGTCTCCTATTAATAACTGACTTGTTGGGTATAATTCCAATTTTACACCACTTGCTTACATGATTGCTTGTATGTTGGCCTGGAATACTGAGTTGTGAATTTATTGTTAAATTCCTTTTCATTGTGAAACCATGCGCCTGTAACTGAGAGAAATACGTTTAATCCCCTGGGGTGGGGATCAACTAGGGCCATGTAAGTACAAAGGATTATTTTTTCTCTTTTTAAGAACAGCTTCTGCATATTTATGAATCAGTAGATTGGAATACATTTATTCAGTAAACAAAGAAGAGCTAGGCCTTTTAGCAAACAGAGTGAGGTTTGCTTTGAGGGTTTCTGGTTTGGTTTTGTTTCACTGCATTTCTCTAGAAGCGCTTCTTTTGGACATCTCTGAGGGGGTTTTGTTGTTTCTTTAATCTTGGCTGTCATGCTGAGCTAGCAATAACCTCCTGAAGAGACAGTTAATGTTAAGTGAAACTTCCCTAACTTAAAATACAGCTGTCAGCCCCTGTGCACAGGGGTCCAGTGACTAACAGCAGTTTGAATAAAGCTGGTTGTTTACCTAGGAGAAATTGTTCTGGATTCTCAGTGGAGTGTTCCTCAGAAAGCCTGAAAATTCATAGAACTTCTCAGACTGAGAGTCAGTTTGAATTAATCCCAAGTGGGATTTCACACTGGAAAGTTCTTCCTGGGTGCTCTATTTCAGGAATGTGTGAGAGGTACCATATGGTCATATTGAAAAATGTAGATGAGGACATTGCTGGTGACGATTATTTTGTCAAGTGCCTGCTCTAGGAAAAGGTGGCCATCCTACTTTGAAGGCAATGAAAGCAGACATCAGCCCCAGAGCACTGTGTGAACATCTGTTGCTTGGGTTTTGGCAAACATGGTTTTCTCTGACACTTGGAATTCTGTGTACAAAGCTTGAGGTCAGAAGGAACTTCCGTTGATAACCTTGTTCTGATAAAAATGCCTTGAAGCCTATTAAGTAACTTTATAGATAAATATGGCTTTCCCAAGAGTAATTATTTTCATTTGTTTGTTTTGCAGTGTATGGCAAAGTATGCTTTATTATCTGTCTCCTACTCACAATTTAGTTGAAGGAACATAGAACAATTGATTAGGCATTTTTAAAATTTAATATTGAAAGGAAATGATGGAGTATTAATGATAGAGTGTTAACGGTCTCATTCAAGAAGAGGAATTTGGATCAACACCCAGTTGCTCTCCAAGTACAGTTTCCATCTGCTCTAGTACTCAGCTCCTCTGAGAAGTGATGCTTGCAGTTAATTTAGAGAATACCTTCAGCAGAAGCTTTCCATCCTCTGTTTGAGGAACATGCCTTTCTACGATCTGGAAAGACCATACATAGGAGACAGCTGGGTCTTTGAACTCTTGTAGCTTTTGAACTGAGCCCAAGAAATGTCAGTCCTTCTGGGCCCTTTGTGCTGAGAATGCCTCTCTTCACAGGCCCTAAAAAACTGAAAGTAAACTGCTTTGTCACAGCAACACACTCGTTGAGACGAGATCTAGAGATGGTGAGGAGAATCCCCATCCAAAACCTTGCAGCATCCAGTTTTATAACTGTGGAAGTCAGTTACTGGAGCTTCTGGAGCATTTGAATTCCCTGTGCCAGGTAGAACCTGGGAGTGGCTCTGGAGGTTTGCTAGGGCTCCCAGTAGCCTGCTGAGTACTCAAACTTCTGGAATCTGTGGTCCTGTGGTGAGGATATAAGATTGATCAGCTTGTGCTAAAGGAGGTAAGAATCATCCCTGAAGTCAGGATTTCCAGGTTTCCCATGTTTATTGCTAGTTGGCAAAGTGTGTGCACATACATATGTTTGCAATTGAATGGACTGTGGCTTTTCTTTGCACAGATGTTAGTTTGGAACTAGGAAAAAGCCCCATATTTATGCTTTGTTTATAGCTCTATCCAGAGTGTCAGAAAATGAATTCTAGTTTGCAGCTGGATGCAATCTGTCTGTACTGTCCTTAGAACACCATCACACTCTGTGACCTTTCAAACAGAATCTCTATGTGAATACTCTTCTCTGCTTTCTTCTCTTTCAGATAACTTTTAAGGTCTTGGATTTACGGATAGCCTATGGGTTTAGCTCTTAATTTTGAGAGTGTTCTGAAATGAACTGATTGGTTTTCTTAAGTATTGAAGCTCATGAACTTTCTAGCCAACTTCAGGAGGTATTTTCACATGTATTAACAAATTGTCAAGAAGACTTTGTTTACAGAAAGTTGGCATCCTAACAGCACTGGGTGCATGAAGAGTCAGTGTTAACTTCTTTAGGTAGCACAACCGCTCTGACCTTACAGGGCAAACTGCTCCCCCAAAGGAAGAACTGTCCCTGGATGACTTGTCCCTGGGACTGGTACCTTCCCTTGGTTTCTGTATTGAGTGAAAAGTCACTGCAAGCAAATCAAAAGAAGAAAAATTCAGCCTGGATTTTTAAATCTAGAAGGTGTTTTGAGCCCAGATGGATTGTTAAAAGTTACGTATCCTGTTTTCAAATGCAAAGGGAAAAATGGCTATTTGGTTATTATGAAATGTTTAACACTGAGCTGCTTTGGGGGACATTTACTGTAGGAAGGTATTGGTTCCAGGAGCTGTGAGGGAAGGAGCATCACGGTAGTATTTGTTTTTAAATTTATCTTAGATAATAACTGGGGAGACTTTCTTGCCCATCTCTATTTGAGGGTGGGTGTATTATCTTGGTCCTCTGTAGTTAGGAGAAGGACTCATCAATAAAGAGCTCAGAAAGCAGCTTCCAGTGATCTTGAGATCAGACACATGCGAAATGAGATTCAACTCTTGATAGCTTGTGATACAGGGTGAAAGCAAGCTTTTGAATTTATTTCTGGCTCCTCCTTTTCTCCTGCTTCCTTGTAATTTCTCCAGCCATGTCCAGGCTTAGATTTAGCCAATCTTTCTTCACCCAAACACTTGCATTTTTTCCAAGGACTGGCACGGCTAGGAGCTAATGCTGTTTGTATTTGATGTAATAGAGATACAGAGTTGAAAGACCTGACGTTTTTGCCAGCTGGGTCTAAACCTTCTTGCTATCTATCTTTGCAGCTGTATGTAAATGCCAGACTAGCTGGGGAAGGAGACTCACTCATTTTTATGGCCCATTGTTATGGGTTTATCAGCTCTAGCAAGAGAAGGAAAATTCACTAGAACTGAGTGCTTTTATGAATGCTCTACAAAATCTTGGCATCACATCTCCACTGTTAATTAAACTCTCATGATTGTGACCAACCCTTTTGCCTTTGGGACAAAATTGAAGAATGTAGGCATAAACATGAGCTAAATCCTTCTTATAAAATACATGAGAGTCCTATGGGCCATGGATAGTGAGTCCTATGTCTATTGAAAAATATTTTTAGTGGTGTAGCTGCTGCTCTTGTCTAACTTGTCTGCCAGTCAGAATATCTCCCATGTTATCATCTTAATGCCCTGATGGGAACTGGTGCCTGTGAACTCAAGTGGATCGCCCCATCTGATGATTCTATTGTATTGCACACACCTCTGTGGCTGCAGAGAGAGGCCTTTGAGTTTGGGGGGGGCGGGGGGGGAAGGTGATTTGCATACGCTTCATTTGTATTCTTGCAATAGCCGTGCTCTGCCAATTATGTTATAAGTAAACTGATTTGTAGGAAGGTGATATACAGTATGTTCCTGGCTGTCTTCTCTGCAGCAGGAACCATGTAGGTACAGTGTTGGAGCGTTTCAGGGTTTACTGCTTGTTTCACAAGCTGATCGGGGAAAATAATTGACATGCCTGCATGCTCACAGAACTCTGAGTATGCAGCAGTAGAGTGGATTTCATGGCCTTAAAGCCACATGCTCTGTTTTAGAAAGTCATTGCTGTCTCTTCGATCTTTGCAAATGGGCACAAGCAAGGACCTGATGGATTGTTTTACCAGGGGCCAGCTGTTGTATATTGGCATGTAAGGCTATGCTCTATTCATCTTCCTTAAACCTTTACTTTCAACTAACACAAAAAACCCCCCATAATCAAATCAAACCAACTTTTGCAGTACAGATAAATTCTATTTGACTCCAAGAGTAAGGAGTTATAATTTTATGATCCACCTTGGCCAGTAAGGAGTATGAAAGAAAAGGTTTTTAAATAAAGGATGCAGAAAATGGCTGAAGGGATAAATGAAAGCACAGAAGTGGGTAGGACGCTTTGGAAAACCCTATTATATTCCCAGTCATCTTTCCATGCTAGCCCATGGCCCATATTTCAATCATTACATGAAATTAAAAAGCAATTTTTAAAGACATTCTTAAGTCAAATAGGAATCTTCAGTAGAATTTACTCCCCAGTGATTTCCAGGAATGCATCTGAAGATCCTTAAGCAAGTAGATGCTTTGGAAAATTGTACCGTGTGGGTCTTATTGACACTCAGGCAACAAAATACTGGTTCCTTCTTCATGACTTCAACCTGTGCACTGCTGAGAACTCTCAAGAGTAATCCCCTTTCCTGAGAAGTGGCAATGCTTGACAACACATTTCAATTTTGGGAAAGTGAATGTGACATGGAATGTGAAGGGCCAAATAAAGGAATTGGTCGTTCTTTCTAAAAATACGTGAGATTTTGCTTTGAGATAGTGAAGGTAACCTACTATACAGATCATCCATTCCTTCCTATTAATGGAAGAGGCCCTTTGGGGGGCTCTTTATACCCTGTGGGGAGGTGGAAGGCAGTGTTACTTTTCAGCTCCTACAGAAAACCAGGAACACAGGACCATCTCCTCTGGTGTCCTTCAGCTCTTTCCTAATCAGCTTCAGAGCTGTTGTCCAAGTCTGGACTCTTAATAGAGGTTGGCTGTCCCTTATAATTTTTCTCCCACTTAATCATTCCATGTCTTACGTGCTCTGGTAATGTGCCTACCTTTCTTTTTTCCTGTTTCTGTTTTTATGTCTTGGTTTTTTTCCCTCCCCAGTCTCTCAGGATTCTTCCCCCCAACCCCAAATCCAATCACAAAAATGAAAAAAGTAATCCTGGCATCAATAAATCTTTTTGTTTAACTGGCTGACTTTGTTCAGACACTTTCTTCTCTTCTATAAGAGAAAACTGATACAGTTATCCTTTTCTAAGTGCATGAATTATTTTTCATGTTACTCACCTCAAACATATTTTGCTGTTCTGGAAAGGCAAGTCATTTTTCACTCTAGAAGCAACTTCCAAGACATAAACAAATGGAAGATTTCATATTACATCAGCAATGAAAAGGTACCAAGAATTCTACTAGAAGCAAATGTGTGTGTGCATGTGCACATAGGTGTCTATTAATAGATGATGAAGGGAGGATGAGTTAACTTGTAGAAGATTATGATTCCCAGGCTCTCAAGTAGCTGGCATCTAGTTCTTTAGTCCTGATTTTTTTTTTTTTTAATCTGTTTCCGAGGGGAGAGACTCAGGCAGTTAAATGTTAGACAATTCTTGCAATAATTTCAAAATCTCCTGGAAAAATGGGTGTTTAAGGTCATTGTGTCCTCATGGGATTCCTGAGAACTGGTGGGTGGAAGAGGTGAGCTATGCAGATTTAATGCCCTTGCTGAGGGCATTAAGTTAGCCAAATTTAGCCCTTAAATCTTGTTAGACAATAACTGTTGATGTCTTTCTTGTACTGAGTAGTGTCATCTGCATGAGTTTTGCTCTAGATTAGCCACAGCATACAATAGCTTCTGCCAGACTGGTTTGTCCAAGAGAAAAAGAGGTATAGGGATGTGCAGGAGTTAATGTCCTGTAACACCCTTCTTATAGGTGCAGGAGATCCACTTTCACTGGTTTCATTGCTCACTGAAAAACTTGTTTGGGTTGTGTTTTGTTTTCCACACACCTTCAACAAATACCAAATTATTACAACAGTATTTAACAGCGCTGAAAGGTATTAATGGGATCTACCCACAAGAGACTTGGCTTGTGGTTTAAAACTTTCTTACCTGTTCAAGTGTGGATACTAGTATTAGAGTATAAAATGTAGTGTGTACTGAATGCACTAATCCCAACTCTAGGGTAAAGCCTTTCATTTTTCCAAATAATTGAATATCCTAGAATAAGGCTGAAAATACTTAATATGGAGGTAGAAGGTGGCTCTTTTAGATGAGTTACAGGACCTTGCATGGAAGAGCAAAACAACAGTTGGTGACATTGTTAGGTGGACATAAAATACAGGGTGAGTTACTGGTGTGCTTGTCACTAGAAAGATCATCATGTAGAAGATCCACTCTCCTTGGACTCTAAGAGAAATCGATCACTTCAGTTACCCTAAGAATTTAATAAGGTGTTATCAAGATGCACCAGCTTCTTTTCATCGGCACAACAGCAGGCCTGATGCCCACTTCTGAGAAATTTTGCCTTGGACTGGGGAGAAATGGCTCTGTGCAGAAGTTAAGATTTGTGGGTGTGGGATTTAACTGGTGTAACCCAACTGAACTTCTTGGGGAGGAGGTAGGATGTCTTCATAAGGATTTTTCATTCATTCCTCTGGGTGGACTGTATATTTTGTTCAGCTGTAACTATGGCATTTTCTACAAAACATTTGGCTTCTTTATTGAACTGTGCTTTGGGATATTTCCATATTCTGAGTAGCTTAGCTTGCTATTTCTCTTATTCAGTGGAGCTTTTGGATTCCTTGATATGTTTTTTCACTGCTGTTAAAAGCAAGTTGTGCCACCACCTTGAAATCTTACTCCCTCTGTTTTATGAAGTGTTAGGTCTATTCCTAGAAGCATTAATAATGTATTCACTTTGCAATTTCACTATTCAATTACTGAAGACGCCTGGTACATGAGAACCTATTTAAGTTGATAAGGCAAAGCTAGATGAATAGGATTATCTGTTTCCTAAGTGTACTGAATACAATGATATATAAATCTTATACCTGCAATGCTCTGTATGAAAATGTCTCAGAACATGCTTTAGTTCCCACTTGAATCTACTAGAATTGACATTAAAGTGAATAGAATTCTTAAATTTAGAAGGGTATTAAAGGTCAGATAAGTGTCCTTTGGATATTTAGGTTGCCAACGCCCTTTTGATAGAGCTAAGCAGAGGATGTGAAAAACATCATGGAAAAAAATGCAAAAGAATGGGAATTTTCTCATTCCATGTTGGATTTTTTTTTTCTGGAAAACCAGAATCCAAATCTTTCTTCTAGTTCAGGAAGTGATCTCAGACCTTATGCTGACCGCTGGGGCTGCAGAGAACCCCAACTTGAAGAACAGCACTTCTCATAAACTTCACTTGACTTAAGAGAAATGTGCTAATGAATCATTAGCAAAACTTCTTTAGCCTCAGGACATTAATCAGAGACTCCACAGCTACGTCCTGATCTGCTTTTGCTGAGGCACAGCAGGAGAATGCTGACAGGATCAGAGCTCGAGGAGTAGTGCTGCAGGGCCTGAGTTTGTGTTTATGTTGCTCCAGGCTTTTTTTTTTAATAACAGCAAGTCTTTCTGAATTTTCTGGTTTGAGGTGAACATACTACAGAACTGCAGTTTGAGTTGTTCTGGGGACTTTTCCAGAGGTTTTGGACAATCTAACTGGAAAGGGACCTTGTCAATAAAAAAAAAAAAACAAAGAAAGGGAACTAAATAAGAGTTGGGTTAGCTGATGTGTAAAAGCTTTACCAGGCTTTTTTATTTTGCATGGCATGGAAGAATCACCCAAGCTAACTTTTCTCTGGAAAGCCCTTTACACTGTTCCAAAAAAAAAGGGCCATGCCCTCCCAGGACATGTGACCCTACATGCTGGCATACACGTGCTTTCTCGAGTGGCTTGCTCTGAGAGTGGCAGGCCTCTCATGTGATCATTCCATACAGGCTGGACTTCATGTTTTGGGTCTGGCTGCACCTTCCACTCCACCTGATCAAACTGGACTTCCCCTGGATCCTTCTCAATCACATCATGCCTCATTTAATTTTCAGCAAGATACATAAGAACATGCCTTACCAGCTTAGAATAATCCTATTAGTCTCAGTGGGCTTGCTCATACACTCCAAGCTGGAAGGCACTTTGCTAAATGAAGACTTCTGTAATGAACTCAGCATGAGAAAAATGCAACTTCTGTTCCTTTTGATTCCTTAGAAAACTCAGTCTGACTCTGAGAAAAGGTTTAATCAGGCAAAATTTCCAGGCACTTTAGGAAAAATTTTAATTACCAAACATGCCCATCAGTAAGGGTCATTGCTCAGGGAAAGTAGCTGATGCTAGCAGTCCTTGAAAAGACAAAGTTTTAAGTATTCCAGTTCAAATTAAAATGCTATTGGTGCTTGCAGTTGCTAAACAAGAAAGAACAGAGTAACAATAAATACTTAAAAGCTGGATTCCTATTGATGTCAATAGGAAAACTCTTGTCTCCTTCACAGCAGTCTGGTCTTGCCTTCTTTTCCACACCCAGCAAAGGAAGCGAGGGTGATGTCCTGAAGGCTGCTATTTGGGAAGTGCAATATGCAAAGCCCTTTTAAAGTCAGTGCCTATGTTTTGTTGTGAAAAGCACAGCAAGGGCTGATGATCTTTGAATTGTGCACAACACAGGTTTAACTTCCTAAGCTCTCACCTATCTTAAACCAGAGTGTGTTGTTCTGGGCAATGTCACCAAATTGGAATCACAACAATGTAATTCTGCTCAAGTCTTCTGGGGTTTACCTATGATTGTTAGAACCAGATTGTTAGGGAAAGGAAAGACAAGGGATAAAGGAGGCATGCTCAGAATTCAGTGGGGATTATGGCAAAAGCTGTGGAATGAAGTAACAAACAGATCCTGCCTCTTCTGTATACCCCTCATTACAAAAGCAGCCATCGCTTCCCACAGCCAAAAAATGAGTGAGCTGCCTGTTTTCCTGAGGGCAGCTGGTCCCTTCAGGAGCTGAAATAAGCTCAAGCTTTACTTCAGAAAGTAATAAGAGAAAATGCCCATTTGGATGAAGGAAAAAACCTCCTGATATACTTCCGGGGGGATAAGAGAACTTTAAAAATCATATGGCAGCAGGAACAAAATATGCTGTGAGTCACAGGAAAATTATAACTATGGCCCTACCACTGCTCTGTTGCTTCCACAAATTGTCCCTGCCTTCTGGCTATGCTGGGTGGGGTGCATCAGCGAGTAGAGACAAGGATCAAGGGTTATTGTGCTTCAACCCACCACGAACAGGTCTGCCACTCCAGGGCTTGCATGTGAGGATTCTGAAGAAGGGGAGCTTGCCATGTCCTTGTTGCTGGCTGGCTGCGTGACCAACAGTGTGCCAAAAGTTCCAGTTTCAGCCATATTCTGCTGTGGTTTTGCAAAGGGAAGGGACAAAGAGGCTGTTGGATGTTGGGTGGTTTGGAATTTGTCTGTAGGTACCTAACTTGGACTGCAGCTCCTGGAGAAGCCTTGTCCTCTGGGTGAGTGGTTAACATGTGAGATCTGGCTCTCATCTCCACGGTATGATGGTCCAAGGCAGATGCTTTACAGGATTGCTGGTAAACTGATGCTCAAAAAAGTACAGCATGGAGCACTTTTTTCACTACCTATGACTGAAAAGGCACTGATTTATTATATCCCAAAGTACTGTTAGTCATCATATCTTAAAATCTTAGCTCTGATCCAATAAACAATTCTTTATCTAGGGCAAAAGCATTCAGTGTGAATTAGAAGCATAATTTAGTAAATAAAGGTCGGAGCTTTTTTAATGCTTTATATAGGGCAAAAGAAAACTTAATCTCAGGGTTATAAAGAGTGTTGTTCTTAAGCAGACAGGAAACAGTTCCAGATGGAGTCTCTGAAATGTAAATGAGCCTATTTTACCTCTTGATTTTCACAAATCTCTCATCATGTTGCCACTACAGAAGAGGAGATAAAGAATTCTAGTATTGCTTGCAAGGAGATCATGTGTTTACTGAAACCAGGCTGGAGCTAGGTATGGGTATACTGTTTTGTGGAATTTGAAGTATTATTTTTAATATTGATTCAATACAAATCATGAACTGAGAGACTGGTTTGGGCTGTAAGAGATTCAGAGACCATTTAGTTCCAACTTCCTGGCCATGGGCAGGGACACTTTCCACTAGACCAGGTAGATCAAAACCCCATCCAACCTGGCCTTGAACACTTCCAGAGATGGGGCAGCCACAGCTTCTGTGGGCAACCTGTACCAGGGAGACTCGCCATCCTTAGAGTAAATAATTTTCTGAAATGGTAGCTTGCAGCAAAATCTGGTTTTGTACTGACAGATGGAATCATGAGTCTGAGCTCTCCTTGTGTATGGACGGTTCGCAATGGTGTGCACACAGCTGCTAAATGTACACCTAACAAAGACCTCCAGTGCCTCCATTATCATATCCATATATACTGGGGAAGCAGAAGAGAGCTCAGAACTTATGTTCTTGTGAATGGGGAGAGCAAACCAAGGAAACAGGTCAGTGGCCTGACTGATGGCATGAAGTCCTGCAGACTCTTAGTAGGAATATACTGTTGGCTCACATGGCATTCTTTGAGCAGATCTGCATCTCTTGTGCAGATCCCTTAGTCATGATGCAAGGTCAGAGTGAGATAAAATATGATCCTTGTGGATAGGTTGGTGAAAAGGGATAATCCATGGGATCGACTGTACTATGTAGAGCTCAGGAGGACAAAATTAGAAGGGCTGAACAGTCCTACTGGTTTTACAGGTCAAGTGAAGAGTCTACTCAAGGTCTGGACTTACTTGTGTGTCAAAGGAGGTGCAAGGAGACACTGAGGGCCTTGGAGAACTGATGTCTCAAGGAGTGGTAGAAAGCTAGGCGGTTTTTAAGAGAAGGAAACACAGGCATTTTGGCCCTTCTCTTTTTTTTCCCCACAAGAGGTTGGAATCTCCTGTGGTTTACAATAGTCATGGGACTGTTATCTCACAGACCTTCTAGATTTCTCCACCTTTGGAAAATAAATAAACTTCCACCAGTTTCACCTGCTGCATTTGAGACTAGGAGTTTGAGTGGCAACTGAGTTGCAACTGCACTGAGGATTGTAGCTGCTCTGTGATAATCAAATTTGGTTTGCTTGACACATAATGAGATTATTGATTAGACACACGCAGCTTGCCATTTCAAATCACATCTCCTCTTCATTTCCAAGGGATGATTGACATAGCCTAACATGCTCAGCATCATCAAATGGAAAGAGTTATTTACGGTGTTGCATCAGAATTTATCACTAATTCCCAGATCTGACAGAAAAGAATCACTTTGTGTGCAAGGCATTTTTATCTTGCCATTAAAAAGTGTATCGAAAGCTTTAGATAGGAACTGAAGCTGAAATTCCTTCCTAGTCTATGTCCAGATAATCTGGCCTGCAAAACTGAAGCAGGGAGTGGTGGGATGTGACATATGCAGTTCCTGATCCTTCATGCTCTGGCTGCTCCAGATGTGGATCTCAGCTCAAAGGGTTCTTATACTGAACATCTTCTTTGTAAAGTTCTCTTAAGCCCCACTTTCCCCATATACCATCAGTTATCAGCAGCACCAGCTGTGGGCAGACTTCAGTGGCCAGATAACATGTGCTGTGTGAGCCTTCATTTAGAAATTCATAAGGCATCACTTCCATTCAAAGGAGGTGATATTTACCAAGAGCAGGTTTAATATGTTTTTATTACCTTCTCCTTTTCTTGAGGAGAAAGGTGCATGGCACCCAAAATTGTGAAGGAGAGGCTGTGAAGGGGCACTCTGCTCTTTCTACTGATCCAAAGCTGCTAGATTTTTTTTATCCTGAATGTCAAGCATTTCTCCTTCAAAATCTCCCTCTGAGAATTTGAAAGAGCTGAACTGGAATCCTGCCTGACAGGACAATTTTGCTTTAAAGTAGCTGTACATAAAATCATACTGTCCACCCAGTTCTCTTGCAGATACTCATGCCATATTATGCCAATGGAGATAAAGAGCTCTACTAGGTAAAAGTACATTTGATTTTCTTTTCCTGAGCAGTCTCCTAGACTTTGTGACAGTACCTCTATATATGTGAGACACCACTGGTTCCACACTTGGGCCCATCTGGAACACCTCTGCAGAGTCCTATTCTAGCCTTCATGCTTCTAGAAGTGTTGTGAGGGTGGAGGGTGTTTGAAGAAAACACACACGGTTAAATGAGCTGTAAAAATATGCATTATACAGAGAGACTCCAGGAGCTCTCTCTCATTTGTCTCATCAAAGCAAAGATAAATGAGCAACTTCTTCGTAGGCTATAATTACCTCTAAGGGGAAAAAAACATCGATAATTGACAGCTTTGAGCTTGACCCTAGGAAATAACAAAATCCAGTAGTTGGAAATTGAAATTTAGAGTGTAGAGAGTGAAATTTAGAAACTCGGAGACATGAGTTTAACCCTGTATTTAACTAACTGTTGGAGTAGAAAAGTTGAAATTGTGTGATCATTAATTTTCTATCTAAATTGTGGGGTTTGGGTTTTCTTTAAAACATGCACTCTTCTTCTAATATAATTTTAAGTCCTTGGCCTGTATTCCCTCACAGAAAGGGCCAAGAGGTTTTAAGAGCTTAGCTCTTGTTTTGGCAAAAAGATGTTATAGAGATAGTAATCCTATTTGAAAGGCATTCTCCATCTTTAAGCTTCTGAAAGGGGGAAGGACTGCAGTTTTGAAAACCTGGTCCCAGCTGTGGGATTTGAGAATCTGAAGTATTGGGGCCATGAAGCTGAAGAACAAATCCATCCATCAGCATGATAAAGGCTCTAGAGCAAACCAGACCCTATGTTTTGAATTTCTCTGTAATTTCCTCCCCTGTGTTTTGTCATGCCTGAAATTTCCACAGTTTTATTTGCATTATACCCGAGATTTAGGCTGTCTAAAAGTCCCATCTGCCCAAGAAAAATGCAATGTGAAAGCTAAACCTGGTCACACAGTACATCTACAAACTCCCTAGCAATAGAATGTTTCTTTGTGTACTCCATGTGTTCAGTTGCAATTGCTTCCTACAGGATATTTTCCTTCTGCATCTCTTCCAATGTACAGCAGATGAAAAGGACTGACAGGCACCCTTGGCCTTGGTTCAGTTTCCTTTGTCCTAAGTGTCCCTCCCCATGCATTTGGGGTTTTTATTAATAGCTCATTGGGCTAAAAGAGGTCCCCTCTGCCTTTCTTCTGGGTTTATCAACATCCTTATGCTTATGCAAGGCTTGGTTCATATGGTATTTTGCATTTGTTCCCAAACTATAGCTGATGCTTTGCTCACCTTAAAAAAAAACAGTTTTTCTATATTTAAAGTCTTTGTATTTTCTGTGTAGCATAAACCCGAAATGAGAACATAAATATGCAGCTGAACTGAGGCATTTTCTTGTCTAACTTACACAAATGATGTCTTTAGATTGTCCTGTTCTTCAGATTCTGTTGTAGGATTCAAATCAAATGAGAAGTCAGAATGGACGCAGCTGAATCAGAACTGATTTATAAACCCAAAACCTACATGTGATAATTACAATATTTATGTTAACTATCAAATTTCTAGGTACCATTTACCTGACTATGCCTTGTCCTGCCATGTAGCTGGAGTCTTTTTTTCATGTTGCACAGCTGCAACAAAATGGCGTCTGCTGGAAAATCAATGTTTAGATGTTAAATTAGGGTTGTTTTCTTCCCACCATGAGTCACTTACAGTCTACAATTGTATTTTGTCTGCCATTGGCCAGTCACTGAGCCTTAGATGTTCTTTCTCTTCAGTTCCTCAGGAGTTCCTCAGCTTTTATACTGTCCTGAACAACTCTGGTCTTATCACTGGAGGTGAGAGGAGTTGTTTCTACATGAGCGAGAGCTTGGCCCAGTGTCATAACAATGAGAACAACATTATACCATAAAAGCCAGAATCCATTCATGGTTGAACTGGCCATAAGGGCCCAGGCTGGGATCAGGCAATCTGATAGCAAGCCATCCTCTAAGAAAGCTGGGCCTTAGGCTGAACCTTATATGAGTTCCTAGCCAAGCAAGACACTCCTCCTCTTCAGTGATCTGTGTGAGGCATTCAGAAAGTGTTTGTGATGGAACACCATCCCTCAGCTTCTCAGCCCAGTCTCAGCTCATCCTTTTCTGCTTATCCTCCAAAACAAGGTTGCCTCATGTCGTACAAAGTGAAAGATGCATTTTGAATGACTTCTGAATGATTTATGTTAGCCCTAAATGCCACTGCAGCCAGGCTGCTCTTGGAGTATGGCTTTCTTAATTGCTCCCAGCAGGGAATCACAAAATGTGACAGGGCATGCTTCTCATATCAAACATATTTACAGAAAGCTCTTTCTTCCAGCTTTTCCCATAAGTTTTTTGTTACTGTAAATAACATACAAGCCAGGGGTGAGTAATATGTTAGACCCTCAAACCTATTTTTGGGGCTACCAAATAGGTTTGTCATGCTGTCAGTCACAAATAAAGCTTTCTTTTTGTCTGTGGAGAAGTTTGGTAAGGGTTTTTTTGCCTTTCATTTAGCTTTCTGAAAATGTAGGCTCCTGACCTTGATCTAGTTGGCCTCCCTTCTTTTCAAAGAGCTATAAAACAGCTGTGACATGCAAAAAAAAAAATCTGCAAGAAACCTGACTGCCTTCCCAGCCAACCTTGGCAATGAGAACCCTTGAGTGAGACTAACCTTACCTTCACTGGAAAAGGTTTTGTTCAGTAGTGCCTACGTGCAGCTTGTCGGGGCCACAGACGCTTTGTCATTTGGCTCCATCTTCTGGGATAAGGCAGAAGAAACAGAAACTGCTTGAGCTGACACTCTGCAAGTCCTGTCACACAACATTTATTGGTCTTTTCTTACTCTTCATTAATGCTTCCATGCAAGCTCACATTGGATGCAAACACAGTAGGAAACCTTTTGCTTTTCTGGAGATGTTTTAATGGGAGCAAGAATTCGGTACACAAAAAAAGTGCTGAAAATCAATAGCTTTTTTGTTTTCTGAGACTAAGAAAGGACAGTTAGTGAATGTTTGACTTGCAATTCAACAGTGACAGAAAAAAAAAGAAGAGCTCAGGTAAATGGCTTTTTGATTCCTGCACTGTTTTGCAGAATTAGCTCTGACTCTGGTTCAGCCCGCACACTATTTGTTCTCTGCTGCTGCAGCTTTGAAGGAGAAGAGGGGATAAGGCATTATTGCTATAGCAACCTTCAAGTGGGTGCTGTAGGTGATAAAAACACATTATTTGTTAAGGGAAGTTTTGACCATCACATCCTCTCCATGCAGCACCCAGAGCTGTGGGCCAGCTAACTGAGCTGTAGTTGCCATTTGCTTCAATTTTCCATTCATTCTTTGAGTTTTTCCACTGTTCAAAATTAACAAAGTGTAAAAATCTCTTCAGACTTTCATCTCTGAAGACTCTGTGCTCCTGCTGTTGCTGAGACTGACTGACATTAGTCCCTTCCTGGGGGCAGCAGCAGGATCCAGCACAGCTTCTTGTCACTCTGCTCTGGCTTAGGCAAAAGCAGCAGCTGTACCCCGGCCATTCACTGCATCCATTGGTCTGCTGTGCTTGCTCCTGGTGCTCAAGGTGTTGCTGAAGCTGAACTAATATCTGGCTTTTGAGATTGTGTGCATGGTGGCTTGTTGCTGCCAATGAGCTCCCAGAGGAGGTGTGTTCTGATACCTGACAAGCTCTGACCTGCTGGTACAATACCTGCTTTCATGTTGGAGTAGTGATGGCAGTGAGACACCTGGGAAAGAGGTCTTTGTATCCCTAGTACAAAGCTGTGCTGGTTATTGGCATGTCAAGGGGAGTTTACTGCAAAGGAAACTTGCAGAAAATAAATTGTTAAATCAGACCTCTATTTTGATCACAATTATGCAATAGCTTATACTTTGTTTCTCTTATATGTAATTCATGAGGAGTGACTAAATGGTTAATGCAACTTTAGACAAACTAGCTGGAAATACGTTGCCTGAAATCATGCTTAATGTTCATATATATAATATCTACTTCTCAAGCAACATGCTTACAGTATTTACTGTGCATTATTGAGCCTTTATGAATGCATTTTAACAGAAGTCCTGACATTAAAAGGAATGCACTACTTTTTCTCTTCTGTGAAAGCCAAATCTATTTAAAATTTGTGGGTTTGACTTGAAAATGACTTCTTAATGTCTAAGACGAAGCTTAGTAATGAAATAGTGTTCACATTAGTAATAAAAATCTGTAATTTTATAACTCAGGGATGTACTGTGTAACCTTTAATTTAGAATAAGTGAATTGTAATTTGGAGGAAAAGCAGCTACCCATATGGATGCCTCAGACATCACAGGCATGCAGGTGTTCCTTAGGTCAGTCTTGTATATTGGACTTCTGGGAGCTGTCCTGCTGGTTTGATTCTTTCTCTCACTGCCTTGAAGAAAGACCCATTTCCTGCAGCCTTTTGGATGATTTGAATCTGCTGCTCTCTGAAAGAGGCTTTTGGCCTCTTTGGTTTGTGGTAAGCTTAGTCTGGCTTGGAGAAGGCTTTGTGGGTCATGTCCCTTGAGAATTAGAACTGGAGAATGGGTTGCTTGGAAGAAGAGGCATTTAGCTTCCAGGGATGCTGGAATTAAAGCTTTAGGTGCAACTGAAATTTTGGAGGGACAAAGCATTTGCAAACTTGATGCAAGTTCTGCATTAGCTGGCAGTTGATACAGGACTGTGCACTGCAGGGTTTGTTTGTACCATTTGGGGCTTTCAGATGAGATGAACCATGCAAGTCCCTTAGCAAGGCTTGCTGTCTCTTACCCTTTGCCCTGAAAGATAACTTGGCACTTTTCACACTGGATACTTTGGTCTTTTCCATCAGGCTCTTGAAAAAAAACCCGAAAATGCAAAAAAAAACCACACACCCCGCTATTTTTTTTTTCCCCTGAGTTTAGAGCATAGAATTATAAAATCTCTGAGGATAAAGATTGAAAAACCTCCAATAAATAAAGATAAGATAAGATGATAAAGATAAAGATAAAGATAAAAATAAAAATAAAGAGTGAAACACCTCCAATCCCCACACCTTTTTCCATCATTATTGCTTATGCCACAAGAAAGCTGAGGAGATTTGTGCTTATAAATAACAGTATTATTCAGAAAGGTATGGGCAGCTGGAAATATAACTGCTATGTTCTACTTTGAGTTTCCCCACTTTTCTCAAAATTAACCTAACCTAGGCGTTTCTTCAGTCAGATCTTTGAAGATTTCTCTCCGCAATTTTTTCTTTCCTGCTGGACTTAACACTAATACCTTGCACATGTTGTTGAATATTTGGCTTTTCCACTGACTTATGAGTGTGGAGCCATTGCCCTGCAGGTAGCCACAGCTACAGGAGGCAACAGAGGTTTTGGAGGGGAGGGGGGAACGAGGAGAGCCTGTATGAGTCCTGCCTGGAGGCACCTGAGGGAGCTGGCACCTAAGCAGCAGGGACAAAGTCCCTTTTCCCTGGCAAGCAGCTGTATTGGAGGGGTGTGCTGAGAGAGGCAAGGAGCCTGGCTCTGTCCCAGAGGAGCAGCAACCCCCATGGTAAGACGGGAAACATGCCTGAAACCACTTTTTGCTGTTCCTTTCTCTGTTTTCTTTTCATTCCTGTGCAAAGCCTAAATAACACTTGGCATTTGAGCATGTACAAGCAGCAAATCACTGTTAGCAGTGAGCTCCCAGAGGACAGGTCTGCTTATACCCAGCTGGCTCCAAACTGTGGGTGTAGCAGATTTTTCACAAGGCACTGGCTGCAGGTCCAATAACTGTTCTCTTCCCCAGTGCCTCCTTTGACTAAGCTTAAACAAATTTCAGCCAGTATTCTGAAGAAAAAGATGAAGTGTGAAAGAACTCCTGTGAGGGTTTTCCTTCCCAAAGAAACCCGGGCATTCAGGAACATGGACACTGATAAAGGTGTGCCATGAAGACAAGGTACCCAAGGGCCACATGTGCCCTGCATGTAGGCACAGCCAGCTGATGCATGTCACATATTTCTCTCTCTTACCTGCTGTTAAATTGTGGAGCTGTTGTTGTATTCTCTCTTAATATTGAAAGACAGATCAGGAGAGAGTTGGAATAAATGGGTCTTGCCTTCTATTCCCATGTAGTCCAAGCCTCTTGACAACAGGAAAGAAAAGAGGGGGTGAATTGGCAGTGGCAGTCAAATACCTGTCTCTGGTGTGAGCTGAAGTGGATGAGACAGTAGCTGAGGTCTCTGCAATTGTTTCCATTGCACAGTGTGGACATGTCAAATCAAACAAAGCTCACTAGCAGTGAGTGCTTGACGTACTTGGTTCGCTTCAGGCAACCTTACAGTAATAGACATTATGTACCCTTATGTGCAGCATTGCAAACTCCCAGCTCAAACCCCTTATCTACATTGCAGCCTGTAGTGAGATAATAAAATATTTTACTTTGCTGCAGATAGTTAAAAATGAAGGTAAAGTATTGGAAAAATTATGAATTTTTTGATGTCAGATGTAGTGAGAATTTACTTGCTCTTCCAGATGGCATTAGCAAAGGCACAGAATGTCACAGGTTATTATCTTAAATTGAATAATAAAATATGCACAAGTTATTTTACAGCTGCTTTAATACCTGATTTGTAAAATGATTGCCAGTTAATAACAAATAATAGTTGCTATAATTAGGACTAAGTCATTTGTAATTATGGAACCCTAGAAGACAGACTATTGAAAGAAGTGAGGAGAAATAACTTGTCAACTCAACTCAGTAGCAGTGTTTATTGAATGATGAATATTAATGGTTATCAATTAACTAGTTGTTACCTGATATAAGTTATTTATAACTGGAGCTCAAATATGAGTTTGTGGCTGAGAACATATTTGTGGCCCATCCAGAAATAACTGAAAAACAAGCTGCTCTTAATTCTGTTGGCTTCAGTGGGACAAAGAGCTGAGGCTGTTCTCAGGTGAGTTCTATCTTCACTGCTTTTTGTTAATGCAAGCTGCAGAACTTTGCTGACTTCACTGAGCAACACAATTTCCCTGAGAGCATAAAAATGACCTAACCAAATTCAACAGGTCTGACAGCAACATGTGCCTGGGGGAGCAGCAAGTGGAGGATGTTTGGTGGTGCTTTCCTGGAATGTGGTTTCTGTCACCCTGGAACTAAGAGACTGCTTGGAGCCAAGGTGAAATTCTCATCTGATGGCTTTTAATTCATTGGTCTTCTACAAAAATGTTCAACTGCTCTTTGAACCTGAGTAAAATTTTGATATTCACATAATGCTGTAGTAAGTTATTACATTTTGACTGTGCATTGCATGGGAAATTGTAGCTTTTTTTTTTTTTTTGTCTCGACCCTACAACCCGCTGATGTGGCTTGATGCTTTTTAGGCTTTATCTATATATATTTCAAATTCATTTTTAATAGCATTTTTTATTTTAAACCTATATCATATCATCCCTCTGTTATTTTAGGCTGAAAAGCCGTAGGCAATCCAGTTGTTCCTTGTTTTGAAGTTATATCATACTTCTGATTTTCCTTTCCCTTTCTAGTTCTAGTGTATTTTTTGAGATTTGGGGAGAGGCCAAACCTTCAAGCAATATTCAAAAGTCAAGGTCACTTGGATTTATAGAGATATTTTCTGTTTTGTTCTCTATTTAGTTATCTCTATATTGTCTGACACTTTAACTGCCGCTCATTGAATGTTTTAATGGAACTCTCTCTTTTAATTCTGACTTCACTTTTCTGAGAGGTAATGGTTTGTTCAGACCCCATTGTTGTGAATATGAAGTTAGGATTGCTTTTTGTTATATGCATCACTTTACATTTCTTCAACCTTAACTTTATCTGCCATCTACTCAGTATAATTAAATCTTTCTGCAACTCTTTGGAGTTAGCTTTTGGCTTTTTTTCTATCCTGAACAGCTCAGACTCCTCAGACTCTTTCCTTTTTATGCATGCATCTGTTTCTTGGACTCTTTAGGAAATGTGCCACCGCCTATTGGCATGTTCTACCCCCTCTCCTGTTCTAGGACAGTACAGCACTCGCTGACATGAAACAGCACACACATTTTGGGGTGTGGCCATGCTCTGAAGCCATAGTGGCAGGCAAGAGGGATGTCTCCTGGCACACGTGCTGGTTTGTTCTGCTGCAGGTCAGGACTAGTTAGCCTTTGTGAAAGTACGACTGAAAGGATCCATCCTCACAGCTGGGCTGGCCAAGGAAGCAGACATGGATTACCAGCAGGCCAAGCATGTCAGCAAGGGTTCTGGTGTGGGTGGTCATATCCAGCTGCACAGCTTGGAATTTTTCCAGGTATTACCTAGAAGCAGATGGTAGACTCTATAATTCCAAATGATCTTCTCGACTGGCTGCCATTAATCAGGCTGCAGCTCTAGCTCTGTCTTGGGATCTCTTCTGCTTTAGCTCTAGCACTGAGCTGGAAACAAAACTGTGAGATCCCCACCCTTACAGGCTTTCCCATCTGTCTGTTAAATAAATGTTACCTAGAGAGTTCGCCCTTCTGGGAATTTGTTGTTATGGTTAATAGAATGTCTGAGTACAGCATAAGTTAGGGGTGGGAGGGGGGTTGAAAAGGCACAAAGGCTCATGGAATTGGCTCTGAGAGGGGGATTTCTCCGGGGAATAGTCGGGATTACAACTGTTTACCTGAGAATGGGTATTGATTGTTTGCTTCCACCTTGCTCTGCCCCCCTGAATGGTGTCAGGATTGCTTCCTAAGTGCCGTGTGTCAGTTGCCCAGAGAACAATGATTTATACAGTGAGCCCTTGAGCATTGCTGCTGTGAAAACTGTCCTTTCGGTCTGAGGGCTCCAAACACGTGCCTGCCAGATGCCAAACCCAAGCACAGACCTGCAAGCTCACCTGGAATGCATCAGCCAGCCTTCCTGTTGAGGGAGAGCTTTGTACCTGTGTAGCTCCTGCACTGCTCATGCATTTTACATCCAAGTCACTGCGTTAAGGGAGGGAGGCCAGGAAATGGGACAGGGCATAGAAAATCCTCAACGTAGGTTTTTTACTAAAATCTAATTAAATTAGTCTTCTAATTCCAGTTTGCAAGCAGAAAGAAAGAATAATTTGGCAAGAGTTCTTTCCTCCACACACTATCTCTCCACCCAAATTTTTCAACCATGTTTTCTGTAAATAACAAAAAAATACGTGTGAAAAGTGTATTGAGGAAAAATTGTATTACCACTGTTTCTCTGGGGATGTGTGTCTAGAGGATATAGATAATTCAAACACTTTAGGAGCTAGAGTAGTGAAAGTGATTGTACCTTCAGAAGCAGGATTAGTCTTCATTTAAAAGTGGCATAATTTTCCTTTCTAAACCTGCTAAAGCATTTTAAAAATGCCTTTATTCAAAGTTAGGCTTTCTGTTATTATGAATTACTGCAAATTGTTACTAGCATAATGTTGATAAATAGGTATTTAGGTATTGAGAGAGGAGAATAAATTGAACCTTACATATATAATGATAGGTTCTGGGCTGGCTGCTACTCCACAGGAAGTATGTTTGGGATTGTAATATTAATTTATAGTAGTACCAAAAAAGGATCTCAGCTGTTAGCAATTAACTATCAGATGAGAGAATGGGGAATAAAGTGAACCTGTTGGAGCTGGTACAGAGGAGGGTCACAAAGATAGGGAGCTGGAGCACATTTCCTCTGCAGACAGGCTGAGAGAGTTGGGATTTTTCAGCCTGGAAAAGAGGAGACTCTTGGGACAACTTAGAGTCCCTTCCAGTACCTAAAGGAGGCCTACAAGAAAGCTGGAGAGGTACATTTCACAAGGGCATATAGCAATGGGACAAGTGGGAATGGTTTTAAGCTGGATGAGGGTAGGTTTGGATTAGATATTAGGAAGAAATACTGTAAGGGTGGTGAGACTGGAAGAGGTTGCCAAAGGTAGTTGTAGATGCCCCATCCCTGTCAGTGTTCAAGGCCATGTTGGAACTAAATGATCTCTAAGGCTATTTTCAACCCAAACCATTCCATGATCCTATGTTTATCATGTGCTCTTTAAATCCAAAGTGCACTTAGACTTTGACTGTGCAGTCTGCTCCCCTCATCTCAAAAGGGTTATGGAAGGAAAGCATGGACAGGCTTCCATGTTGGTGCCTATGAGCCAGGACAGCAGGCAGTAAGAGGAGGGTGTGACAGGGGGTCTGTGAAACCTTGAGTGGGACACAGGTGGTAAATAAGGGTCCTCTGCTTTTTTTTCATGCCGGAAGAGAAAGCACAGCTTGGAGGCAACCACTGAAGCTGTGAAGTGTCAGACTGAAAACAGGGCAGTAGCTTTTCACATTTTTGTAGATAATAAACCTTTACATGACTTCCAGGGGCAATTTAATGAAAGAGATACCTCTCAAAGGACTATAAAATAAATAATAATAATAAAAAGAAGAAACCTAGCAGCATCTCTGAATCAGGATGCAATTCAGCAACTTGGTTGTCTGCAAAACTCAGAAAAATTTGTCTGTTCTAGAGAGAGAGTGGATCTTTCACCTGATTTTATGTAGTCACTCTTACCAAAACATGGGAAGGCCCCCAGTACTGTCAAGTCTATTCTCTGTGGGCATTTTTACTTGTAAGCATGCTGAAACAAGTACCTTACACTTTTGTGCATACATACGTGAAGATCAGCTATAGATGGACAAAAACATGAGCAGTAGGCTGACAATTTCAATGAGTGTGAAAAGCAGGAAGGACTTGAGCTCTTACCAGAAAGATATCCTGTCAGTATATTGTCTCACCTGAAAAAAAGGCTTTTCACCCCTGTCACTCTGTCTTTTTGAGGAAGCTTAAGCGTTAGCAAGTATCACTCTGCATCTGTAATCCAAGAAAAAGCAAATAGGCTTTTTTTAAAAAAAGAACACAATTACACACCAAAGTGAGTAACCTGCTGTGATGGTGCCGTCTGCTCTTTTTTTTTTTTTTTCTTTTCCTGAGGGTTTGTTGTTTTGAAATCCTTTGCATATGCATGTTTATATTTAATATTTTCTACTCTAGAAACAGTCCTTAAGATTTGATGTCAAACTGTTGGAGTTATGTACAGGGAAAACAAAAGGAAATAAAATATCACCTATAAGTGTGTTGCATCTCCTGAGCTAAGTGAAACCATGCACTGGCTGAAGTGCTACCCTGCTACCCTCAGTATACGCAGAGCTCCTTGCCTATGTGGGTACCCTGTTTTCAGGGCTGAGAGAGCTCAGACAGGAGGGAGCAAAGCACTGGGGGTGGCATGAGAACCTTAACAGCACTGAGGACTTGCTGGTTCTTTATATTGGCATGAAACTTCAGTGCACCTCGCTCCACTTCTGGATTATTCATTTCCAAACTGTTTCTTATTCCCTGGTGCAATGGAGGGTCAGCCTCATAGTTTTTAAAGTTCATTTGAAACTTTATGAGAAGGAAATCAAGACAAGGAGGAAGGAAATAGGATGGTGACATTTTGAACTGATGATTAACTCAGCAGAATTACAGTGGACCAGCTGACATTTTCTTACAGTGCAGTCTGGGAGACCTGCCAATGTGGAATTATATTAGTCAATGTGTGAACTGACAGGATGCGTGGTCTGGTGTTTGCAAGAGAGAACAAGATTTAGATTGCAAATCACCTTATTCCAATGTGAATCAAAAGATAAGTGGAAGTCCTTTTATAAAGACCAACTATTTTTCCACCAATTAACACAGGAATTATTGTCATAAGATTTACAGAAGAGTTGATGTCATTATGAACATTTCTGTTTATCTAGGAATCAAGCAATTACGAGTTGGTTTTAAGAGTCTAATACTGGAAGGGTCACAAATGCTGAAGCAAAAGAAATATTAGGTGTGAGTGGAGAGCAAAGAAACTGGTCCTCACTTTCACAGAAATATTATTTCTGTCTCAGTACCATCTAAGGATATAAAAATCCCAGAAGCATAAAGTAAAAATGATGGGATCTAAAAATAATAGAACCTGGAGGACCATCTAACTTCTCAGTAATTCTGCATTGCATGTAGTAAGAGCAAGGCAGTCAAAATACTGACCCAGTGCAAATGCTGAATGAGAGAAATTGCTAGGGAAAAGTTGGCTCTTCGTGGGATCACATCATTTTTAAGAAAGTAAGAATCACTATGCAGCTTCAAAATGAACTGAAATAGCAGTGAGAGTTAAGGGAGGTGCAGATTAGCAGGAAGTGAACAATATGTCTGAAATCTCTATTTTCTGTGGTTACTGTTCCAAAGCTTGGAACAAGAAGTATGATGTTTCAAGTGTTGTTTTTTTTTAATTTACTTGTAACAGACTCATAATTTTCACAAGCATGATCATGTTGCTTTTTTAAATATACATTTTGAATTTCTCAGAAGCAAGAAATGGGAAAAGCTGCTGTTATTGAGGCTTACACTGCAAACTGCTCTGAAGTACTGTGGAGAACAAGAAAGTTATGGGTGAGGTCTGACAGCCTGCTGGCATTCAATATTCCATAGGCAAGAGGGTCCCTTGGGTCTGAATGCAATGGATTTCTGTAAAGAAGATTTTCTGAAGGGATTCTTGCATTTGAAATGAGAAAAAAATATAAAATGTAAGTTGGGGAAATGATGGGTAAGAATGAATTGAATGGCAAATAGCTATAGCTCTGCAGACATGAAAATAGCCTGGAAAGTCAGTTTTGTTGCCAGGGATGGTATAAAATATTTTTTTTCTCTCTCTCTCTTCTTTTGCAGAGTCTTCTTTTGGAATAGTCTGTCTTTTCCCTTTTTGTATTCTAAGAATAGATACATTTCAGGTTTTGGCTGTGAGAAATTAGTTTTGGATATTTCTTTCTATGGATAAAATGTTGTTTCTTTTGCTGTGGGAGTGTCTTTGATTTCATAAAGAATAGTGATTTATTTGTGTCCTGTTACTGATTTATTTCCTGGGCAAAAAATAATGAAAAAATATTGAAGCATATTTGAAAATATCGAGCAATTTGTGATTGCTTATGAGTACAACTTCAAAACACCTAAGACTGGAAAGGACTTCTGAGCTTTGCCCAGTTGTATTTTTGTTATCTCCTGGACTGGAGAATCCCAAACCTCTTTGGGCAGCCTGTTCCAGTGTTTTATCATCCTGACAATAAAATAGTATTTTTTTATATTTGAAAGAGATTTCTTATATTTCCGTTTGTATCCATTGCATCTTGTACTGTCACTGAGTTCCATTGGGAAGAGTATGTCTCTGTCTTATTTACCATCCTCCCCCTGCTTCAGTCAGCACACACACACATAAAATCTCCTCTAAACTGTCTCATCTCCATGCTAAGCAATCCCAATGTTCTCAGTATATTTCAAATATCACTGTTGGCCCTTTACTGGACATGCTCCAGTGCGTCTAAATCTGTCTTGAAAGGCAACTTAAAAAAGAGTCTTTAATCTCTGAAAAGAATGACAAAAATACAGACTTCTAGAAATAGTCTTTGTGGGTACTAAACCCAGGGCTGTCAACTAAACCTGGCTATCAAAACTGGAATTTGAGGGAATACGTCAGTAAATCATTATAAATCGGTAAATCACTTGACCTTATGTAAATCCCACTGCACAAATGAAAATTTGTTATGCCTTTTCAGTAATATTGTTCCTACATGATACCTGATAAATTTCTCAAGGAAGGGAAAAGGGATGGAAAAAGAAGTAAACCTCCCAGTCTGACCCCAAGCTATATTTTTATTAACGTGTTGCCTTAATTATGTCATTCCAATACTGAAGAAGTGATGCAGAATCCTTGTTTTGATCTTTTCAGGCTCTTAAAAGTTGGACTGCTAGATAATACTGCTAGAGCTAAATAGCTGAAAGTAAGTTCACTGAAGAAAAGTGATATTACTCCACAGGCACATGAGCTATAGTATTGAAACATTCAGTGGAACTGAAGATTGGATTCTGAAAAGTGTGCAGCTTCCAATGATTGCTGTAAACAACACCATTTAAAAAAGGCAGCTTTTCAGAGGCATGGAAATGAGAGCTAAGCTTTACAGAAAATCTATTCTGGATGACTTCATTATTTGAAAAGAAAAGAAGAGCTGGTAGTGATTTCACATTAACTAAACTGTATAAGCAAAATATAAATATTTGGATAGCATTTGAACACAAAATTCTTTTGCATTTCTCCTAGAGCTGAAGTAAAGTTGGGAAGTGCTGTTAGAATAGGAGAGTGAATGGATGCCAGCAAACACAGCAGTGACAAGGCTGGCTCTCCATCAGGAAGGAAGAGTAGGAAGTGCAGCTGAATGGAGAACATCTCTGATACTGTCCTGCGAGGGGTAACATGGCATTGGCTTGCTATGAAGCTAAGCGAGGAAAAGAAGTGGGCTTGCTATTTATGGCCCAAGAGAATTTAATCCCTGAGGTGTGTGGTATGAAATGTTATTTGCACATTTCCAAACTGCAAAAAATAGTTGCAGCTCCCAGGGTTAGAGAAATCCCTGTCCTACAGCTCAGGGTGGGACTCCTGCTGTCATTGATGCTAAGTACCACCACTCTAACAGCATGGTGAGGTTTTTTGCCTTTGAAGATCCCCAATATCCGTGAGCCAGATTGACCTGAGAATCCCTTTGTAAAATGGGCTCAAGATGTGATGTTGGGTTCCTTGAGATTCCTTTTTCACGAGGTACCTTCCCCTCCCTCCCCGAAGCGTTTGGTGGTTTGAACCTTCCTTCCTTCTGCCCACACAATACAGGGGATCAGTTGTTCAAACCTCTGATCCACCAAGTGAACTGAGACAGTGTCTGGGTCCTTCCTCCCACACTGGAAAATGTATCCAGAAAATTGTTTGAGGGGGAAGAAACAGGTGGGGGAGATATAATTGTTGAACTGTTGAGCTGGAGAGGAGCCAGCTCAAGTCCAGGATGAGCAGGCCATGCTGGAATGTTTGCAGAGAGCTTGAAGGCAGCATAAAAAGGAGGTTTCTAAACCTGAGGAAAAGTACCAATATTTCAAGGATGAACATGGGATTCATTGAGACTGATAAAATAGGTCTTCCACAAACAAATTGGCTCTAATCTATTGTTTAAAAAAAGTAATAATAATTTAAAAAATTCTGCCCAGCTAGAGATCTCCATGTTTAAGGTCAATTTTACAGAAACTGTCGGTGGTTATTTTCTTGACGAAATTTCAATGGTTTGCAGGCTGTTATAGGAAGGAGGGAAAAGAACTAAAGGTGAGAGCCGTTACTGACATGATTCAGTCCTGTTTCTTTCCAGAAAATGAAAACCTGTGCCTGAATGCCTGAATATAGGCACAATCAAACAGTAGGACAAAGAATCAACTGGTGGGAATGTCAAAGGTCCAAGGTTTCTCTATTCTTTTCCACAGACATAGTCAACCTGACAAAAAAATTCACACTTGCTTTTACTTGAGGCTTTCTTGTTTGGTTGGTTTTATTTGGAATGTTTCTGTGCTTCTGAGGATTTATTCCTGCTCTCCTTTATCACATGGATGTGCCCACCCAAAGGGATCACTTTCTCGAAGATTTTGATCCAGCTCATAAAAGCATTTCCCCTCATAGTTTTGGGCTTTCTATAATAGAGATTTAGCAGTAATCTCACACTCAAGAAAAGTTTCATGTTCTTCAGTTTTAACCAGTAACAGGAAATCATTGTCACTATCAGCAAGGTACAGGAAATTAGGTAGCACACAATATATTGGAAACATTTTGGGCATGTACTTTTCCCCTGTGAGTTCTTGTCACTTTCTTTAAAGTGTGGTTTGTGTGTTTCAGGAAGGTTTTCTTTGAGCAAGGTTTTATGGTACGCTGGTCATTCTTTGGGGGTTTTTTGATGCTGAGATTTCTCTGCATCCTACTGCCTAATTAGGCAAAGGCAGCAATGTACTATGAAAGGACTGGCAGCCCATTTTAGGGACAGCTAATGGGATCTCAGGCCAGGCCCACTGAATGCAGTGGGTCACTTAGCACGGCTTGGGATCAGGTTGTGATCATCAGAACTTGTTTTGTTGCAATTGTTAGATGCCCCCAGAAGACCTGCAGGAAGATCATCACCTTCCTATTCTCAGCAGTTTTTCCTTTTATTCCCTATCATTGGTATATGCAGATGGTTTTGAAGGAATAAGAGGATGTGAAATTGAGAGAGGTGTTTTTACTTCCCTCTGTTGAATGAATTATATTGAAAATTTGGCTTTAATGATGTGTTTCTTTGACATTCTTCCAATCATAGTAACTTTCTGCCTTGTGAAGTCATGTGTGAACTAAATAAATGCTTTCCTGGGAGCCTCATTTGCCATCTATGCTGGTAGCTAGGTATTAGGTAGTCATTTTGCAGCTAATGAAAGATAAATCAAAGTCACTGCAGGTGATTCATAGAGGGAATATTTCCCTTCTGTTTAGACACAGGGAAATGATGTCTGATTAGCTGGCAGGTCTAGATTTTTGTATTTTAGGAAGTTCAGGTCCAAAGTAGGGCAGTTGCTTATTGTTATAGCTGAAATTAAAATGCAAGCGCATTAAACTAAGTATTCTCACTTGAAGCACAGAACACAATAATCAGAGGTCATAAGCATGTTTCCCTTAAGGACAGTGTCAGAGCAAAACAAAACTCAGCTTTTTTGTGTCTCCTGGATACAGGTAACTTGCTGCACACAATTTTGTTATCCAGCCACCCAGAAGAGAATTATGCAGAAGAGTGTAAGTATGGAAAACGTGTGGTCCCCAGGACTGTGGAGAATTTCCTGAAAAAGTGTGAATTAATTAATTGTAAATTTACCTAGTGTTTTTCTTGTGTGAAATTGCTGACAGATGGATTACAAACAGCCAAATACTAAAGTTTACGCAGGAAAGTGGGGGCAGTGCTGATAGTCAGGCCACATTCCTTTGTTGCTCAGAAATGCTGTGCACATTTGGTGCTTAACGTTGTGTTTTAGGATTGATTTTAAGATAACACGTGATGGAACTTTGAGCAGGGTTCTGCTTCTTCCCCATCTCTGGCATTGTTTATGCAGTGCTGGTACCAGGCACATTGAGCTGCCCTGCTTTAAAGGAGACACTTGCTGCTGCTTTTGCACCCCATGGCCCAGCAGCTTTGTCCTGGGAGAAAGGGAAGCATCCCCTGGAGCAGCACAGCTGGCATGGAGGTGTGGGTTGTTCTGCTGCAAAGCAGAAAGCATGTCTTATTATCACTTGCTCGGAGCTAAACAGAGGTCAGTGGAATGCTTTGGTACAGCTGAAATGGGAATGAAGTGCCTGATTTATCTTCAACAAGCAGAGTGACTTCAGCTCTAAGGAGCAATACCTCTTGCTGACTTCTACCCCATCCAGCGGTGGCAAGTGATAGCAAAACCCTCTTTGCTACTGTCTGCAGTGCTGCTCCACAGAGTGTTAAACAATCCTTCTTCTTAACATCTGGAAAGACTTTTGCTCTCCTTGTGTTAGGTAATAGTTTGGCTCTCGGTGAGAAGACATGTCTAAGTAGAATTTAAATAAACTAGCTTTCAGATGGGATGTGGTGGCTAAATCTAAGTGCTGGACCTAAATATATTTAATTCAATGTTTGAGACTTCTTGTGGCCTCACACAGGCAAACCATGAACAATGTGTTGCCACAGCAACAGGAGTCTGACAATGTTTTGAATACTATTTTCAGCTAAGTGCATGTAAAATAACTGCAATTTTTTAAAAGCTGTGATAACCACTTTAAGTACATTTATGCCTGAAGAGAATTTTTGTACTTACATGTTCCTATCCAAGGAGTTAAGAAAATTGTTGTAAAATGCACATTACCAGCATATCTAGACTATTTAAATGGTTAAAATGTATCAAAATAATCTTTCAGCAGTTCTCAGTTTTATTTATTCTTTTTCTAATATCATGTAGTTAGAGTAATCTTCATTCATTTTTAACTACTAATAAAAAGTACAAAAAATGAGAACTGTTAAACATCTTCCACAAAAAGTAATTTCTAAACCTCGCTTCAGTCACATGTGAGAGAATAGATTGTGTGCCTTTTGCACAGTGTAATTTGGCTTCCACTAAGGAAGCAAAACTAGGTCAAGAATATAACATCCTCATTTCTAATCAAACTATTTATTTGAGTGGATTAGTTCACTGCAGAGCTGATGATCTCCCTCATGGTTTTCACACCTACAGCTTCTTACAAATAGTGTGACTGCCTTCTCTAAGCTGCAATAAAATTGTCTCTTGCCAAGGAGAGTAAAAAGCCTGATTTTTAATATTCTAATATTAAATAAGCCTGGGTTTCTTCGGTGTACTCAAAGGCTTGCTTTATTTTCTATTTCCATTTGGCTGAAGAAGCAGTGAAGTTCAATAATGTACAGTGCTGGCTTTAGGTCTGGGCACCTGAGGAGCCTCTGCCACAGAAGATGCAGATGCAGATACCCACCAGAAGGCGGTGATGGTGTGAGATCACTTTCCTGCTGGACCTGGAGCGTGTTGTGGGGTCATCTTCTGGCCTGTTTCAGCCAGGCACTCCATGGCCCAGGTGGGATTGGGGCAGAGAGAGAGGCTGACTTTCCATGTGGTGCCTGATCGGTAGTGTTATGCATATGTGATTAGGAGCCCTTTTACTTCACTGCAGCTTTACAAACCCATCTTGTTTGAGGAGATTATTAGAAGGTAAGACCCCAAATCCCTGCATGTGGGTGAGTGAAAGCAGAACTATATGTTGGAATCAGGGTAGAAGTCTCTGTGTGAGTATCTGGCCATTTCCACATGCGGGTGCTCAGGTTTGGGTTTTCTCTTGCTGCTTCCATGAATCAGCCTGTGGGCAAAGCAATGAGTATTCAGATATTGCAGACAGAAAAACACCTAATTTGTCTACCAGTGATGCTGATACTGAAGCCTTACAGAGTCCAACACAGGTTAGTCTTGTTATTTGAATGATTTTGTAGCTGTGTGCAGCTGAATATAAAGTGCAGCTTACTGCAGGCTATTATAATGTTAGGTCGGGCATATTTGAGTCGTGTCCTTGTTGCCAAAGACTATAATAGACTAGAAATTTCATGAGTCACTTCTTTAGGATATGGTTTGAAAAAAAGCAATTAGTGAAGAGAGTAAAAGACCATGTTTCCTTGTGAGGAAACTTTATCTTCTGAAAGAAGCCTTCTTTAAGAAAAACTGGCAGACAATGATGTCTGTAGAAAGAGAATTAAAGCAAATTGATTTTATTTCTGGGCTTAGGATGACTGCATGGGAACGTTTTGGGTAAAGTATTCTCTGGGTTCCACAGTACCTTATGATGTATGTCACTGCAAGGCATCAATGCACTTCTTCAAGGAGACTGGTGTTTAAGCTGTGGGAGCTGCTCAGGCTCTGAACAATTACATCTCATTCCTGGAATCTGGCAAAACTAAAAAGCAGCATAACACATTATGAGCATTAGTACACACAAAGGGTAATATTTCTATGTAAGCAGGGACATGGCAAAATTTAGTGGGATTTTTCCTTTAGTGTGTCTTTCTGAAATTACTCACTGCTCCTCAGTCACTTAACTTGCCACAAGTTAAGAGGTAGAGCCGTTCCTTGGAATCATTGCTGCTCTGCATTTCTGTGAACAATCTAGCTCAAGGTTTGCCTTGTGTTATTCCAGGTTGATATTGAAATAATTGCATTGATGTTGATAGGTATGGAAATGGGATAAGTCAAAAGGTCCTTGTAGGTTCATAAATTGATGTTTACCCCAAAGGTAAACCTTTTTAATGGTTACTATTTTCTTTTCTGATACTTGTGCTGTCCTCTTACTTTTAAACAATTATCAAGAATAAAGCCAAAATAAATAGTTTATCTTTAAGACTGTCATCTTTCAAAAGGACAGAAGCTTTTCTTTTTTGAGGAAGAAAATGCCCAGTTGAAACTTCAAAGGGATAGCTGCACAGAACTGATTGAGCTCCTAATGCTTGAAAACACATCAAAGACTCCTGGACTTATAATCTTCATATTTTATTCATGAGCTCCGTAGAAGGACGTGATTCAGCATCAGTGAATTTGCAAACAAGATACAAAAAAGGAGCATTTAGAAAAGAACCCTATTTTAGTGAGGGATGGGGAAACCTACTATAAGGAGATATCATAATCAATACTGATGTAGGCAGAGGAACAGAGTGCCTCACTAGATTAGGAAGTTGTTTAGCCTTTAACCACTGAATCTTCATTTGCAATCCATGCCTGATGAACAGCAAGTCCTTGTCCATGTGATGAGTCAGCTGGCAAAGCTTCCATGTCCTTTTTTCCACTGCAGGGACAGCCACATCATAAAATGTCTGACGTTTATGGGTCTTGGCTCCAGTGCTGGTTGAGGTTGGAGGCTGAATTTTTGTTTCAACCTGAAGATGTTTGTCAGCATACCCTTGACCCAGGTCATGATTTCTGACCCAAAATGTATTTGGAATGACAGGTTGACAACATTATCAAAATGTCACCTAGACCAGTCTACTTTCTAACACAGGATGAACCATTCCTTCTTCCCACCAAGCAACCTGGTATAGATACTCTGTGAAAACAAGACTGGTCTTCGCAATGCTTCTTAGTTCACATAGGTGTGAGGAAAAATATTTCTAACTTAAAATGGACTGGATCTGCCACAAGAAAACCCTTCATATCTCACCCACTGTTCACGCAGAGATCATACTTGGTAATTCTAAACCCGGTTAGCAGAGGCAAATGGAATAAAGGGAAAGAATTGATTTAGTTTTCCAGACTCGGGGGAAAAAAGGATTAAAAAAAAAAAAAAATCACCCTCGGCATTTTTCTGGAGCCATGATCCTCACCTCTATCCCTACTCTTCCAGGATATACACAGGCTTTGTCAGCTGAGGTGGTCAGCCAAGTTTATCTGGCATGAGTAATTCCCTGGAATAAGCTGTCATAGATCCCTGCTGGTTCCTTGCTCAGTGACTTTTATCAATGAGCATGCAGTTATTCTTTGAAATATCTTTTACTGCACTGTCCTTCTAGCAGGGAACCTTTAGATATTTTTTCCCTATTTCTTTGTTTAACTTAAATATTCTCCTTTCTACCCACGCCCAGGTCTTTTCTCCTACAGCAATGTTCTAAAAATATTGAACCAAGAAATTAATGTATGCTTACTTCCATGTCCCCAAAGAGGAGTGAAAATCAAGATGTAAAAGCAAGTTTTCATGCTTTGTTCTTCCCCATTTGTTCTGCAGCACTGAGAAATTGAGATGTTAATAGGCAGGGCAGCAGGCCAGATATCAGCGTAGTGCAGAAGGTGCTTGCTGGAAGTATATAGGATTTTATGCCTGCATTTTTCTTTTGTAGCTTAATGTCTAAGGAAAGACATTACATTTTTCTGGGAGCATAGCTGATTGACTGAAAAACTTGACTGGAAATAAAGAGGTCTGGCGTAGAGTGTTCCAGAGACACTAACCTCCTTTTTTTCATTCTTCCTCTTCTTTCATCTTGCAAGCTTAGCCCCGGTCTTTACTCTTTGTCTTTAACACTTGGAGAATGCAGCCTTTCAAAGAGTAGAGTCTATCAAAATCAACTGGAATTTCTAAGGCTACTGTAGTTGTTTAAGAAATCTAGTAATCTTTAATTGTTCCTTGGTATAATGAAATAAAGGTCTTGTGAATCTAAGGAAGAGGAAGAAAAGGTTAAAACAGGTCACCTGATAGCTGCTGAGAGGGCAGCACCTTCCTTCTGTGCAAAGAGCTCTGGATAAGAAAACGCTCAGTGAAATCTCTGCCGTCTGCCTTGTTAGGGAGAGCTGGTGCTGTTAGGATCACCAAGTGGAATGTTGGCTTATACATTCTTATCAAAACAAATATGGTTATTTTACATTCCTACAGTACTTTGAGATAATAAATGATATGCTATCAAAACTTTACTGATTGATAGGGAATGTTTGTGTATTACCTTAAAGTTTATTAACAGGCTCTCACTACACTTTGTTGCGCCTTTTGATTTAATGTCACAGTTCACAGGTGATTGAATTTGCAGAGACATAACTTTTTCAGATGTCTTAATGTCTAAAGGTTTAGTAGAAACCCCAGACCTTTCTGGAATGTTGTGTAGAAGTCACTGTCTGACATTGCCAGTGAAAGCTCTGCCTGTAGCTTTCTCACACTTTTGTAGCACTTCAGCCTAATTCCATTGAGCATGTGTTCACTCTATTGGGAAATAAAACTTGAAGGGTTTAGACATTTGAGTTTTGCTGAGAAGCGTGTAGCCATTCATCTTCTTTATTGTCACTTTTTAGCTCCACCAGCTGAATTTGGTAAGTGAACATATGGGATAGAAACCATGATAGACTCTCTTGTCTCTCCCAGCCTGCCTTGTGTCTGTCTCATCTACTCCTACTTTTTCGTCTTCTCATCTCCTTTCAGGAGTCAACTGGTTGATATTAATAAGCATGACAAACCGAAAAATAGTAACTTTGGCATATAAAGAGCTGTATCTTCATGGTGACCTCTTCTCTGAAGAGACATGACAGCTTGGTTGCCTGAAGTGTTCATGGCTTGTTCTGAAACCGTTTATAACCAATCTTTAAGTTGTCCTCGTATCACCTTTCTTGCAAGCAAAGCATTCCTATGAGATGAACTGTGTGGTGTTCATCCCTCCTGTAAGGGTCTCCCTCAAAACACTGCATGCTGAGAATTGTCCCTAGTAAGATGCATAATACACATTTTTTAGTATGTAGAGTCCATGTTGGATGTGAAGAGAGCAAAAGCCAGAAGAAAAATTATTTATACCTGGGTTTCATCCCATATGTCTATTATGAAGCTACAAGGATGTGATTTCCATAGGCTCCTGCAGATAGGGCTGGAATTATCATAGAGCTCACTGTGTTACTCAAAGTGATGTGTCTGGAAGGCAGGTCTTTCCACATCTGCACATCTTTGAAATTACTTCAGGGCTACTCACATGGCATATTCTATTCCCTTGAAATGCACCTTTTTGTCCACAATAGAAGTTCTTTCACAATAGAAATGTGTATTTTCTAGCCTTGTGTTTTTAATGATTGCCTGTCTGGATGCATAGGGAAACACACCCGACAAGGCTCCTAAACTTATTTCGCCGCAGGAGCTTCTTCTACCCATTCTGACAATTTGTGGGGTTTGATGAATGATTTCAGTGATAGCTGTAGAGAAAAACTTCATTTCTGTAGCACAGTGGATTTCAATAAGAGGACTGATCCAAAATAGATGCAGCTCCTACCCTGGGGGTTAAGTGTAAAAATGAAACCCATGGAAGCAACCATTTCCTCGACAACTGCAAACTTTTGATGTCTTTTCAGAGCTATTATACAGGGTCAGGGCAAGAATATTAAATGGGTCTTAACATAACACTGTCCTTAATCAGAGAAATTGCTATTGCATGGAGAAGCTTCTAGGACATCCTAAAATATATTTCATCAAATGACTTGGCAGTCTCACTTTGCATTAAACCAATGGCACATTTCACTTTTGACTTCCTAGTAATGGGATTTTCTTTCTGTCACAAAACATTACTTCTTTTTTTGCCTTGGCTCAGAACAGCTCCAGCTGGTGCTGGCTGGTAGGGCAAGCACAATGTTATTCACTGGAGTTATGTGCTAGGTCAGTTTCTATGTAGCCATTTCATGGGAATGGAGTCTCCAAAATACGTGTTGGCTTGGTTCTTCCCTTTTTCCCTACCCTTGCTTTCAATTAGAAGTCCAAATTGTCCATCAGCTGTGAACTCCCTTCTGAAATTTAAAGTTGCAGATGTCTGCAAGTAGTGAACCTATCTTGAGTGCAGCTTTTAAAAGAAGTACTGTTAAAGTAGCCAGCTAAGTGGGTTTAGTATGTATGTCACACTGACAGGCTCTCACTGCTGTTTTAGTGCTTCAAAATGACTATTTACCTGTAGAGAAGTCTGTCCATAGTATTAGTGCCCCCAAAAACTTCAGACTACAAATGGTTCAGGATACAACTAATGTTATCTCTTGTGGATGCACCGCTGCATCTTTTGTACCAGAATGAAGTCAGTACTTGTACGTGGCCAGATATCTAGAGTTGGAAAATCAATCATAAAATTCAATCCATGTTGATATCTAGCCTTCAAAATATTAATTATACAAATTACTTTGACAGCTATAATATATCTGGCTGCAGACATTCCCTTTATTCCACACTGGATGCCTGCTTCTAAGAGGAAAACACTGTGGAAGTTTTGCAGAGGAATAGAGAAATAGGAATTAATCCATTGGATAAGGCAAGTTGGAGGGAAGGAACATGAAGATTTCTGGGTACTCAGTAATTAAGTATTTGCAGTCCTTATGGGGAATAACTATTATAGGCATATTTTGGTTTGAAACTGAATTTCCTCTGTGGGCTTTAGGAAGTACAGGCAGCTTAACATATATGGGACTTGGTACCGAGAAAGTAACAGAGTATTGAGGAAGTAATGAAGTGTCTTAACAATTGGAAGCGCAATTATGTTTTTAATTACTTTGCACGGTGATTTTAAACTACTGGAGCAATCCATGCTTTAACAGCTCTCCCATTTCTATGGGATTAGGTGTTGGGCATGTCTAAAGCAATTTTGCAGTCAAATGTTGCAGGTGTTAATTAATGTGAGAATGATCAAGTTTTGCTTGTGTATTCAGCAGAGGCCTAAACTCATATCAAGACAAATTAGAGAAAGCTGAGCCAAGGCTAGCACAAACAACTTTACAGCCGACTGCTCATCTCCAGCTCAGGCCCAAGGCATCCAAACTGGATTATACAACCCAAAAAGCAGTAAAAGGGAGCCACCAGCACAACATTGGATTTGATGCATTCATTTTGCTGTCAAGTGTACTTACATTGCAATGCTTGTGCATTTGGCTTGTGCAGCTTTCTGTCATCATTTTGTTTCTCATTACTGGGGTGCTGAAGAAGGAGGCATGGGGATATTTCATTTTTTCCCTGATGGTCCCAGCCAGTAACTTGAATACCTGCTTTCAGGCTCACATCTTTCTGGTTAGACTCCCATCTAGAAATATTCCTCTTTACTCCACAAACTATGTCAGAGAGAGATTAAGCTCCTCTCAAAGGGAAGCCTTGGGTAGGAAGCCTCTTGAGAACTCCTAACACAGATCTTATCTAAGCAGCATCTGAAGTATTTGCCCATAAGAGAGCTTTTGCATGTTGTTACCTCCACTTTTAAGCAAAAATCAATAAGAAGAGGAAATTGATCGCTGGATCATTGCTCTTCCTATGTGAACTAAATGCTTGTGTGGAAGAGAGAAAGAAGGATCTGTTCAATGTGTGATGGGAATATCTTCAGTAAAAATGCCAACAGTATATGAAATCTGATGTGCTTTCTGGTGTGTTTCAGAGGGGTTAAAGGATGAAGGAGGTTCCCTGAAGTATTAAAGAGGGGAACTTTTGATTCTAAGGAATTTGGAGATGACTATGAGTGCTGTGAGTGATCGACTAATGGCCTTTCATGGAATAAACTATCTACCAAATCTAGGCTGCTGGCTTGCTTCTAGAGGGATTTAAGGAAAGAGGTTTCTAGCACAGCAATTTGTCCAGTGATCCAGCCATGTAAAATCTGAGCAACCAGATTTCAAAAGGGGCTTTTGTTATCCTCTTACTCTGAGAAATCAGGAGAAAAGACATTTTTATATCAGGTTAAAGGAGGATGATTGTATTAGAAGAGCCCTGGGAGTTTAGCCTGGGAAGCATTTCACAGGGTCTGAGGGATAGCTGTGGAGCCACCTGTGCTGATCAAAAGGCAGGCTGTCTGGAGGGAAGACCAGAGCAGAGCACACAATACCTTCTCCCTAGCTAATGTGGTGACTTGCTATCTGCCAGTTTAGCGAGCTGAAATGGTTCAGTGCAGGGTTGGAGCAAGGCCAGTGTTGTCACAGAGAGAGTGCAGGGTCACAGTTTGTGATGGACAAAATTAAAATCAGGAATGTGACAGCAAGTGGTTAGATCAGCCCAGGCTAACCTGGAAGCAGAGGTTTAATTTTCTTTAATTTTTTTCAGTGTTTTGACTGATTTCATGCCTTGTACCTCCTCCCAAAGGTTTCTCTCCTCATCCATGTTTCCTAGTGGGCTCACTGTTCTCTATGCAGCACCACATGGCTCTGGCTCTGCTGCATTAGTGGTGCTTTCTGCTTCCTCGAAACATATATGCCCAGCAAAACTGCACTGAAGTTGCAAGCTGTTTGGCTAAAGCTACTTCTGAAACTCTAAAACAAAGCACCCTTGACACCATGTTATTTCTAAGTAGGCAGTTTTGGACCTCAGAGGCTGGAGAGGTGGCACATACAGGGGAGAGAATGGTATGGGAATTAACAGAAATCTGTTGTTGGGTCTTCAGCCAGGTGCACAGCAGCTGCCTTGAAGTAGTGCAGCACCAACAGAGATTTTCCTGTGTGTGGCTTTGGACACATAGTTGAAGTTCCCAGCCTTGTGATTTCTGCATGCTCTCTGCCCCAGTTTCAGTAATCCAAATTCCTTTTCAACTGGCGGTCTTGAGGGCTTATACTGTCCTTACTGACATGAGCAGGAATCACATCTGTGGCAGTTTGTAGCTCCCAGCAATTCAGATAGCAGTCCAAGGTGGATGTGGAATAAATAAATCATGGGCTTGGGGAAAAAATAAGTGTATGGCTACATTTCAGATATTACTTGTGCTGCATTTGGAGAACTAGTTGTTCATTGCAAGTAGAATCATAGACTCATGGAATCATAGCATCATAGCAACATGGAATCATAGAGTTGTTTGGGTTGGAAGGGAACTTACAGATCATCTAGTTTCCACCCCCTGCCGTGGACTGGGACACCTTCTGCCAGCCCAGATTGCCTGGTTGCCACGTGGGGACTGCAGGTCTTTGCTGAGACTTGGGTAATGACAGTCTGATCTGGGAGATGGTGAGCCCTTGAACCTCCCTTTGTCCAGAGGTGGGATTTATAGTGGATGGTCATTCCCATCTCCCTGCTGCGGGTGTAGAAGTTACCCCAGGGTTGTAGGTAGCATGGTTACCTGAGCAGCTTGATCAACTCCCCTGACAGTGCAGAGAGAAATGTGTGAGTCGATGACTGTCACCAAAAAGACGCAGATTCTTTCAAGGTTTGGCAAGATTTGGCTTAGTTTGTGGATTTGTCAGCAGCTTTGCCCAGGTCCCCACATGCAGCATGTGGTAATGCCTTGTGCCAATGAATGCGTCAGTCTGTGGTTTTGTTCTGCAAACTTTTCCAATGAACATTTGACTGTTAACTTTCCATTTACATGTTTTAGATGTGATTTCTACACAAATGCTTTGCGCTGTGCTGTTTCCTAAAGCATGATCAAGATGGGCTGTGAGAATTCTTTACTGTAATACATATGCAAAATATGTACATATGGAACAAAATTAAACAATAGACCCTCTCTTCTTGGCCAAAAAAAAGTACATGTTCCTAACATGTACCTAACTAAAAGCTGAAAAATCTGTATTACTGTCATGCAAACTCCATAATAAAATTCTTGGTCTTCACTCAAGAAACATATACAGAAAATTAACTCTACCTTTTATTTTACAATAATATTGCTTTGTTAAAGTCCATTGTTATAAGGCTTATTTTTCTACCAGTAAAGTAATAAAGGCATAAATGTTCTCATGAAACCACTGTCTCAGGTAAACATCATTTATTCCCTCAAAAGACATGCTGTGGTTTACTTTAGTGGAGCAACATCTGTTCATTCAGAATTAAGTGAGTTCCCTGAACAATAATTAATAAAGATATTGCCACTAAATACGCCTGGCATATTTTTTATAATAATATAATAAACCCATACAATTGGTGGAAACAAGAACACAATTGGTGCTCTTGTTTGCTTCCCCCCTTCCCCCACCCCAAGGGCCTCTTAACAAAGAGCTTCACTAGATAGTTGATTTGTTGGTCTGAATGCCTAAACACTGATAATTCATTTTCCAGGGAAGACTCGATATGTTCTCAATAGCAATAACTGTAGGAAGATATCTCATTCCTGTGTTTGCGAGATGATATGGAGTCAATAATCTGAAAGCATTGTACTACAGTGATGCAGAGCCTGAGTATGTAAAAGAAAGTCCTAATGCATGCTATTTTACGTTGCTCCTCACCAGCAAAATTCACTAGTCAAGAGAACAGGTCACTGACCTTCCATCAACCAGCACGCAGCAGTTTCTGATTCTTTAGAGTGGATTTTGAGATTTGCAAATAGAAATGAAATCCCTCCAAGTATCTCAGGAAGAGAATGGTGAGTGTACTCACTTCATTTTTAATTTTTTTTTAATATTATAAAAATACAAAGTTTCATTGCACTCATCTTGGACATCAGATGGTAGGGTGTTCTTAGGTTTGGTAGCCATTTCTCCTGTAACTTTGCTCCTGGTCATTCATTGCAAAGAAGTTTACTATCTCACACAATAGCTAAACAGGACATGCTAGCAAGCTGATAGTAGAATTTACAATGTTGTAGGAAAGATGTTTTTTGTGAACAATTGAATAGTATATCCATGTTATACAATGGTGCTGGAATATATTTGATATATATATCTCCTTGATAATTAAGGAGAATTACAGATTGGACTTCTCTGTTCTTTTCTTATTTCTCTGTGGGCTTATGCTGTTAAAGAGAAAGGGAAGACTGGGTGGCTGTCTTAATGTCCCCTCTATTTCTAATTTCTCTGGCTGTGATTACTACTTTCAGTGACACCTTTGCCCAGTACATTTGCATGTCACTTGATCTAGGACTGATGGCATCTCTATAAAGGTCAGTCTCTAAAAGAGTATGCTGGAATTTAGGTTCCCTAGGAGCATGCATCTTCCCTGAAAGGGAGAGAAGTGGTTAAATTTGGGGGGGGGGGGGGGGGGGGGTGGAGGGTGGGAAGCTTTTTTTCCATTGTAAAGGAAAAAGGCTTTCAAACAGTTCAAGCTGCACAACTGTTAACAATGCAGACTATTAAAGGGATAGCAATCAGCCTACACACCAGACACACAGATTGAATTCTTGCTGCTTGTCATGTAACCAGAGATAAGAGTATTTTCCAGTGACTCTGATAAAATAAATGCTGTCATAATGATTCTGAGCGAGACTCATCCAGATGTTGCAGACTTCTTGCTGTGGTATTTATTCATAAATCTTGTTAAAATATAATCAGAGAAAGCATGTCTTAATTAAAACCATCAAAACTCTGTGACAATGTTCATGCAAATGTAATAATAATCCTAATGTGTTGACACAAAATTTTTGCAGTAGGTTACTGGTATATTTGAGCCTACCGATTAGAGCTCAGTAATTAGTACAAAACTAGCTTCTTACAAATGAAGGAGGATGTGTAAGTTCTTCTGTACATGAAGGATTACGGATTATGCTCTTTTTGCCTGTATACATATGACTGCTGGGACTTCCACAATGCTTAAAATTCATAAAGATTTTCATATGTATTAACTTGTACATGTGCTCTTAACTTGCTTCCCCTACTCAGTCTATACAGTTATTACCAGGTCCTGATGCATGATACCGTTTCATTCAAGAATCTGGTTGTGTTACATAAGTAGAGAAGAATATAAAGATGAAATGGAGTTTTTATGAATAATTTAGAGAACAAAACAACTTGCACAAATTAGGGTATCACCACTCTTCTTTCAAACACTTGACTGTGCAGCCATAGCAGTCTGCTTTTCATTTCCCTCGGGTGATCTGTACCTGAAGAAGCAAAAAAGACTTTAATTCTGTATTTGCTTCTAAATAAGCTGTTGCCCTGCTGTAGGAATACTACTCAGTTACCACTGGGAGAGGATGGTTCTGAGCTGATGATTCTGTTAGGATATGATCATGCCATGACAGATATAACTGTGAAGCTTTAAGACTACTTGTGAATGCCAAAAGGAAACAATTTAGCTTGAAAATTGTAACATCATGTGTCAAATATAATTTGGGAACAGAAAGATTGCAGGGATAATTCTTGACATTTAGGCTCAACATTAAATCTGGATGAGCTTTTTGGGGACTGAAGTGCTGCAACAAAGTCTTGAGGATACTTACAAGTTAAGGCATGACTGACCAAATGTATCTTAGCAAGTTCAGGAGCATTCAAAGTAGCTGGATGGAAGAAGGCTAAGCACGCTTGGTTATTTGACATGCAGTAGCTTGCTGCTCCCTAGTAACTTGTTTGTGACTGACACCGTGGTGAGACAAGTTAGGACTCCTGCCAAAAATTTGTGGCAAACCTGAGAGAAACAAATTCTCACACTGCAGGACAGAAACCACAATGCTGAGGCTTGTAAGCTGCAAATTGATTCTATAAGGCACAACTGTGCCAGCCCAATGGCTTTATCTTTCAATAACATTGCACACTGTTGCAAAAGGTTCCCTGGGATTCAGATATGCTCTGATTGCCTTACCCCATACCACAGGGCTATCCCATCAATCTCTGACCACTGGCAGGCAGTTCCTCCTCTCCTGTCACTGCACAGCTAACATTTTCATACTTGGGAGAGATGTGCAGGAGGTGTGCAGCTGTTGCACTAATACCTGGGTTTAAGTATTTTTACATCCTGTCTTGATGTTAGCAAGACATCAGAGAATTCTCTTCAACCCAGATTGGGGAAGGTGATACTGGAAATAAAAGAAGATAAAACATGCCAAAAAAACCCAAATTACAAACTAGATCCAAGTTGCAAATCATAGGAGAAGGAATGAAAGAAAACTGCACTTGATATAAATTCACTGATCTACAAAGTCTCTCTGTGTACTCAGGGAGTTCCTTTAGAGTTTCATCATGAGAGATTGTGTCCTCTCACATGCTCTACATCTCAGACTCTCTTTATGCAGAGAGGTCCTAGAAGAGAATCCCAGCTATTACACCTGATGACTTGCAGCCCTCCAGGGGTTCCCTTCAGTCACCCCATTCTCCCCTCCAAAATGCATTTACCTTTGAGTTATTCAGGGAATGCACTTTTAGCTTCTGCTGGTAAAAGGACTCTTTCACTTTTTGATGATGCAGGTGCTGCTTTTTCAGACTGGATGACGTTTCCTGTGCTGGACTGGCCTGGGGTCATTCCTTATCTCTGAGAGTTATTTTCATCTCCCTCACTCCCACGGTGAGCCAATTTGTATGCTTCAGTGTGAAGTGTTCTCCATACGCTAACCCTGTCTTTCTTCATGCACAAGCTGATGTAAAATGTATGTAGCTCATTTTTTCTTTTGAGAGCGGATGCTTTGGGTGAAAAATAGGTTTGGAGTGATTGACTCTTCAAATCAATCTTTGGTAGTGTAACACACAGAATTGAGCTGCATAGGTTTCTTTGTCCTTGCAAACCACACTGCGAGGCAGGAAAGTGCTATTCTCTGTACTATTCCTTGCAAATATGAGCACAAAGAGGCTGAGAGGAGATTCCCCCAAGTGTTTCAACAATCAGTATTTTTTAAGTGCCCCTCTATGGCTGAATCAGTGTGCAGGTCACAAGTCTCCTACTGAATACTCCAAGTGCCCAAAGAGTCTTTGCATCTTAAGTCCTGTGTGTTCCCAGAACAGTCCTCATCCCACATGGGCACAATGAGCATGAGTCTGTGTCTTCTAGACATTTTTCTGCCTGTATTTTAAAAGTCCAAAAAGAGATTGAAGGGGTTGGAGAAGCTTATGTTCAAAAGTTATTGATTAACAGACAGCAGCCCAATACCTAGGCAGTGTGTCTGGGATGTGGGGAGAGGAACGTTTGATGCCCAGCTCTGCTTAAAACATTCAAAACCTTCCAGCATTTCAAGCAGAATAAGAAAGAGCCTGGAAACTCAGGTATTTTATGGTGGGAATAACTCTCTCACAACTTTAATCTCTCTCAAAACATTTGAGCTTATGTTGGAGCATGGATGGGTACTTTGGAAGGAGGTGGAAGATGTCCCATATGAACTGCTATGTCTGTCATCTTATGCTCCCAAGACTTTGGCGTCTGGATGTCTGGATGACAGTAGTGTGGCATTTGCTAATGCCTAAGAGCCACCTAGTCCATTTGGCTGGATTATACATCTACCTCACTCTTAAAATCTTGGGGTGTGGTACTGTTTCCCATTTTCATGCTGAAGACTTGTTATTTCCAAGCCTATCAAGAATATGCTGGTTAAAAGCTATAAACTGTAATTTCATAACCCTTTATTGCTTCAAAGTGTGTATCTAAGGAAGCATTTCAGTAGGCTGAAGTAGTATTATTGACTCATTGTCTAATGGATCTACAGCAAACACTACTCCTCTGTGGAGGGCAATCTAAGGACTGTGGCCCAAAAAACAAGTAATAGCTGAAATGTAATCATCACCAGCAAGAGAATGAGTTTATGACAGGAATTATGACACGGGGAAAAAAGTGTTTTGGACAGAATACTTCCTGAAGGAGGGATGTGTGGCTTTGTGCTTATTATTGAGAAAGTTCAGGTTAAGTTTGCTGAGGGGGATATTTCTGCGAAATCTCTCTTGATGAAAGTCAGGTCCTTAATTTAAAAAGGCTGTCATACTGTCTGCAATCTATTTATCAAAGTAGGATGGAAGACAGATCTCTTCAAATTTATAGCCTCGTCAGCTTGCAAATGTAGAAGTAAACTGAAGTAGAAAGTGTTGCGTTGTTTTAAAAACTGATTACTTTCTGGAAAAGACCTCTGTCTCTGTTTGCTTGTCTCATTATTGTGACAGCATTTCTGTGATAGCATGCTACTGCCAGTCCTTGTTAGACAGGCAAACACATAGAGGTGCTTTGTGGGAGCTGTTGTGTTGTCCTCTGGATGGACTTTGTCCTCTGTCTTCCCAATTTCCCTATGGTGGGCTACTGCAAACTTAGCACTGGGAAACTCTTGTTTTCAAAGGTGAGAGTCTTGTAATTATGGCTTCAATTTTCATCTTCCAGAGAAGCCCCATAGTCTTCATCTACCCCAAAGATATGAGATGGAGTCCATGTGCACTAACATTTTGATGCTTAAATAATCCAAACTACTACTGACTGAAATCCTCTCTATAATCACTGAACTGCCTCTGGAGACTGATCTGTCTGGTTCCATCACAGTGGTTGTAAAGTGACAGGCTCAGGTGTTTAATCTTAAGTGAAAGCAGTGTCACCTATTTTACTCAGATCTTACTCGAAAGGGCTCTGGCCAGGCGTAGAGGACCAGACGATCAGAGGAGCTCAGCTCTCAGGTTAGGCACTTAAATGAGGTCAGTTTTTCACTTTTGTTTCTCTCAATGTAAACTAGAGGGAGCTCAGCAGAGTTGCAAAGTGCAGTTTAGTAATTTCAGCTCAATGTCAAAAATAAAGCAGTGTCAAAAATACAGCAATGACATCTGCACGTCTCAGGAAATTGCAGCATTTTACCACCACTGATCTTGAGTCAGGGAAAGAGTTGAAGTGCATCAACAGAAAGTTCACAGAGCACAGAGGTCTTTACTTCATTATTTTGCAGTGATAACAGAATATTTCAACATTTATAAATTGTACTCTTGGTTTTGTTAATCTGTTAGGGGCTGCAGGGCTCATATGGGGAGACAGTTACAGAATGTTTTGTGCCTCTTTATTCTCCATTTCTCACAGCCAAGATTAGCAGGTGATGCTCACTCTTTGTCTGTGGTCCTTCTCTCTGACCTATTCAAAAAACAAATGCAGAACTGGACCTTCAGAGAATGAGAACAGCCACTGTGACAAAGTGACAAAGACGATAAGGCAAAGTTCTCAATTTAGCGCCTATGCTAGACCAGCCAATGAACTACTTGCTGGAAAACAAGCTAAGTGGGATGAACTGTAGTTACAAATAAATTACTGCTGGTGCTTGTGTGGCAAGTTTGGAAGCTTCTCATAGCACCTGCTTTTTATTATGCTGCTCCTTGAGTGTTTGACACATTCCCTGACTTACAAAAGCACATTTTGTGTTCCTTTTCTTCAAGGAAACAAACAAGGAAGCCTGTTTTGTTCTATACAGGAAACAAAATCTGCATCAATACTCTAAAAAAGCAATGAATGCAAAGTGCATCCAGCCTTTACCCCCTGGCAGCCACTTTTCAAAAGGGATTGGATTCTTGCACACACAGGGCTTTGGAGGATGTCTTCAACTCTAAGTTGGTTTGTCAGGCCTGTGAATCCCACCAAACCTCACTAGAGATGGACCATGTTTACAGCAGCCCCTTCCTTCACACATGCAGATGTCCTCAGCAAACAGCAGCTGCAGGGAAAAACAGAGTACAGGATTTGTGGCACCTAGGCAATGGGTGTCCCCCTGTCCTGCTGCTGGGGGGAAGCAGCCATTGAGGAGGGAGTGGATTTGGAATTTGGAGTGAATATCTTCTCTAGACAGCATGGGAAGGGCTGGCAAAACCTGCCACTTGGAACCTATCACTTGGAACAACTCAGTTGTTCTACAAGCTCTGTGGCTCCTTGGAAGTATTGCATTTAGGAGAAGATGAATCAAAAAAGAGCTTTTGCCAGAAGACTGAGATGCCATTGCTTTTCCCTCCCACACACCATCAGCAGCTAGATATGCTGAATTTGCTGTGTGCAAGGACACAGTGCAACAATAACTGTTTTCCTACTTGCATAACAGGTTAGAGCCTTTAAAAAGGGAAAGATGGATGCTTGGATGCTGGGGATAGCACAAGGTCTTGGTTCTAGCTTTTTCAAGTAGAAGAAAGTAAACATTTGCTCCCATAAAAAGCAAGGTTTTAAATTTCTGTACACTACATATAACTTCTTTGCATCAGTGGATAGATTACTTGTATCAACCTGTGAATACTCAGTTTGGGGGGCTGTCTTTTAAGGTGATTTAGCTAATAATTTTAAACGATTTTTCACATTAAAAGTTTGGGGTTTTCCACAAGGTATTTCTATTTGATTTTGTGTTGTTTCCTTGAGCATTAATAAAAATTGATTCAGGCAATAAACTTTGTGGTGGCAACCCAATAAATAAGAGAGACCTTGTGAAGTGGTAGTGAAATAGGAGACTTATTGTGAATTGCTTGAGCAACAACTTTCCCCTTCAGGTGCCAAACCATCAACAAGTAGCCCTAAGTTATGTGCAATAGCCATGCTGCTGTAAGGTAAGGATGGGCTGGTTTTTCCTTCCAACAATTCCAATAAGATCTTGTTCCTTCTAAGAAACTGCTTTGGCACAAGTCTGTCATTCAACTGCTTGTCAGCTGTCTCTGAATTTATGTTAGAGAAGTGAGTTCTGGGAAACTGAGGTATGAGACTTTTCCTCCCCTTTTCTGTTTCAGAGAAAGGGATGATTAAATGGGGAAAGCGCACTCTGACAGAGTATGGACAAAAGAGCTGCAGTACAAAAAAAAATGTGTTTAAATTATAAGGTGCTGCACATTTGTCTTGATCTAGAGCTCCTGAATTCCTCAAAATCACACCTAAGAGAAGTTAAAATACAAGTAAATGATTAGGCAGTGATGTTTTCACCTGAAATGCTGACTCTTACCAGGAAGTCTCTTTCAAGAAATGCTGCACTAAAGTGCTGGTTCAGTCCAAATGAGAGGTCTTTGCTCTGAAGGTCAAAGCAAAAGGGTTGGCCATGTTGCAGAGAGTCTGGACTGAGTACAAGACTGAATTACAAAAGGGTGGATAGGCCTAAGAAAGAGATAAATTTGGCTGGTATGGTATCTAGTGGCCCATCCTGCCTTCTCATCATCAGATGGTGTGTTATTATCTAGTCAAGGAGAATTCTGGGAAGGATTCTAGTGAGATTATCAGTGACATTTAGCAAATATTTACAGCTGCTTTCAAAGACAAGAAAGGACAAAGAGGACTTTTTTTAAAAGTGAGGGATTGAAGCCCCTGTTTTTATTCCAAATGGCAAATCTTGGGAAATTGTTCATGCAAGATATGTGGAGTTTCCCTTTCTCCAGCATTTTTATGCTTTATAAGTATTTTCTCCCATGGAAAATGATTGATTATTTATAAGAATAAGTCAAGAGGGTGTTTTTCCTGTTTGTCCTGGATTCTGCTGGGATAGAATGGCGGAAGATGAGCAAGTGGATGTGTGGTATTTAATTGTTGGCTGTGATCAAACCATGACACTGCTGAAACTCTGATAGTAGGAGTAATGCCTGGTTTTCTACTGTTCCTAGATGTGACAAAGTTGAAAGTTAGTGCTGCTCTTTGAGGGAGCTGTTCTATTGCATCAAAAGTCCTGCAGGGTTCTTTGAAAATCCCTGCCAAAATTCCTTCAAAATGTATTTACATAGTGTGTACATCAGTGATTTGCACCCATGGATGAGATCACTGGTTCTGACACTAGTTAAAACATTATAAATAACTCTGTTATCAGGAGAGATGTGTTTTTATATTCAAGAACAGTTTAAACTTTCTAACATTTGCTTTAAAATTCTTAAGACCACTCTCTTAATGCTCTGTGACATATCCATGAAGTGCTGCCCACGCATTTGTGGTGCTAGTCCTGTTCAGGATGACTTACCAGGTTTCAGGTTTCTATGATGCATAATAGAAAATATTAATTTGGGGGTAGGGTTATAGGTCTGGCTGAAAGTTTGCTGGCAAATGCTGTTTGCATTATGACTGTGTAAAAATGTGCTGGCCAATGGCTCCTAGGAGGAAGCCATCCCTTTGGATGAAGGAGCGTGGAGCAGAACCTGTGCCTAGCTCCAGACATCAGCTGGATGTCTTAGAGCAGACTCAGTGCTGGAAAGAGAGGAGAAGCTGCTCTGGTGGGAGTGGGAGGTTGGGAGCTGTTTGCAGCCCTACACTATCTGAACAGAGGAGGAAGAGCTTGCCCCGGTGGTAGACATAATTTCCAGTCATCTCAACCCAGATCTGACTACAAAGAGATTGGGAATCTGTGATCTGAGGCTTACACTGCCTTATTGTAATAAGCCTAGTGGAAAGTCTACAGCCATGGATATGGCCTGTGGTGCTGGATGTTAGAGAATATTTAAGGCCATAAATATTTCACTTGAGTCAGAATCCACGATGGAGTAGCCTGGACAAGGGAGCATTTCTAAAATGAAAAGAGATGAGATAAGGTAAAGATGAAAAGAAAAAAAAGTTGTATTTTTAAAAATGAGGTAAAGGAAATGAGTTGATCTGCATAACAATGAAAGCACAAAGGACTTCAGAGCTCTGTAGGCTTGGCTTGAGAGGCAGAGGAACAGCAGGGTTTAAGGATGTCATAGCCTAGCAAAGGCTTTACATCCGTTTTTACTTGGGAGAGACTTTTCTGTTTTCTGGCATGGAAAAGAGGTGATGGTGAGTTATTACACAAGTTTAGCAACACTGACTTGGTGGGACTTGTAATGGCTTGTGGGGACGGGCAGCAGGAAAAGAGCTAGAAAGCTCTGCAATTAGGAGCGCCCTCTATGTGAAGCCTCTTGGCTAGCGGTGACCCTGCCCCATTTTCAGCTACGCCTCTTCTATCAAACAAAACAGAGTTAAAACATGAAACATCCAGTAATAAAGACCTTTTCATCCTCCTTATCTTGATCCTGGAAGTGGCAGTCAGCTTTCAGGAAACTGGTACGGAAGAACCACTCAGGTTTTGGGTTGTTCCCCAATGTATTGCTGAGTGTCTAGGGAGTCAAATGTTGCTTGGACTAAAATAATTATTTTGAAAAAAATTAGACCTGGTGTAGTTTTACATCTCTTTGAGGCTGTTTTCTTGTGGTGGCTGGCCACAAATCAGATTCTTATCATCTGAGAAGGATGTCTTCCCCACATGGTTTTTAACTACAGAAGATACTGGTTTCAGATAATGAGGGGAGCACAGGTGCATGTGCTTAGGTTATGCCAGCCAGCTGTGGCAGTCTGAACGTGGCAGTGTGAGGCACTGAGAAGTGTTGATGGGAGACAGCCTGTGTTCTTGGTGCTGGATTTCCAGAGCTTTTGCCTTTAGTTAGGAGAGGATGAATTATGACGTTGAATTTCACATCTTTTATCTGAGTGGAGAACATGCAGTTAATCTTTGCATGGTAACCTGTTCTATCCATCTATAGTCTTGTATGTGCAGACGAGTATCTTCCTTTATAGTAAGAAAATGTTACCTGTTTGTACTTATTGAAAAAGAGTGAGAAACATGCAGACCCTGTGAAGAAATATAGTTAATGCCTTGCCATTTGGTAAATTGGAGAGGCAAAGTTCTACCTGTCTCCTTCTGGACAGTCCCAGGCATTGGTCACCCTTTTCTCCTCCTTTCCCCTCCTCTTCCCCCAGTACAGTGCTGACAGTGGGGCAGATTTCAGCTTGGACAGTCTCTTAAACTGGTCATACCTTTTGCACTTTATAGCAATTTTATCAGTGGCCATCCTACCAGCACTAGTGTTTCAGTTCAGGGCGGGAGGGAAAGTGTCTTCCTAGTCAGCAATATCGCTAGATGAAAGAGATTTTAAGGATGTCAGTTCACATAAAATACTTTCTAGGGGAAAATCAGGAAAGGTTCTGTTTTGTGAAGTTCACCAAGCTCCTCCTGGCCATTTCAAAAGGAACCCTTTGAGTCCCCCCCCAGCCTTTTTATAACTGTTTTTCTTCACTCCTCAAGAAGTGTTTCTAAACTTTTTTTTGACTCTTAAATGGAAGCCAGAATTATTGTTTTATTAAAACAGAATGTTTTTGTCACTGTGCTATTCCCCGGAATTCCATTTGAAAGAAGCTTTGATGGGATTTTTCTATTTGGTGGGAGAGTAAGGTGTCAGCATTCCATGCTGAGCTCATGCTGCTCCCTAAAAAGTGTCTGCAAGAGGGCTGTGTCTCACTGTGGTTATACTTCCTTGCCAAGACCAGATGCTTCTTCCACAGGGAGAAAAAAAAAAGGCAACACTGTTCCCAAATATTCACTGCTTTCTTGAAAACAAGTGCAGCTAGGTAAGTGGACTTTGGGGTAAATATTGACACAGTTAAGCTCTCTGCAGTTTTGATTCTACACTGTACATGTCTAAAACAATATTGCAATTTAATGACTAATTTTCTATGGTATAATGTAGACATTGGGGCAGTTCTTTGTTTTTATTTGTTTACCTGTGACAACCCAGCCACAGACTTATGCTTGCAAGGTACTGAATAAGCTCAGGGTACTTTTTATAGGGGTTGTTATAATAATATAACTTTCATATAAGAATACCTCGCTCTTTTATTGCAAATTCCTGAATAGATTTCAGGGCATCCAGTTGCATTGTTTTGAAAAAAACCCAAGCAACCATTTGCCTGCCCTCATCCTTTCTGAGCCCTGTCTCTTTAGAGTTACAGGTACTGATTGCATTGGGCAAAGTAAATGCTTGCTGTTAAATAATTAAAGGCCTTTTTTTTTTTTTTTATTATTAAACCAGTAGAGAATACTAAAACTTAGGCTCCTTTCTGGCAAGTTTTCCTCCTCTGTATCCTGGCTTTCCCACAGGCACTTTAACAATTCTGCATATTTTCAGTCTTTGGGATTTTATTACTTTTATATTAATACATCTCTTTGCCAAATCTCTAATTGCAAATATTCTCAGCACCAAGGAATGCTGCAAATAGCACCCCCTGAGCCGTGCAGTCACCTCTTTTCTGACACCAGGAGCTGGCCTGTATGAGTGCAAATGCATCTTTTTCATCACTGTCAGGTCTCATAGTAAGCACCTCAATTTTCCATGTTCGGGAGAGGATGGGCAAATATTTGGGCTGCTTAGCCCAAATCTTATCTTATCTTTCCTGTGAAGCTGAGTTATTTAGGAGATCTGAGTGCTATGTTTAGGTAGATAAATGGAAGCTTAGCAGTTTCTCTCTTCTCCCTCCCCATCAATATTTGTCTCCACTCAAAGGTGCAAGCCAAACTGAACCTGTGAGAGTGCGCAGAAATATTTCATTGGCTGTATTTGGATCAAAACTACGTGGGAGAGTTTGGCAGACTAGAAGATGTATGAAATTATTCCTCTGCTATAGTGTTTTCTTGATTAGGATTTCTATCATAGTACAAGAACAAAAACCAAAAAAGAAAAAGGCATACACTTTAAAAATTACAGAAACTTAAAAAAACACCCAAATGTGTTTTTAAAGGCATGCAAGTAAAAGGCATTAATTGCCTCTCCTAAAGTGGAAAATCTGTGTTAAACTTGGTTGAAGTTTGGCAATCTTCAAGCAAGCGAGATACACATTAAAATATTTTAATATTTCCTGTCATTCCACTCCCAGGTTATGATGCACTGGTTAATCACTTTCATGACACGCAGTTTCACTGGGGATGACCTTTTTCTTTATTTGCTTTCCTTAATCTCAGAATGGATGTTTAAATGAGAAGATCACACTACAAAAACTTTTGCTGTTTAGCAGCAAAGGCCAATAATATCCTGTTTCACGTAGTCATAGTTCCTGGAGACTTTGATTTCAGTTTGACTCTTGAGCATTTGGGATGCTGAACAATGGGGCTTCAGGTCACTTCTGCAATCACCTATGTTCTTAGTTCTTGTGGGTTAGATTGTAAAAGCAGTCTGAAAGCTTTTGTAGTTGACATTACTTAAATCTTAGGCTGGGAATTAGGAGTTTGGAACTTTGCTCGTAACTTTGCCACTAATTGGCTTTTACAGCCAGGCATTACCTACCCCTTTTTGGTCTTGTTTCATTTTCCAGGCTTTAACTAATGGCACTACAGGGATTTCTGAGTTCCCCGTACTTACACAGAGTGCTTGGTGCTCAGCACAGCATGGTCCATTTTCAGCAGCTCCTCTAGACTGTAGAGTAATATATAATATATATAATGTATAATATAATGGTCCTGATGAAAGCAATGGGGTGGAATAGTAACATTGTTGCTTGTGGAGCTCATGGACATGCTTCCTTTTTGCAAGATAACTCCTCCAGTATGCAGTGTTTCATGCTTTCTTTCAATCCCCTCTGTCAATGCAATTTTATAAGAGGTTACATGACCAGCAGTCCTGTTCCTCTGAGCACGTGTGGGTAGTGAAGACATGCTGCTGTAAGATAATACTTATTTTTGAGATAGTAATATTGGAGTTCATCAACAAGGCTATTCTACCTCTGGAACAAGTTGGTGTACACATTCTGACTTCTGGGTGAAAAGTCCCTTTGTCAAAGATACATTTTGGGATTGCCTGTTGCAGAAAGTAAAGAAGCAAAGCTGAGAAGTATACGGTGCAATTATTCTTTATTAAGTATTTCATTTTTAATACTGAAACATCTTATTTTTTTCTTGCATTTAACACTAAAAAATTATTTAAAAGTGGCATGTAACAACTACCATAGGTTAATCTGATTTCTTTTCAACTGACTATAAAAACAAAATATGACTGATGGTTTACTTAAAGTATGTGTGGGGTATTTTCAGGGTTATTTAGTTGTGCTTTCCAGGAAAATCAAAATCAGTTGTTTGGTCATCTTTTATTATGAGTTTTTTCTTATCTGATTACTCAGATGACCTTGCTGTCTGAGTTTAAAAGACTACCACTGAAAATAGAATAAACAAGGAAGGAAGGAATAGACGATAAGGAAGAAAGTGATGTTTGCTGCTAGTTGCATTTTGCACATATGTGTATATAAGGGGCCTTTTAGCACAGATATCTAATGATGAAGATCTTCAGGGGGTTTTTCCCCTGTATGTCAAGAACTGTGTCTGGAAAGCATGCTGACTGTGTTTGTCCTATGGCTGAGCAGCCATGTTGTGACATGTATTTAAAACATTCTCAAATACAGAAGGCATACAAAACTTTGATCTTAATGCATTGTTATTTCTATAAGAAAGTTACAATGTTCATCTACCATTGCAAACCAGACTGTTGTCCAAAGACTGGGGGAGCAGGAGGGAAGGAGAGGAGATGTTGAAGAGGAAAATCATATCAATACTATAAATGAGAAATGTAGGCAGTGTGAAGAGAACCTGTAACAGAGTTGACATTGAGTAAGCATTGAAAAAAATATTTCCCCCACATTAAAATAACTTAAAAGTTTCAGAATTGTTTTGTGAAGAATTCAGTAATAATCCAGAAAGAATTCATGAAAATACATGGATGTATTAATTGTTTTGCTATGAAATCTTGGAAAACTAAAGATATCGCATAAGTGTCTGAAAAAGATGCTTCTATGCTCATCTAAAATTCTTGGATAGCTTCTGCCTTTAAAATACAAAGTAGGTAAGAGACAGCCCTCCTTGGTCTCACAGGTGTAATGAAGCAAGGCTTCTGTCTGTTCTACCTTGTAAATCAGAGCACTTCCCCATTTGCAAGTGTATAAATATCCCTTATGTTGTAGCTGAGTGATGCTTTCCTCCCCTTCATGTTTCAATAATGCATATCATGGGTATCTAGTTCTTCCTTTAAGAAGCTTCTTAATAATTTCTTTGTTCTGAAACAGAGTCCATGCTTTAGTTCCCTTGCTTCCATCCCAGCCTGACTCCTATGGCATGCCCTTGCTTATATTTTTCCATCACACAGGGCCAGGTTATGCTGCCCAAAGTTGACAGTATTTTATCAAACACACTGTCCTGCTGACTTGAAAAGATTTGATTTGTCGTGGTGGCCCTTGGGCTTTGAAGAACAATATTGTATTTCTTTTCCATACCTACCTTTCCTGTTTTCAAAAATGAGGAAAAGAAAACTGATCTAGTAGCACTGCAGGTTCTCCGTATATCTGGGGAGTAAAACAGGGGTGCCACTTCCTCGGGAACTTTTTTTTTTTTCTCAATTTTTTCTGTCTTTACTGTTTTCCCAGGAGCCTGCTCTGTTTTGCTCAATAGGTCTTTAGTGTTCAGCTTCCCCCTCCCTCCCATGAGTTTTATGCATGTTATTTAAGGACTGACTTCCAAGTCCCAGAACTTCATAACAGCTTTGTTGCCAGTAATGCAAATTATGTTCTTTAAAACAAATTATTGATGGCAACCAGAAAGAGAAGTTTCATTTCTTGGCTGCTTTCAGGTAATTCCTTAATAATTTCTTTTTTTCTGAGGTTGACTTAGCAACTTTTGGACTGGCAGAACGTGGTGTTTTTAAAAATACATAAAGCACTTAGGGAAGGTAGCAATATTGGGCAGCCCATACCGGGTTAAGAGGTGCAGAGACTGATTGCAGTGCAGAGTATAAATGAAAAGATAAGCTGGATTGAAGGGAAACTTGGGGTGGGGATCCACACAGCTCTAAAGCCAGAAACTTAGTGCTTTATTTCTGTTTCTTCACTGTGTTATAAATGCTTCAGGAGGAGGAAATGCCTGGAAAGATTCCCACCCCCATAAGCAGCAATGCTGTAGACCCAGAGGGGTCCTCAGGTTGTCTGTTCTCTGCTTTTCTACAGGCACAGAGCATTTTACAGATGCTGTTTCAGCAGCACTCCTGTGAGGCAGCTAATGTTGGTTTACCTTAGGTGAAGTGGGGGTCTGTATCTAGCCTGATAATGCATGTGGTGTAGAGGCAGCAGCACAGATGGAATTGGACTTGCTTATGTTTCTCAAGAGTAACAACCTACTCCCATTTCCCCACTAAATTACTCTTGGTCTGTGGTCTCCAGGCCCAGAATTAGAAAGGTGTGATCCCTGGCATGCGTGGAGCTCTGGTGCAGGGTGGACAATTATTCTGTTGTGTATCCATACACGGAATGTCTGCCAAGTTCTCTGCATTCATTGACTTTCTGACTGAGCTGGCCACATTTCAGATGCCAGTGTTTCCTCCAGACAGAGCAAGTCGGAAGTGAAGTTATGTTTCTTGCTCAGTATAAGAGCTCAAGGACCTGATTTCAGTCTCTTTTATAGAACGCACCTGAGTTGCTCAAAGCAGCCATCCTAGACAAGAGAGGAGGCAAAATGGGGAGAAAGATGGAAGAAGGCTTCAAATAAGAAGCAAAAACTTGTTGGTACATATTAGACACATGTCTTCTCCCTCTCTTATACTCAATGACATAAGGAGCTGCTTACAGCCAAAAAGAACCATAATCCCTAATTCACTTTATAAATCTGGTGCTTTGGTGTTCATAAATAACACCCAAGCAAAGCTTTATGAGGAATGTTTTCAAGTACTTTTTAATAAAATCTGAGACCATAAATGTGCAATCCATAGCAAAATTTTATGCCAGCTGTCACTGCTATAGACAACTCAGCAGGTAGAAATGTAGCTCAATGGTTCCATCCCTGATCCTCTCTCTAGATGGAAGAATTTTGCTTGTTTATAAATGGGTGGACAAACTCCAAATTCCCTTAGGAAGAATGAAATTGAATAGTAGAGAGCTTTCTTGCTCACAGCCTAAGGCACCTCAGACAGAGGCTTTTCCTATGTGCTTGGGCTATGTACAACTAAACTCCTCCAGGTTGTCTGCACGTCCTTTCTTTTTTCCCACGCACTAATAATGTCCAGCAAAGCCTTTCATCCCTCTTTCTGAATTTCCCACTTAATTCACTTGTGCCTTTGCTGTCATTCCTCTTGGCTGTCCCAAAGCTGAACTGTGGTTGTTACCCTTGCCAGCTGCAGCGAGGCTTGGTGGAAGCCAAACAGTATTTATATGGTTTCTACTTAACTGTGTAATTTTTAGATATGCTCAACTGAATTAGAAGCCAGTCATATTAAAAAAATAAAAGTCATTTATGAAACTGGGAATTAGAGCCTTTTAAAATGTTAAACCAAATCCCTGTTCAGAAAGGGATGAAGTAAGTATAACTTCATAACCAAATCCCAAAGGTCATATTTTTTCCACCATTTTTTTAAGGCTTTTCTCCTGCTTCCTTACAACAGAGATACTTCTTTTACACAAGAGAGAGCGTTTGTCTATGGCAGCATTCAAGGATTTTAATGAGTAGACACCATTATATGTGATGGGACCTGTTATTTCTCAGAATTTTTGCTTCATTCTTTGTGCTTTTAATCTCGTGTTCATTTTGGCTGAGAATATCCCATGCAGCTGTGTTTAAGCCAATACTCATGTCTGCTCTAGAAAGCACAGGAAAATGCCAGAATTTACTTCATGAACTTGAGCTATCCTTGCTAGGGGAAGTTTTGATGTCTCCTTTTGGTCCCTGAAAGAGATGAAACTTTTGGATGCTGGTTGTTGATCACTCCAGAGGTGTCAGTGCAGTGTTTCAAGGGGGACAGAATGGAGGGTCATCTGAAGGATGGTGTCTCCCTCTGAGAAGCTCTGAGATGGTGCAGCATTGCGTGGTGCCACAGAAAAATTGCATCTGGATGGCAGAGGAATTTGCTTCCAAGTTATCCACAGGTGAATTGACTGAATTTTGCAGTATTTTGGTTTTCCCACTGACTCCAGAAATTGCAATTTTATGTGACACTGGTAGCTTTTATTTGAAAATATGCCTTGGCATGTTTTTAACTGTGCCCTCTTCCTATCTACTGATGGAAGAAACATGGGAAGGGTGAAGCATGAAAAAGAACATGGAGGCAACTAAAACAAGCAAGCATCCCATTACTTTTTTATGGTTAAAATCCTTACTTTTTAAGCCTGCTGAGTGTATTCTTGGAACCAGGCCCAAGGTCTGTGAGCTGTGTGTTGGCAGCACTGCAGCTGACATCCTGCTCTGAGCATCATCCTGCATTCTCTCTGTGTTAATCTGACATGAGTGTTTAAAGCCAAAGGGACCATTATCACCACCTGCAGATCACAAATGAAAGAACTTCACTCAGTAGTTCCTGCACTTATTATTAACTGGGCAATGGAAGGGCTGTTAAGATAGAGGTGAAATACAGACCATGACTGTTTGGGATTGGAGTAGGAAAAGAGAGCAAATCCTTTGGATAGACCCTGGATGGTCGCCTGTATATATTCCTGTAAGCCAAATGTATGCATTGGAATGTGTTTCGACTGGAAAGCGTTTTTCCTAGAGCTGTAAAACGACATATAAAATAGGATAGTATTGCATAAATGGAAACATTAGGAGGCTTAGAAAGCCATTTGGCAAGCAGATGTGTGGAGTTCTATTTTATAGATCTTTCCAATGTTATTAGGAAGCTGACATCTAATAAAACTTAATTCCATAATATTAAAATACTCACTTATTTGCCATAGAAAAAGCATCACTTTGTGAGAGAAAAGGGTGGAGGGGAATGTTCCTGGTCACTAGGCAACGTGTTGCCACATTCTTACATTAGTGCAAATGAAACATTTACCAGGTGAACATGGATGAAATATTGTGATTACAGGAGGAATTTTCAGCTTGAAGAAACTATCATATGCAGATAAAATGCAAAAAGAATGGCAATGAGAGCATTATTCAAGTGATGGGGAAGGAAAGCTGTGACACATAAAACTCTAAAAAGCTGCAAAGCTCTCTTCAGGGTTATAGTCAGGCAGTCACTCCTGCCTGTATTGCAGAGAGCATCATCAGTTCTGGTCTTGTGGGGGGCAGGCTACATAGCAAAAGCTGGCCTCACAAGGCCTAAAGATCTTGCTGGTGAAAAATGTAGAGAACTGACTTGTTTTGGCAAGTCCCTAGAGCAGGTTTGAAATCAAAGCTAATTGAGCTGAAGGGTAGCAAGCACTTCGTGGGGGTTGGCCCAACATTTCACAGAATCACAGCAGGGGTAAGGCTGGAAGGGATTCCACCTCTCTGGGCAACCTGATCCAGTGCACAGTTACCTGCACAGTAAAGAAAGAAGTTCTTCCTGAAGTTCAGGGAAACTTCCTGTGCATCAGTTTCTGCTCATTGCCTCTTGTCCTATTGCTTGCCACCACCGAACAGAGCCTGGAAACATCATCTTGACACCTCCCTTCAGATACTCATAGACATTGATGAGGTCCCTTCTCAGTCATCTCTTTAAGACTGAACAGCTCTCTAAGCATGTCCATAAGGAGAGATGCTCTTGTCCCTTAATTGTTTTTATCACTCTCCACTGGACTCACTCCAGGAGCTCCCTGTCTCTCTTGTCCTGAGGAGCCCAGCACTGGACACAGCACTCCAGGTGAGGCCCCACCAAGGCTGAGCAGAGTGGCAGGATCTCCTCCCTCAACCTGCCGGCAATGCTCTTCCCAATACACCCCAGGATACCATTGACCACCAGGGCCCTGCTGGCTCATGGACAGCCTGTTGTCCACCAGGAGATTCTTCTGAGATCTCTGAAAAGGCTAACCTTAGGTCTCCTGAAATCCATGGTTGTAACCTTACTTGCTGCCCAACTTCTTCCTGACCTGATACTGAACTCCACAATCCCATGATCACTGCAGCCAAGGCTGCCTCCAACCTTCACATCTCCAATAAGGCCTTCCCTGTTTGTTAGTAGGAGATCAAGCGCCACCTTGTCATTTCCTAGCAAAATTTTTATTTTAAAGCCACTACTATGAACTGCTCAAATAGAAATATTTTTGTATTCATTTTCTCTTAGAAGCACTGTTTTAATTTAACCAATTTTCTCATCCTTAAAGGCTGAGCACACACTGCTTTGTAGGTTGAAAGGTCTAAATCTCTGAGTCTGATTTACAAAACCGTCTTCTACAATGTGTAGTTTCTCAAGAATAAGCAACTCTCCAGTACAGTAGGAAGGATTTATTGTAGTCATGTAGATTATTTCTATAACTTCTGGGTTTTGTGGCTCATTCTCAACTTATGTTGCTAAAGATAGCACTCCACACTATCATGCACTTGATATATGCTCCTTTGTGTATTATTTTGATTAGCAGATATATTATTTTGAATAGCAGATTCTCAGTAGCAGCAAAATGTCAATAGTATTTATACTTATATCCTGGCCCATGAAGAGAAGCACCCATGAATTTTCTTCTTTGTCTAGTTGCAAATGGTACAGTAGTTAGTAATTTAAACAGTTTCTTCAAAATTAAATTCCTTTTGAGCGAAAACATTATTTACTGGCATTTAAATTTCATCATGCTGTTTTCACATAGTCTTTACTCAGTTTACATTTATTTGCAGTAGTGGCAAAAACACTTCTTCAGAGATCCACAGTGCATAACAGCTTAGGATGGCTGGCATAACTTTAGCTTACAAAATCAGTATTTTTCTTCTCTCCTCAAACTACAAGTATAATTTCATTTTCTCTGCTCTGGATCCAGTGTTAACCAAATAGCACACAAGCTCAGTGATGAATTTTTTTAACATGCAAGAATGGGAGTCACAGCTCGGAGCATTTAAAAGGTTTTTGCTGGAAGTATCTGTGTGATATCTTGTTGTGGTTTTCATCTCTTCAGAAGCATGTCCCCTACCTGTATTTTTTAAGGAAGATTAAACTATCCTTTTCCTATATCTGGGGAAAGTGTGTGCATGCCTGTAACTCTCATACTCTGCCACATATGGAGCTACAGGATAGGGGTAAAGAGTTTTATTCCTTTCCTCTGTGTTCTGCATCACTGCCTTTGTTCTCTGTAGTGATGAAAAACCACCTTGCTCTGCACAGTGCAGTGATGTGATTTCCCTATCTCCTCTGAAGGCAGAGGACACTACCAGATGTCCACCCTGTGAACCTTCTGCTCAACCTTCTTGCCAAAATATCTGGACTGATATGCCAGGGAAGGAGGGTGGCACTGACTGTGGTACCCGCTGGTCCCATTATCTCTGTGGCTGTGCCTGTCCCCTCCTGCTGTATCTCAGCCACTTTATCTGCTAGCTGTCATCACCCCAAACTGGCAAGGAGAGCACCAGCACTGGAGAAGTCTTACTGCTGCCAGGTATTTGTGTTTGTCTCCAGCAGAAACACGCTCCTGAAGGAAGTTCAGCAAACTTTTCCAGAGAATGGCTGAATAAACAGTGGCAGAAACAAGAGCAGATCTAAAGCAATTAGCATTAAAGCAATTTGAGAGCCTGGATAGAAACCTCCTAATAATTGGGTATGAGAATGTACATTTATACGGATTTCCAGGTAGCATCAAGCTCTTAAGATGGGGCAAAGTGTTGACAGTGCTTAAGAATAGGAGGAGAGCTTCATAGTTAATGTACTAAACTGAGGAGGTGCCAGTTCATTGGTTTGATCTGTCACTGCCTAATTAGCTTTATATTTAAAATAGAAAATAAAACCCAAGTCTGCCTGTGAGGGAAAATTCCCAGTTCTATGAAGAAAACAGGTCAGAAATTGGGCAGGTGTGATGGAAACAGGGATGGTGCCTTAGCAGAGGGACTGCTAACATGGTATGGACAATAAAGCCAAGGAAGCTTCAAGGATAATGACAAAATTACTGTCCTATGACAGCTCCTAACCAAGAAGCTTTGGGAGGGAGGACGGCTGAAAGCACTGCAGAGATGCATCCCCCATAAATGGATTATTCTGTGCTGTCAATCATGTTGGGTTCATGCTTTACCTGTGAAGCAGAAATGCATTGCTGTGACCAGATTCAGGACCCTTGATGAGTGTAGAACATGCTTAATATATTCTGGCAGTTCCTGTGTTGAAAAGAATTAAGCTATGTCAAGTAATTATGAGCATTATTATTATGGTTTCAACAAAACAGAGATGGTTTATTCAAGATGCATTTTAAACACAGCATAAATCTTTCCTTCAAAACTGGGTTTCAAATACTTGATAATCCAGTATCTAATCCAGTCAATTGTTGATTTAAGACTATTTTCAAGTCTGAGCATTCAAGAAATCTTTGTGACAGAGATTGCTGGTGGAATCCTGACACTCTAATTTCTCATCTCTAGGCCCTGCAGATGATGATTAATCTGTCTCAGAACTCCCTGTTCTGCAGCCTTTACCCACTAAGCTCTGGCCCTTGCATGAACCCTACATTGGTGAAGAGGTCTGTTCTCTTCTTGAGTTTATTGGATGATCAAGACTTAATTTCAGGAAATGTGTGGTTTTCATTTACTTTATAATGTGGAAAGGGGCTAGGTATGTTCTGTGTGCCTCTGAAAATCCTATTCAAATGATCTCCTGCTTGGGCAGCCCTAAAAGCTCAGCATGTACAAACACAAATTTAGAACTTTAGAGAAGTTGAAAGCTGCTGCCCTGCTCTGTTAATCCTTTAATCACTGAGCAGAGAACATCTGAGCACTGTTTCCCAACCATCGATTTGAACTACAGAGCAAAACTCTTAGATCCCTCTGAGACTTGTATCCATGGAACTGAAACCATCACCATCCTAGACCAAATATATTCTGAATTATTAGTTTCACTTCTTTTTGTACATGACCTGAGAAGTGTTACAGTTCTATGTCTTCACTGCATGTTTTCAAGATGTTCCCGGTTTCTCAGCACTAAGGGTGCTGATATTAATCAACACCTCTTAGCAGCTTCTCCCTTTTCCATCCCTTTACAGCTATTTTGGAAGTAATTCCTCTCCTGACTTTATTGCATTGATGTGCTTGTCTTTTTGAGTTCATCATGCAGTAGAAATTGCTCTATGTTCAGTGTACTGCATTGTCTCTAGGTAACATCATTAGCTCAGACTTTGATATTACTGTTTATATCATCATATTTATTATTGGGGGAGGGGGAGAAATTGAAACAGAAACATTTACTTTCTTATCAAATTCTTTTTGATCTAATTACTTTGGCTTTAAATTCAGGTAACAAGATTGTCCATCCTGCAAATTACATCACTGTGGTTACAAAAAAAATCCGTTCTCGGCTAGTGCTAAATTCTTGTTTTCCTCTCATTTATAGAATCACTGAAAAATAAAAAGCCACCAGCAGCATACAGCTCCTTTTGTATCTCTGCAGGAGGCTTCCGCTTCCTGCATCTGAAGCTGTAGGACTGGGAACCAGATGTTATGGGGCTCCCGTTCCTCATCTTCTTGTTAAACCCTTCATTTTTGCTGTACTCTGGGAAAAGAAAATCAAATGAGACATCTGGTATCTTCTGCTCAGACATTAAACTCTTCTTCCCGAAGCAAAATTTTGCTTTTTGGTGGACTAGGGGAAGGAGGAGGAGTGGCTCTCTCCTTCATAAGTATTCATGGTGCAAGAAAACTGACTATCATTCCAGTCCATGCTATATGGAATTTTACATTTTCTCGAGACTCATATGATCCTTCCAGCTTTTGCTCTTGTATGTTCCCAATTCAGAGTCAGCTTCACATGGCACTGCCTATCTCTAGGGGGCCCAATAAAGGGACAACAGCTTTCTTCTAGAATATAGATAATGTAGGGGTTATCTCTACTCTACATCCCCAAGGATGTGCTGACACTCATTCCTCTAGAAAACCGCTCAAGAATAAATTTAGGAATTTAATTTTGTGTTTAGGAAGTCCATTACCCCTTAAAGTAGCCATAAAATGCTGACTTTTGCAAGTGGTACAATTTTGCAGCAAGGATTTAATTTCTGAATTGCTGCCTTGGTCATGGGTGATTTCAGTTCCAGTAACAAATGTACAAAGCCTTTCCTTTGGGGAAGGATTACCAAGGTATAGAGTTAGAGAAGTTCTCAGAGTACTTCAAAAAAATGAAAATGTCTGCACCTCCTTGCAATGTGCTGTCTGTGAGCATCTTAGGCAATATAACGTGTTCTGCCCTTTATTTTCTCAGGGAGTGCTTGATAACTTGTGAGGGATAAGATACTCTAAGGGAAAGTACTTTTATTTTTTTGAATGACTCTTATGACTGCTTATTTAGGAAGGCTTTATGGCACCTATGACTTGACAAGTCTGGCCATATTTGAGGAGTGCTATTCAGTAGTCGTAAGGTTCAATTACTCTAACCAGCTTTTAGCACAGAGCCTTTGAGTCACAAGTCTTCCTCCTAAGGACAAGTAGTATGAGCTCCACGTGGTTTTCACAGTGAGCTGGCTTTTTTCTGCTTCAACATCTCAAGGTTTTAAATTGTAAGTGACTAGAAAGAGAGTCTTAAAGTGTTTAGACTCCTCACCTTCATATCCTGAAGTATCATATCAGCTGTCTCATGTGTGTGCTGTTCATTCAGGCCTTATGTATTCTGACCATCCACTGGAAATTTGTTGTAGATATGCAATAATATACTTCAGTCTTGGCACACAAATTGTATGTTCAGTGCCTCTTGTACAGCAGTGTGAGCTTTACAACATAGCAAGTTTATCCGCATTATTTTTTTTTTCCTCTGTGACAGTGCATCTCTGAATCAAGGGGGTTAAATATTTATCCTTCATTTTGAGCCACTTTGGTGAAGGTTTCTTAAGGGAAACTGAGCAAAACAAAGAAATTCAAAACAGATAATGTACTCTTCTATATAGCTGCAAATTATATTCTCTCTCCTGGCTAGGTGGTAGGCAATACAAATGCATTCCTGTGGGCACCATGTTTTTCCTAGTGCTGCTAACAACAGCAGCGTTGCCAAGCATGCTGCACTGGTGCTGTGAGCCCACCAAACTTTTGTTCAGTTTGGCAGCTGATAAGCATCCTGTCAGTTTGGGCATTCTTTAAAGTTATTCACCACTCATAGCCATCAAATTCTGCAAGTTATGCTGGTGCTTCCTTTTGCAGAATAGTTGGCCTTCATTTTTCAAAGTGCCAGAGGCTGGGCACAAGGAAAAGTGCCATTTAGGTTGGCAAGTAATGTATGTTATTCCTTTTGGGGTCTCAGAAGGGAAAGCACAAGATGCTAATGAGAATTTATCCTGTCAGACACAGAGTGAATTTAATAGAGATTATGGACTGTGAGGCCAGAAGGGTGCAGAGCTGTGAGGAACTGCTGTATGAGGAACAGATGTGGTTGTGGTTTTATACCCTGCATGCAATTTGGACAGCCTGCACAAGATTTGTGCACAGCTTGACCCAAAATTGAAGGGAAGCAATTGTATGGGCAGGCTCTCCCACACAGGGGAGAAGTGGTTATGTGGTCAAACACGGCTTCCCTGAAGCAGCAGCAGTGTTAAAACACACAGCTCAACACACAGCCAGCATATGCCCTCCCTCCTGCTGCCTGAGAAAATTAACTCACCTTTTGACAGGAGACTGGTAGAGCAGATTTGCCCAGCCCTGGTCCACCTCTTTCAGAGAGAGTCAACAGCTGGCCCTGGAGATGCAGTCCTGCAGAGATCAGCCCAAGTCCCAGCTGCTTGTCCTCCCAAAACTGTAATGAGACTGCACAGGTTTGAGAGGCGATCAGCGCAGCATTAATAAGGCCATCAGTCCATGGCAGCAGGCTGTCTCTTGCTGGTTTCATGGAGCTTCTTTGGCCATTAAAAGTATCTGCTCTTGCTGTTTTCTTTCCCAGCTGTAAGCCTTATGGCACTGTTGTTTCTGATCGTGGTGTTTGCTTGACAGGGTGTACAAACAAACATGAGCCTTGTTACATCTTTTCACTAATTCTGTTAAAAGAAAAAAGGAAAAAATAAACAGTATTCCTACCCCAACAAAGTTTTTAAAAGGTACATAATTTCTTGTTTTTCTTTTTTTTTTTTTGGCAGGATTTTAGGTAAACATAGAAATTCCTCTTTCCTTCATTCTCTCCAGAGGGCAGATGTTTCTTGAGTCAGAGGAGTGTCTTGGGAATAGGGTGTAGAGGCAGATTTAAAATTATTGTTAAAAGGAGTTGCTACTATGTTAACATCCAATTTTCTTTATGTTGGGCTTAGTAAATAAAATTCATGATAAGTTGTAATAAGTTGAATTGAAGAGTTATAGTCACAGAACTGTTGTTCACTTCTCTGAAGACAGTATGACCCTAAAAACTCTTACTGTGGCATGCACAAAATCATGTTTTGAGTGAAAAGTTAATGTATGGACTTAGGTAGTTGTTGACTTTTTTGCTCAGCACTACTATTGCTACACTGGTTAGCTTGCAGATTTGGGGGGGCTGTTTTTTGTTTTGTTTAATACCCTATAAATAACATCAAATGAGATGAAATGGTGAGTTCTCTTTTACTCTGCATACCACCTGGAAAATGAGTTCTATTAATACTATCACAAGATACCATCTCTCTCCTGAACAGCAGTCAGAAGGAACAGCTGTGTGTTATTTCTGCCTCGGGTTGGAGCTCATTTCAATAAGCTGAGATTGGCTGCATTTTCCAAGACACTGCTATCTGGCTCATTTGTAACAGCCATTCTTCAGAGCTCTTGCATCTGTCAAACCTCACACAAATCCTCCCCTAGAGGAAGCAGATGTTAGAAAGTTATAATTTAGATGTTTGTTTTGCCTCTTAGAAGTATTCTGGACAGCAATCACTGTGGTCTGTTAAACATCATTAGCAAATGCAAATTGTTGATGAACCTGTATTACTTAGCAAGTGCTGTTTGTAACAACTTTTCACCTCAAGAATTAGAGCAAGGGGAATAACAAGGTAATCTACTACTACAAACAGCTAGAACTGACTAAGCTATAGATTCATGCACAGAGTTGAAGGATGCTCCCTAAAATATAGTTCCTTAAATGTGTTGCTGGAGTCATTAGTAGTGTAGACTAAATGGAGAAATCCAGACAGTTCTGTCACAAGTATTAGATGTGTGATCACTTTTCAGAGAAGACCTTCCCTTCGTTTTTCAGGTTGGCTTTTTGGCCATCTGGTGCCTATTTTAGTGGTTGTCCTTTCCTGGGGGAGTTAGAGCAGATAAGAGCATCTGCCTGGCAGCCTGAGGGACTTGCTGTTATTCCAGTGGTCTGCAAAGCTCCAGAAGGAGATATGGGCATTTTATGTTGGGGCTTGGATTGGGGAGCACAGGCTCTGGTTGTGTGTGTGTTTCCAGAGTTTGTTCTGTGTGTGCACTGTGTCATGCTGGTTTGCTTTTAAAGGTCATGTGAAGAAAAAAAAATATGGCAGGGAGTGTCTGTTAACCCTGACCTGGCTGCTGCCCTTGGGGATTAAGTGGATGAACAAAGAGGTATTTGTTTCAGCTAGCTGGAGTTCAGCACTGCAGCAAGCAGGATGGATTCTCTGCTGAGGCAGGTTAAGAGGGATGAGGCTTTTTTCATGCAATTGTCAGGTTTCCTCAAAAATCAAACTTAACAAGAAACATGCAATGCAGGAGAGGTTGCACTTAATTTGTCCTCTGGCAAATATAGCACCTTGTTATGTACTTTTTTAAATATCCAGAAGATGTTAAAAAACCAAAATGTGGTGAAGTAGCACATTCTACTCTGTCTGCAGTGAAATACGTGCATCATGGATTCATTAAAAAGCAGATGCTGCACACACAACCCAATTATTACACTACCTCTGCACTTCAGGCCTTGGAGTGCTGAGGTAGGGTCACAGGGCAGATTTTAATGAATTAATAAAAACAGGTCCTTTTACTCATGTCTCCTAAAATACCATACTGTTGTTGAATCTGGTCTTCTCTGGTTTTGCTTTTAAAATCTTAAAAGATAACATGGCTTTTTCCAAGAACACAACCTGTATTTTTTCTTAAAATAATGATAAAATGTTCTGTCTGTTCACATGCTGAATTATCATCGACATTTTTCAAAAATAATTATGATCTGTGGCATACTTCATTCTTAATTAACAAAAAAGGAGTTGCTGCTATTAACTGCCAACACATTTTGATGTGGGAAAATTGATTATCCATGCTACAGGAGATGAACAGGTCAGATTTTCAGCTGAGATAAACTGTCACAACTGCAGCTGTTTCTCTTGTCCCTGTTCCAGACTTAATACTAAAATAAATTTAAAAGAATCTTTTATCAAAAAATGTTTCTCTGATGGATGAGAAGTGAGGCTAAAAGTGAATTGGGTAGAATATAACCTGTTTTGCTCTGTTGCATAAGTCTGAGCAAGCTACTTTAACTTCTCTCTGCCTGGTATTTCCCCCCAGCAATCAATTCTCTCATCTAATTAGGCAGAGCTCTTTTGAGCAGAGTTTGTGGTGCATCTTTTAGGGTTCTCCATCACACTGCAGTTATCCAGTCATCAGCAGGCCCTCAGGTTGGGATTGATCACGGTGATTCTAGAATTAGGGAGTTGTCTCCCCAGGGAGATGACTGAAGCTGAAGGAGGGATAACTAGGAAAAGCAGAAGGTAAATAATCTGTCATCTGAATGAGGTCAGCTACAGTTTTGGGGGACACAGGACTTAGTGAGGCACTTAATCCCACCATAACTGGTTATCACAAACTGCAACTGAAATTGTTTTGCAGGTGCAGAGGCTGTTCTGGTCAGTCACAAACTTGGTCTCCCACACAAGCATGCATCATGGAGCACCCATAGTTGTCCTACTGTAGCTGTCTGAAATTTTTCCAGTTGTTGACTCACAGAGCAACAGTGCTTAGGGCTGTGCAAAACTATAACCCCACCCAAATTGTTTGTCTGTGCTGGTTCTGAAGATTAATTGTCCCATCTGCTAAATCTGTGCACCTAAATTGATTTATTTAACTTTGGTCTCACTTCACTTCCAGTTACGGATGATGTTATGACTTTCCTGAGGGATTAAAAAACTCTTCTACTTCTGGTTATTTGCTTCCTATATTGGCACTCACACATCATGATCAATTCACTTTACATACTATCTGGTATTTTACCAGTTTATTATTCCTGAAATGTGCTTGATGAAGAGAACTGCCAATATAGGGTGTCTATTTGCAGAATGGATTGACAAAACTTTTAATGGCTCCTGGAGTCTGTCTACATTTGCTTGATGGCAGGATTTATTTTGTTATCTTTCAAATATCCCTTGTAGGTGCATATTGCACTCTTCAGCATCCCAGAGCTTTAGAATCTTGTGGGATTGAATTCTAGGAGATCACCTCATTTTTAAATTTGTCTTTTAAGCAGAGAAAATTAAATCATAGCATTTTGTTTTAAACTGTTTATCTTGGTGGGTTTTTTTCTTCCCACTGGGAGGAGAGTATTCTTCTGCATTATTAAAGATATCTGGGTCCCAAAAACTCCTTGTATCACACAGCACGCTGGATAGACCTTTGTTCTATAGACTCTCAGCTGGGAGGTATTACATCTTTCATGGCTGGTGAGATGGGAGGCAGACAGGTGAAGGTGATCAAAAGTGTGAATGAATTAAAGATTCCCAAAGGAATTAAGTCAAGAAAGGCTTAAAGTTGTAGAGGTGCAAAGATGCAGGAAGGATAAATGTGATTAAATAAAACTCTGGCACTCCTCTGAGATAAGTGAGATCTTTTCTGAGGTAGAGGTTTTGCACAGCCTCGAAGGGTCCTCTCAGATAATGCAGAAGCCACAAGCAAGTAACTTGAGGAAGGCATTTCCTCTTAAACAAGGGTTAAAAGGACAAATTTGAGTCAGGCTTGGCCCCTGGTATAGCTGCCATGTAGGTGTTTGCAAGCAGTGAGCACTTAGCAGGATAAAGGCAGCATTCCTAAGAATATAGCTACATTAACAAAGAAAAGGATGTGTGACTGTAATGCTGTCGTGAGTCTTTGCAAAATCTTACTTCGTCAGCTGCTTGCAACATTTTGTAATGCATTTGCCTGCTCTGTGGTTTGTGCTGATAAGCACCACTGCAGCCCCACGTAGGCTTGGTGTGAGTGATGCTGGGAAACCATCCCTGGACCACCATAACTACTTGTGGTTTCTTTCTGAGGGGACTTGGTGTATCTTTCTGGAGCATCTGCCATCAGCCCATTAATCTCCATATCTCAGTATGCCAGTTCTGCCTTGTTCTCTGAGCTCATATAGACACATCCAATTTTTTTTTAAACTCAATTTTTTGGGAAGAGAAGGAATATCACTTTGAAAATTTCTGCTTGGCTTCCAGTGGGGATACAAAATCCTCACCAACCCTGTGCATAAGGAGACTCTGTTTCAACACCCTCCTGGTGAGGTTTGTGTGTTCCTACATCTGCACAACAGCTTGTTTGTCTTCACAGACTCCCCTGATCTTCCTTATACAAGACGGGATTTAATCTGCTCTGGAAAACTCATTTCTAATGCCTCAGTAGATATCCAGCTACTGAGCTCTGGAATTAATCTAAAGTCCCAGGGGCTTGTATTAGCCATTTAAAGCCAGAGACACATGTCCTGAGGACACGTGGGCCTGCAGTGTGGCTAAGGAATGCTAGGAGCAGCAGATCATGGCTAAGAATTTTGTATCAAGGCTTTAGTGCAAATATGTGTTAATAGATTTCTCAGTCATCCTTCTGTATGCATTGCCCAAAAGACTGCATCAGAAGCCTGGAGAAAACTTGACTGTGCAAAATGGGAGTTGTTAACTAGAAACAAAAGGAAATAGTCTGTCCCTAACATTAAGACTGTTTTGACTATTTAAGCATGTTGTGTGTAGGAAGCAATTTTCAGCTTCATTTAACATGCCAGTCAAAGAGGAAATTGTGGGTGATAAGTGCTGATACTGTCAAGCTTAACTGTACTGAATTGGGGTCCAGGTGTCTATTTCATTACTTAGTTCTCAGTTAATGAAGTGCATGTTGCTCCCTGTAGGTTATTGGTTTGTTGTATACATATCTTATGCAATAGGAACATCAGCTCTCCCTCCCTGGGAAACAGTTTGCAGAAAAAAAATGCTTTATTAGTGATAAGCTGTATGCATCACAAGCTCTCTAAAAGTCTTGTTTCCTCAATATGTCTTTAAGCAAAAGAACCCTTTTTATTTTTCCCTTTTACAAAATGCCTGTGTCTGGCTGCACCAGTGGGAAATCTGCAGAGTCCTGTAAGTAAGGTTCAACAAGAAATGATCCAGTCACCTCCCAGGGGAGGAGCACTCTGCAGCAGCAGTGCAGCAAGGAAAGTGCGATTGAACTAACTGAGTTTTGTTGTGGAGCAGCAGCAGTTTTCCACTGAGAGTCAGAACATTGCATTACGTGTTGTTTGTTTATTTGTTCTTCCCAGTAACCAGCTCTAAAAATCTCAATATCATTAGATTGTGATTACAGTAAAAAGCAACAGCAAGAGGGATATGATTAATGAACATGTTCCTTCTGTGCCTCTAAGTGCAGTTGGTTACTGCACTGTTGCTGACACAATGTGCAGTACAGAAAGCCTTCCCTGCACTGGAAACCTCATGTAGCATTTCTTATTTGTTCTGATTATTGCTGTTAAGATGTCCTTAAGCGTAGCAGCTGGTAGCTCTAATCAATATCAAGGCCCTGTTACACTATTGATTGTGCAATGCACTGTAAGGGACAGGTCCTCAGCCAGCGAGCTCACAGGGTGGCAGGACTGGAGCAGTGACTGGACCAGCTTGATGCAACAGGTGACTGGCAAAGGCAGGACTAGTGTACGGGTGTCTTGGAAAGCAAAGAGCTTCTGGTTTCTCATTCTGTCTTCTGCTTTCGAAGAATGTGGTCTGTTGTAAATGACCCAGTAAAATAAACAGGCCAAGGTAGGGAAATGAGCAAACTTGTGAGTTTTCATCCAGGAATGAGTCCAGAGCAAGCTGGAGGTTGAAAACTGTTTTTGCAGGAAAACCCAGCCAAATCATTGCAAATGCAAGCAAATGAATGAAAGTCATGGTATGTTTTCTGGCATGCTTTAAGTCTGTGATAGTACTCAGTATGCCAAGTTAATAAAACTTGTTAGGACTTTGCTCAGCTCTCAACAAAAAAAAAAATCATGAGTTCAATTTGTTACTTGAAATTTTTCAAATAATACAGCTTAAAGTAGAGATCTAATAAGTATGAACCTAGTTTTTAAATGTATTCTTATATTCAGGTCTTCACTTGGTAAATTAAATAAATAAATCACCATGTCACTGAATTTAGGTGGAAATACTGTTTTTCCTGAAGAGACTTCAATGCCTTGGGACAGCTGGTGAGGGAATTAGGGGCACAGTTTATTTTTTCCTCTCTTCTTCCAGGTGCAGGTAGTGACATTGAAAGAAACAGATGGTTTCAGATCCCTGGACAGTTAGTATATTAATACACAGCTCCTTGCCAAAATTTTTTTCTTTGATAAAGTGATGCCCTACATGACACCAGGCTTGCTGAATTCAGACAGGATTCACCTCTCTTAAAGGGGGAAGAGGGTCTTTAGTCAAAGGTTAGTGGGGCTTACTGGTAGGTCTTTAAACTATATGAAACAGGGGAGGGGAATATCAGGTCTAACCGTGATAAGGTGTGGGACAGCATGCCATGCCTCTCAGCTCAAATCTGATGCTTGCTCTGAGTTACATGACTGTTGTTTCTCTGTTGAACTGCAAATCAAGTCTTGCACTGATGCTTAAGCAACATAGCAGCTCAAGTTTATCAGTGTAATTTTCAAGTTTTTCTTGTTGTGAGGAAGAAACAGCGAGGGAAGGAATATTTTTCTTTGGATTTTTGGCTTAATTTGAAATAAACACTTGAATTTCCTGATTTTATGGGATGTACTCGGAGGTGCATTGCTCATGATCTTGTTCCTTTCATCTCATGGGTGGCTAGAGGAGTCAGACCAAGGAAATGCCAAATGTGCTGTTAAAGGTAACATGGAGGAATGTAGTGAACACCCCTTCATCTGGTGCCTGTCCAGGGGAATTCCCTACACCTGCACCTCTTCAACACCAGTGTGCTGCCAGGCAGTGAAGTAGAGCTTTCTGATGAGGCTTTCAGTAAATATAATTAGCTCAAGTTTCCCGCTTTCTCATTTTTTGGACAAGAAAGGCAGTGGAACTGTCTGTGAGGCTGGATAATAAATTATTAGTTATTATTAATTGCATTATTATTACATGCTTACCTGAGACCCATCCTCACTACTTTGCACTGATATCAGCAGGTTTTTTGTAAGCAAGCAGACCTACTTAGGTCCATGTGGCTTCTCCTGAGAGTAAGACTTTGCGAAATCTGATGTCAGCACTTTAATAAATTAAGTCCCACAAACAAAAATATATTTCTTGTTTGCAGGTACTGAACCTATATACCAGATCCATGTCAGTGGGGAAATATGCCTGTCATTGAGCAAATGTTCTCGTCAGCAAAGCACAAGGATTAATGATGGAAAATACTAGATGAATGAGCATTATAAAAACTGCCAAAGCTCAGACTCCCATATCAGTTACATTTTACCTTACACATCCCCTTGGTGTAGCAGTAAATTATTAATGTTGAAAACTGTTATTTCATTCATGAATAATTGAATATGGCACCGGATGGGTGATGGGGAGATAGTATACAGTGTAGGAACAAAGGCAGTGGCTCCTGCTGATCCATGAGGTTCTACAGGCTAAGCAAGAAAAACCCTGGGTCATCTGTTGTGCATCTAGGAGGCAAAAATAGAATTGATGGATCTTAGAGCCCTTCAAAATGCATCTAGCCTGTGCTGCTGAGTGATACCAGAAGCAGTATCTGCAGAGAAAGTTTCAAGGAGTAGCATTTAAGTGTGAAACTTCACAGAGAGGGCGTGTTTGTCTCGGCTCAGTATTGCATAGCACTTTCTCTGCAAAGGGTCGAAAAGGAAAGCTGTACTTGCCCCATCGAAGATGGGAGCCAGAAGGAAGAGCTGCCTGAGCTGAGAACCTGCCTCATATTACCAGGAGGGGAATCTGGAGTACCCTGGAGCTTTGCTTGAGTGCTGTGAACTGCTCTCTGGAGAACACTTAAGTGTCCAGGTATCTCAAGTGGATGCCTGGAGGTAAATGCCTCCAGATTGCTCTTTGAAATTCTGCCTGGTTCTCACTTCTGTTGTTTGCAGCCCTGTTCTTTTCTGGAGCAGCTGAGGGAACAGAATCACCCTCCCTTCAGTCACTCATAGACATTGATAGGGTCCCCTCTCAGTCATCTCTACTCAAGGCTCAAAAGGCCCAACTCTTTCAGCCTTTCCTCATAAGAGATGTTTCAGTTTCTTAATCATCTTTGTCCGTCTCCACTGGCCTTGCTCCAGGCGCTCCCTGTCTCTCTTGTCCTGAGGAGCCCAGCACTGGGCACAGAACTCCAGGTGAGGCCCCACCAAGGCTGAGCAGAGTGGCAGGATCTCCTCCCTCAACCTGCTGGCAATGCTCTTCCCAATACACCCCAGGATACCATTGACCACCAGGGCCCTGCTGGCTCATGGACAGCCTGTTGTCCACCAGGACCTCCAGGTCCTTCTCCACAGAGCTGCTCCCCAGTGGCTCAGCACCCAGCTTCTGCTGGTGTATGGGGTTATTCTGCCACAGGTGTAGGACCCTGCATTTGCCTTTGCTGAATTTCAGATGGTTCTTCTCCGCTCATCTCCAACATATTGAGGTCTCTCAGAAGGGCTGCACAGCCCTCTGGGGTATCGGCCACTCCTCCCAGATTTGTGTCATCAGTGAACTTGATGGGGAGGCATCTTCCCCTTCATCCAAGGCATGGATGGACAACTTAAACAATATTGGGCCCTGGGGGACACCACTAGTGACAGGCCTCCAACTGGACCCTGTGCCACTGATTACAGTCTTCTGGGATCTGCTGTTCAGCCAGTTCTCAATCCACCTCACTGTCCACTCATCCATTCCTCTCTTCCTGAGTTTTTCTGTGAGGTTGTTGTCAGAGAAAACCTTGTGTGTGTGTGTGTGTCAAAAACCTTGCTGGCATTCAGATAGACAACATCCACTGCTCTCCCCTCATCCATCCAGGCAGCTGTTTCATCATAGAGGCAATCATGTTGGTCAAGCACGATTTACCTTTTATAAATTCATGCTGACTGCACCTAATCACTTTCTTGCCATCCAGGTGGACAGAGATGGCCTCTAGAATGAGGTGCTCCATCAGCTTTCCAGGGAGGAACAGTTTACTGAAGCCCACCACAATTCCAGCTCTAACATCTATGTTATAAATACAGCATTTCCTATAGAGCATTGAAAAGTATTTGGTCTCTGAGGATACAAAACTGTGTTTAAAGTGTGCTTGTTTGGAGCACATGTGCATCTTGGCACAAGAGCACCACTGAGTGAGCTGCAGGGTTGTCTCTAGGTCAACCTTCCAGCCCAGTCACCAGGTTGGGGTGTTGTTTTCAGTTTTTAAACTTCAGTATCTTTTTAGCTGTATCATGAAACATAGGGTAAATTACCAAGTTTCTGGGGTGATTTCTCTTTGTAGAAGTTTCACGGCTTAGTTATTCATTGCTAGCAGGGGTGGAAATGTCAAAGTGTTGGGGATGAAGGAAGGTTTTTCACTGTGGTATGCCAATTAATTGGTTCTGGACTGATCTGAGACCAAGGCTGTTTCAAGAATGGAAAGAAAATGAGAAAAAGGTTGGATTTGCCAACATTTTTTTTTTTTTTTGCTTGTGAAGCATCTAATAGCTGTGCAGAATCTGCATTCAAACAACCAGGAGCCTGACTTTCATGTGCTGTTTATTTTAGTGTGATTACGGGGGAAATAGGGGGCCCACCTCACCTTATCCTTGCATAAAATGAGAACTTATCATGCATGTGTGCAAATAGAGAGGGGAGTGCTGGCAAAAACTGCTTCCTGGAGTGAGGGAAAAGGAGCCAAAATGCAGTTATTCAGTGTCTGCCTCTCTGCCTTCATCCTGCTATTCTCTGAATACCTCTACCCCCTTGCTGTTATTTCTTTAGTTGTGCTTAGCAATACTGAGTAGGTATTTTGAGCAATGTCTAAACCCATTTTCTATTGCCTTCAACACAGAAAGAACTTCTCTCCTAATTTTGCTATCAAGGCAGCAATCCCTTGACTTCAGCACTGGCAAATATTTTGTTGATGCTCTTAGCTTTTTTTGGCAGCATTTACACCTGGCTCAAGCTAGGCCATGCTGACAGTTTTTTCCTGACTTTGGGGATATTACTTATCCTGATGAAGGGGATGCATTTTGCTTAACTGGCACTCTTCATGGTACATGATTCCATTGCCTGTGAGTGACTCTAAACCACAGAGATAGGCTCATAAACAAGATATGGATGAGAAGACTAGCTGATGCCTTTCTTTAATTTGCAGAGATATGGTGAAGCTAAGTAAATTAAATGATTCATTTATGCTAATTTTACATGCACACCAAATAATGCATGCCACTTTTGTACTTGATTGTAATATCTCTAATTTAAGGTGATTATAATGTAAAATCAGCAATACTGTGAATTGAGTAATTGGTGGAAACTCCATGGCTCTCAAAGCAAAAGGAATCTGCCTCATAGTAAGGTTATCTTTAGAAATGAAAGAGGGGGGGAAGGAAGGGTGGGCACATTCATGGCATAGTAAAGAATCTGTTTGAGTTAGGCAAACAATCTATAAAGAGTTCTCTTGAAAGAGTGAAATAAACCATCTGATTTTATAGGAAAAAAACAATCTGAAAAAAATTTTGACACAGCTGGACATAATTTAGGCCACACAAAGATCTGTCCTGCTGCTTCAATTAAAAAATTACCTTTTTTTGTGGTTCTTGCCTTATATCTGTATTTTAGGAAGTAAGAGTCTGCTCTTGCTTGGTGAGAATCTATTTGTTTCCATGCAGTTGCTGCAATGTTATAAAAATGTATCTGATCAAAATAGCCTGCTTACCTGAACCTGATCTCCTCCTGCATGACAATTAAAAGCCTCATTGAGCCGAAGAGCTGCAACTGAAGGAGGCTGCGGGCGTGGTAGGTGTGAGGAATGATATCTCTTGCTAACACGTCTTGTGGACAGCATAAACAGCCAGATTTTATCTTTGGAATTGCTTATCATATTGATAAAGGTTAGTTAAGTTCACTATCAGCATTTTTATGAAATATTTGATTGGAATGATAATTTGTGCTTGCTAATTAGAAATCCCATTGAAGCATCTTGTGACCTAGATATCAGGTTAATTTGCATGCAGAAGCCTCTGCACCCAGTAGTGTTGTAAACTGAATGATTTTAAATGGAGAAGTAATAGAAATGTAGTTATTTCTGTTTGATGTTTTCCCCCTTCTCATGTTTTCTTCTCTTCAGAAATATAAGTATTACTGATATAGAAAAAGTCTGAAAATTACCAGCACAATTCTGTGACATTGTATGGCTAGACTGTTGCCAGCATAGTTAGACTATATGTAAAAAGTGCATATATTTGTGTTTATTAATAAAAATGGCACCACATTTTGAGGGCAGGAACCCCCTATCCCCAACTTTTCACTTCTTTTTTTTTATTTTTATATGCTAGGCCAAACAATATTCAGAGTACCTATTTGAATCATTGGCAAACATTTAGTGCAAAGACACAGAAAATTCTGTTTCAGAAAAATGAAGGTTCTTGTAAATTACAAATTGGTTTTTCTGTTTGTAAAATGTTCAGATGCTTCATCTTCCTCATAAAGACACGGGCTTGTGAAGAGGAACTGATGTTAGTTAGCATTGAGATGCTGCTCTGGGCTGCTCACACACGTCTCAGTGAGTTGCTTGACTACATCTGAGCAGAGCACTTGGAAAGGGCTCCCACCTGCATCATGCTCTGGGCTGAAGAGCAGCAAGTGGTTGAAGGATGCAGTGTTGTGCAGCCCAGGCCTCTCATAGATGGGTCCTAGACACAATCTAATCACAGGAAGGTCCCGTAGGAAAGCAAAAGTTGAGGCGATGGTGTCTGACTCAGCTACAGACCAGTGCTGGACTTTGTACATCAGTGTGGCCAAGTCACCATTACAGAGGAGATTGTCACAGATGTTGTATTTACCCCTGTGCAAAAAATGCATTCCTTCTGGGAAGGCCTGAGGAATGGAATTGAATCATTCTGCTGATGCTGTGTTTTGAAAGGTGGATGACTCAGAAGGCAAAGTCCATCCTCTCAAGACTCTTTCACAGCTGCTGGTTTGCTTTGTTTCCCTCCTGACATGGGAGGAAGAAGTCGAGCTGATTTCCATCTGAGCTGAGTGGTGAAGAGCAGAGTGGGTGTTATAGTGTATCACTAAAGTTGTTTGTCCAGGTAGACATTGGATTTTTGGTGTTAAATAAGCCAATCTCCTCCTTGCAGCTTTAGGAAGATTGGAAAAGATGATTTTATGTGCTGTGGGATAGCACATGCAGCTGACTTAAATGGAGAGACTCTCTCTGGATGTCTGGACTTGCAGCTATAAAAAGTTCTTCTGGGATTTGCAGGGAAACTTTTGAATGGAGAAAAAAGTTTTGTTATGCTTTATTTGAATCCTTAGTTCCAGTACATGTGCTATTGTATCTTCCACCCTTCCGCCTCTTCCCTACTAAAAAGTCTTTCTTTCATATCCTGAAATAGACCCAAGAGTGTTGGCAAAAGGAGAACCACCATCTGGTAGGTTGGATTCAGAGAAAGTCTCTCATTAATTTTTCTGGGGTGGAAATAAAAGTGCCCAAGGGTTTGATCCAGCTGTTCTGTTACCTTTTGATGACGCCCTGAAGTCTTATCTGAGCCCTTCTTACTGTCTGCAGCACCTGGTTATAAGTATTAGGCAGGCAAATCTGCCATCTACTCTTTTCTTTCATTTCAGTAATCAGTAAAGTGGTGCTAGAATACATTTAGGATGTTTAGAAAACAAGGCCCACTTAGGACGATTCTTATCCTGGGAATGTTTGTAAAACCCCACTCCTGATTTCCAGCAGTGTGTCTGTCACCTGTATCTGCCTGATACAGGATGAAGGCCACAGCAAGTTGATGGTCAGATTTTAGCTAGTGGCTGAATCTCAAGGCAGGGCTTTCACAGCCTTGTGGCAGCCACTGCGTGTCTCCCAAGGCCTGAAGATTACTTCTGCCACAATTTAATTTGCATTTTACTGGTAAGGCCTGAAGTAGACCCTTTTCTCTGACTGCACAAGTCTCCAACTTTTTCCTTTGTCCTTTTATAGAGAACTAAATAAAGCTGAATGGAGCTGCTGATTCATAAAAAGAACAGTTGCTTTTGGAAAATGTTAATATCTTGTGATAAAGCAGTCATTGCCATTTTATGATACCTGACAGAAATTACCCAGTTTCTTTGCACACAATTAAATGGAATTATCAACCCATTAGGTTAGATACATTTCACAGTAGGAAAATAAAACCTAATGTTTACTTATCGATGTTTAAATAAATTGTAATTATCATTCCATGACAGTCCTGTACTACTGTAATTAAGCTTTAAAATAAAGGGTAATTGGAATTAAGAGGGCTTATCTACATTTCATTTAGAAGTTATTGTTGAAGTCAGCTGTGGTAATGTGCAATAACTTTCAGAAAACAGCACTCACCTGTTTCTGCCATGGATTCCATACAATGATTCTGGCACTCTAGAGAAGGAATTTGTGAACACCTCACCGAGTGAGCCACAAGGAGCCAGCTGCATATTTAGGGAATCTTCCTTACACTGAGCACTGATGGTTTGTTTTCTTCCTTTTCTTGGGTTTGAGTGTCTTTTGAGACTGAATGTCTTTTGAGACTGAGCTGAGCTTCTTTGTTTTGCTGCTGCTCTTTGATTTCTGTTTCTTGCAAGAATAAGTTTTTCAGTTTTCAGGTTTTTTCCACCCAGTGTGGTAAATTGAATTATATGGCTTGCTGGCTGTTTGATCCAGCAGGCTTTGCATACAAACCTTTGATTTGCCAAGGCAGCTCAGGGCTGGGTGAACAAAAAGGGCCCAAATCTACTGCTTGGGGACTTCTAAATTCCTAAATTTGATGCAGGCAACAGGACTTGGACCTTCAGGGGAATGAGTGTATATGTTCAATAGATATGGGGTGGGTGTGGGGAATGCCTCAGGGAGAGAAATCAGCTCTCCCCTGAGCAGCAGCAATATAGTAACAGTAATGCATTAGCTGAGACAGCTCTTGGCACTAGTCCCTGAAAAAAAGGTATGTCTGACTCTCAAACACCCCTTAAAGACTTCAGCAAAAGGATTTTAAAGGGGACATGATCTCTTCTGAAAATGGATGATTCAGAAAACACTTGGAACAAACAGCCTTCTGCCAGACATGTCAGTAAGTGGGACATTCGGGTTCCCCCCCAGCAAAGGGATGTTCAAGCATGACAAAAGTTGTAGCCTCTGGCTGCTTAGGTAAAAATGCTTCCTTTGAGACTGTGCCAGACGTCAGGAAAGACTGTGATCAAGTCTTTTCTGCAGAATTTTTTGGGTTTTCTAATGTATTCATCTTTTTTGAAGGCTTAGGAAGGCATACTGTTTAGGATTTTTTAAATTTCATTTGGATATTGGGAATATTTTGCATAAGCAAAAGAAAGCAGCCATTCATGTACATCAGTCATTTGTTTGAAGATGTTTGTTCTGGTGGATTTGGGGTTGGTCTTGTTTCCTTCCTTAAATTGCTCTATGTCAAGAATCTAAATTGCCTAATTAAAGGCAATATTTATTTGAGTTTCTCCCCAGGCCCTTCAATTCACCAAGAGAGTGGACAGATCCATAGCCTCACAAGAAAAATGTGTTTCCCATGGGATAAGAAGCTCCTTTGGTTTAGCTTTTTATTGCACGTGAACACTGGTGACATTGGAGCAGCATGGCATGTAGTCTTTACTCCTTGTTCTCTTCCCACTGTGAGTAGGGTGAATTTTCCTTTTCCTCCTGCCTGCCTGCTCCTCCTTGAGTCTGTGGGATTCCTGACACACTGTCAGGGCACAGTAGGAAAGGTCCAAGTACCAAGGGGCACATCTTGAGTATATTGAGCTGTTTGTGTCTCAGAAGCCTGACAGAGGCCACCTTAGCTGATGGATGCACTCTCTCACGCCTTGAGATGTCACGGTCTCGTCCCATTTTGTGAGAATAGCCAGGAAGATACTTCCTGCTCTGTAGTTACCCACAGTAATATCTTCATTTGAGAGGGACAGCCTATGCCAGAACGTGAAGTCAGGACTGAGAAAGCACTGCCCACTGGATAGGGTTTAAAGTTAGCTTTAATTGCCCAGATTGATATCAGGTTTTGTCTGGCTTCTCATTGTTAGCTACTAGTATTTCTCACAAGGCCACATTATTTTAGGGAGACACTTTATATATTTAAGACCTATATTTTAATTTGGTAGTGGCCTTGGAACTCTTCTTATGAAGTAGAGTCTATAAACATTCAAAGTGCTCTGAACTAAAACTTATAAAGGAGTTTGTTTTTTAAAAATATTTTGAGGATTGTGGCTTTTTAATATTGAGGCGGAGCTTTTTGAAAAAGTCAAAGCTGAATCTTTTTTTTTTTTCTTAGAATGTTTAAATGGATTTGGATTAAAGCTCATCTTCAGCTTAAATATAATTTAAGAATGTAGAATGAAGACATAAAGACATTCAGGACTAGCAACTACATCACTTTGAAAACTAATTAGGGAAAAAATGAAGCTAGAAGATCATATTAGTTATGCAGTACTGCTATGTAATTTTTTTTCTTAAGGAAAGTAAACACATGAAACTATTAGTCAGCTGGGATAAATCAGATTTGTTCCTGTTACTATGGATTTATATTAGATGTGGATTTACTTTGACTTCTGGGTGGTGCAATTCAAAATTATTCCTTTCTGATTACCTTGAGATTTTTTTTAAATTTTGTATATTTTAGAGGAAGTCGAACTTGCAGTGTTGCCATTGCAATTAAAGCACATGGGTAGGCTTGGAGGAGAACTTTCACCTTTTTTGAATCTATATTCTGAGGCTGGAATGATAGGAATTACCTACCTTCTTGAGTTTAATGTGGTATGAATTTTAGCAGTTATTCTTTGATATTTATACCAGGATTTTTTTTCTTTCTTCTTTTTTTTTTTTTTTTTCTTCTTTTTTTGGTAGTATCAGGCAAATCTAGATTTTGGTTCATCATTTTCAGCATGTGTAAATTAGAAGATCTGACCTGATTTTAATCCCAGTTAATACCAGACAGGAACCTGCCCACGAAGTGATGACTAGGATTGCAAATATTTGGAAGTGATTTTTAATGATTTTCCTTAAACTATTTGTTACTGTATTCACAGAATTCTGATCTGGTTTCTCTCTCTCTTTTTTTTTTTTTTTTTTTTTTTTTTTTTAATATAAAGGGAAAAACATACCTAGATTAATCAAATGAAAAAAGAAGGTGTCATCTCACAACAAAGTTATATTAAATTTTAGCGTTTAGGGTACAAATGCCTCTGCAGCCAGCCAGCTCTGGAAGCTTTAGTTTGATGTGCTAAGCTAACATAATTGAGTGTGGTTACAGAACCACTGAAGTTAAAAGTAAAGTTTCCATTGTTAGTGGGCTTTGATCAGTAGTTGAAGAGGAGGGGATGTCAGGCACATTGATCTCCGTGTTAGCTCTATTCACAGTTAAATTAGTGGGTTGCATACAGTTTCCTGGGTCGGATCTGCAGTTTTGTGAGTTCTAAGTTAGTGCCTTGTGCTGTGTATTTTCAAAGATGAACATCAGAGAGAATCATGGATCATCCAGACAGCTCGCTGAAAAAGAAAAATTCTTCTTCATAGCGTTGCTTGGCAAGAGGGGTGGCTGGGGGTGGCAGGTTTGTTAGTTACCAGCAGCTGTGTCTCTTTGGTGAGGAAGTTCTTGTGAGAGTTGTGTAGCTGTTGCTCTGTCTTCCCTCATGACCAGTGCCTACCTCTTAATACTGGAAATTGAGCAACTTGTGGCGTAAGGTCTTTCTTCCCATGAGTGAGGGCACAACAGGGTTCATCTTGGTTGCTAACCCTCAGGATGTGCTTTGATTTCCTGAAGGGTAGCAGACACACAGTCTGATAGGCATCCACAAACTCAGCTGCACTTTAACAGGCTGGGGTTTTTGAAGGAGCGTGCTGTAATACATATGATAGATAGAAGAGTGTTGAAACAATAAAAGTAGTTTTAAAATTCCAGTGTTTGTTTATTCTGTTTGTGATCTTTACCTTGGGGAGCAGATGACGTAACACCTCTGTTTTAGCCTGAAGCAGTGGAGTGCAATCATGTTTTCTTATTCCACTATAAAATTTTACATTGGATACAGTTGACATTTTGGTGCAATGGACCATAAATTAATGGTGGTATGAGCTATAAAAGGAAGGACATTAGAATAATCAAGTGGCCACAGAACTAGTTGTGTGTCTATAGCACAGAATTTTTCGATTAGCTTACTTTTAAGAGCCTGCTCTCTTCACTTTGTCTACATCCAACATACCTTAATTTCATTTTCTCTCCAAAGTAGCTCAAGGGATTGCTGAACCTCTTGAGTTACAGGATTTTTGTGTCAACAGAAATTTAATTACTTCAGCGAAATGAATCACTGCAACTCATCTACAATAAATCTCCACAATATAATCCAGAGAATATGTTTTTTGTTGAACCATAAGGTGTAATCTTTATCAGCATTTGTCTCTCTATTAGTATGACCGTGTTAGAGACGTAGTTGTTCACTTTTTTGTTTTGTTTTCCTCTGTGTAAGCTTTCACTGCCATTAGGCTTGATCTCTGTTATGAAGGTAAGGACCTGTGCATGGCACATCTCCCACGCTGAGGTCTGCATTTCACAGAGACACTGTTAGCACTCCTGAAGTGACTTGGTCACGCTGTGTTTGCCAATATGAAGTAACTACTTTACACTGGAGCTGGCAGTTTTTCACCCTGCCAATTATTTAATCAATGTTAATAGCACATTGAATTACCTTAAATTGCTCCTGTTTTAGGACTTAAGGCCTGGACTTCTTTTTTTGTGGACTGTTTCCCACAGCACGAGCATTGGCAGGAGCTGGGGAGTAAGGAATTAAAATGAGAGGAAGGAAGGGTTTTGCTCTGTGCTACAGCTGGAATGGAATAGTGTACTCTGCTCCATGTATATTTTACCAATTTGACCTGTAAATTTGTTAATTCAAACTGAGTTCTATGTAGCAAGAAGAGAAGATTTTGGTTTCTAGCTACTGAGAGAAATCATGTATTTCTCAGGCGTTAAAGTTCTCAGTTGCTGAAACAACCTGAGCAAGAGAAGTGTAGTTGTGGTCGGTTTTTGGTTGGTTGGTTGGGCTCTTCCTTAATCAGAGCTCAAAATGGAAAATAATACTGTGCAGGAGTTAGGAGTTCTTTCTTATTAATAAGTTGGTGAGTAGATTTCTTTCCAGTACGAAAAGAGGGAAAATTACTTTTAGGTGGACAGTAGATGTGAAAGCTTTAGTTTCCACTCGAGTTCCTAAGGTTTAAACTGGGGGGAAAAAAATTACTTTTCTTTTTTTTCCCTCAAGGAAGACGATGCTTGTTTTCCTTATAAGTTTCTTACTGAATGGTGGTCTCAAAGGAGTGAAACTGGTGGTCTTCTGGGAATTTTGCTCAAATATCTGCCATGGCAATACAACACTGATGTATTTCAAAGATGTCTTATGTCATGGTAATATCCTATAATTTGCTCTGAATCAAATTTGCTATTACTTGTGTTATTTCTGTGTCAGTGCAGCCTTTGGATTTTTGATGGTCCACAAGATGATGTCTTGCCTTATGTAACCCATCTAAATAATTTTCATTTTTGATCCCTGTGATGTTGTTTTTCATTATAAAAGAAAATAGAATCTCTCTGTCAGAGTAAAGGTGTATAAACTGGTGCTATATAATTTGTTGTCACATAGGAATTCACTTTCTTGTACCACACTTTGCAGCAAATATGCTCATTACACTTGGTGACCAACAGTCCTGTGAATATTATTGGAACTGGTATTGTATCTTTCCATGCTTCCAGAGAGGTTTCCTTGTTTTGGTAGCTGCTTGCAGTGAGGTCAATGGGATCAGCTATGGTTCAGAGATTCTCTGGATCTGAATTCTTTGCCATATTTGGCACAGAGAAATCACCTGGCAGTGAAGAGATCTGGGATATGCTGTTTGTGACAGAGGGTATTTTTCTATCCTGTTCACAACCTTCAGCAGTCAGGATTATTCACTTTTTCCATTCAACATTTTCACAGAATCCTATAGCAATGCTTTTTTATATCTATCTTGAAACCATTTTACTGCAGCTTACTCCCATGACTTGTCTGCATCTTAAAGGACATGGAAGACAGAGGCCTTGGCATATTTTACATGTGGATGTTTTACATTTAATGCTATCATACTTCCCCTCAAGACCTTTCCTTTTAGGTTATACTCTAAACTCCTTCTGTCTTGTTGGTAGGTACTGTTTTCTAGACTTGAATTAGTCACAGTGCTTCCATCTGGATTTTGTCTAGCTGCTCCTTTGATTTTTTTCCACCTAGTATGTTCGATTTGTCAAGATCCTTTTGGACTCAAATGCAGTTTTACAATGCAGATTATGTCCCTGCTAGTCCTATGTGGTTGTCAGTGGTAAGTTTTTGTCACTATTGAATCATTCAGGTAGTTCATGAACTACTGTCCCAAGTCAAACCCTGTGGTGAATAAACATAAAAGCATCTGACTCTAAGAATGGGGTTACCTGCTTCTTTTTATAGGTGAATGTTAGATCTGTTTGCAATTGTGCCACTTATGTAAAAATGAGTTGGGGGGGTTGATGTTTTTTTACTATTTATATTTCCCTCTTTTTCCCATCCTGTCAGTCCTTATGCTTCCAGAGAAATGCTTCTTAACTACTGCCAAGTGACTCATTTTCAGCCCATCAAGATAAAAACGCTATCGAAGCAGCTCAAACTTGCTCTTAGGTCTTAAATAGGACTGACAGAGCAATTAATTATTGCTATTCCTAATGACACCAAAGTCACAGAACATTTAGTGTACTTTACCTGCATACAGAGAAGGAATTAAAAGGTTCCTTTTGACCCAAGAATAAGACAAAAGAAAGAAATATGAAGACAGGCAAGTGATATGACAGTCTGAAATGAGTCTCTAAGACCTTTTGATAAACTTCTGCCATACTGTCATGGTGTGATGAGTCATCTGAGGCCATCAGCAAGCTAGTGGGTGGTTTGTTTTAATTAAGGATTCTTTTGGTACAGACATATTATATTTTAGATTAGATTAGATAGATAGATAGATAGATAGATAGATAGATAGATAGATAGATAGATAGATATTTGCTGAAGCTTACATGCACACTAAATAGGTATGAACATAAGTCATTGGTTTCTGTGCCCACTGCCTATTGGTTCATAAGACTGTCAGCCCTCAGTTACAGAAGTACAGCTTTTTCTCTCAAGCAGCTGTAGCTTGTCTTGCTGTGACCCTGCTTGATCCCTCTAGCTGGCTGCAGGCAGTATTTTGAAACCCACTTTTTAAAGCAAGTAGCACAGCAGCCATTTGTGGGCATATATTGGAATGGTTCTTTGCTCATCTTCTGCTCTGCTTGCCAAGAATCACATTGAAACTAAGCTTATTAATATAAAGTAATTTACTGCATGTCCACCATTCTCAATCTTTCCAAAATGCACGCTCTGTCATTGTACAGTACCTTTGCCATTTAAAAGTGCCTGCAAGATACTGACAAAGATTGCTGCTGTTACAACCCAGGTCCTCACTTGCTGTAAATCACTGCAGTTAATAGAGCAATACCAATTTCTCCAGGAAATGATGAAAATACAATTTTCCAACAGAAACTGCTTATTCAACAAGATCAAAACATTTTGTGGAACATGCCGACTTCAATCAAACTCCATTTATAAAAGAAATCAAAGTGAAGTAGCCTTTTACCTCATTAAAAGATAGCTTTTTGATTTTTTGCTTTGAAGTTTAGATGAAGAATTAGAATATGATATTTTTTAAAATGTTCAGTTTCAATTTATTAAATGAAGTATTTGCACAAATATGTATTTTAAGGGATATTTTAACAGTTGGCAGTTCAGTTCATTCAGATGCTGAATTAAGTTCATGAATGATGCGAATTCCTGCACATCTGAGGACTTTTGCTAGGCATTCAGGGATGCAGATCAGAAGCCATTATCACTGATGACTTCTTCGCATTTTCAAATATAGCCAATGAACGATTAAGAATGGAGAAGCAATTCATCCCTAAGGTAGGAATGGTCCCTATGGTATCTTATAATGAGGAAAGTGTAGGGAATTGTGCATTTCATGCAATATAAGCATACTTGCATGCCTATGCCTAAATGGCTATGCATTTATGGATGAAAGTGATGCAAGATTCCTTTCAGATTTATTTCTGTATAATATAAACACACAACATGATAATAATGTCTTTAAGTACAGGTAATGAAACTTTATTAGCCTGTGATAGCTATGTCAATAAAAATGTGAAGGGTGTGCAGCTGTTCTGAAATAAGCTTTGAATTGTGTGTGGCAACGGAGTTATTGCCATCTTTGCTGATAACAACACCCATTGTAGAATCAATGGAGCTTTGAGGAAATGAGCAGGAAGTTGAAACTCTGGCTCAAGATTTCCTACTTTGCTGTGAAAGTGTGCACGTTATTTTGGAAGAGAAGGGGAGATTCTGGCTGCGAAACTGTGGTTTAGCCAAGTGGATGATGGGGAAGGTAAGAGGCAAACCAAAGGAAAACCTTCTGGGAGAGTATTTGCCAGGGGCTGCTCACATTAAGACCACAGAGGTGTATTTGATTTCAGTGCTTCCCTGGAACTAAAATTCCGATAATGAAATGGGTGAGCGGGGTAGGCACCATGCCCATGTTCCTTTGTAAGAGCAGGCAGTGATAACATCATCTGGCCAAACTGGGACTTGCTGGCATTGGCACCCCACTTACACTTGTACTGTAGCCAGGAATGGTCACGCTGTAAGAAGCCTTGGAGACACCAGTGGCGTTTGTGGTAGCTGCTCCTGCAATCCTTGGAGAAATACAATCTTAATCTATGATTAATTAAGAACACGAAGCAACTATGACTCCTCAGCACTAGCTGATATATGATTGTAGTCCACTGCATGTCCCTATAAATCTGACAGCCAAATAGTAAACAATAAATTTGGGCTATAAAATCCGGCAGTGAATGCTTTGGTGTTGAGCAATGCTTAGAACCCACATAGCATAGATGATTTGTGCATTACAAACAACTAATAATCACACATGCAACTTTTTGAAAATATCCTCTAACGTAATGGAATATATGTGTAACAATTTTATAATGTCTATAACTTTGGACAGTGCTATTTACCTGTGGTTTGGGTCCATTTCTGTGTGTGGAGATGTGACTGCCCATCTTTCCAGGCTCTCCTTTTCTCTTGATTTGTACCCAGTCTGTACTGTAGTGTGGTATGGGCTTTTCAGAGAGGACCACTGCTATTTTTGCCACTCATGTTATTCCTTCTACTGCTGTTCCCCTGCTTCTGGATCCCTCATTGCTGCAGTTGCACCATTTTCTTTTGCTGTCATAACACCAGACTAGCTGACAACAGGGAAGAATCCAACCCAAAATGTAAGCAACACCATAATGTAATGAGAGGTATAACAAGTTTCTTCAGAATTACCTTGGATGAATTTCAGATCAAATTGAATTGAAATTCTAATGCTGAGTCATACCCACACATCAGTCTGGCTGAAGCTGGGTATCCTGAGAAATGAAATATGCAAGTCAGTGAGGCTCATTTCAGTGCTGAATTTCCATTAATCTTAAAGATACACAATTCATGCATTCTTCTGCAGGAAGGAAAGAAGTAAAACACTGTCTGGGCATATTTACACATATATTTGCAGTCACATTTTTTTACTTTTAAAGATACTGTGGAATTCAAGGTTCACAATACCAACCTGTTTTGCTAGCAAAACAAATTACTCAAGGGCCTTTTCACTGTAGGGAATTTTTCTTCCTGAAGAGAACAAATCTGTTTTCTTTCCAAGTACAAATTAAAGAACAGGAGTTGCATTACTGTTGGCAGATGAAAAGATGGCTTTTTCTGTGCTGTACACTGATCAGGGTTTAGAGTATGAAACTGAAGTTACATCAATTGTTTTAACCAATTGCTAGGCAGAGCAGATTTTTCCACTACATTACATCTTTTCATGAAGGAGAGCATAGTATCTGCTTTACAATTTAACTTTCTTTCATGTTTATATACCAGAAAGATAAGTGACTTTCTAGAAACTTTGCTAGACTTAGTAAGCAGCATAAAAACCCACTACCTCATTCTTTGTTTATATCCAGGTATAGCCTCTGGATATTATCCAGAGTTGTTAAGATTCCAAATATTTTAGCACATCTTTGCAATTTTCCATCCCTTCAGGTTATACCATTCATTAAAACTCAGTTCATTAATTTACTACTGTCTGTGCTTTCTTTCTAAGTGGCAGCATTAATATTCAGAGTTATCAGTTATTGTTTTCTTCCAAAGTATTTTGTTGTCTCAGCTTTGTACAAGCCAAACACTTTAATTGCTGCTTTTAATCTTTCAAAGTGCTTTGCAAAGATGAATTAATTAATCATCATAACCCCATTGTTGAGCAGGTACAGTTGTAGTGGGCTTAAATTGCAGGACTCTGTGCTTGCACCTGAGTGCCCACTTATGTCCCACATGGGCGTTGTACCAGGAATATGTCAGAGGATTTCAGGCATTGAGATTCTCCAATTTCCAGCAATTTACTTGGAGGAATATAGAGCCTCTGGCTGCAGAGCTGAGCTAGCCTAAGGGAGATGTGTCCCAAAAGAACAGGGTTGCTGTGGACAGTGGATGGAGGCAGTGACCTCTGTCTTAGAGCCCTAAATGCTTAGGGTAATGTAGTGGTACCCTTTGCTGTGACATCAAATATTCTAAATTTAGTGCAACTCATGCCCCTGCAGGTCTCATGTGCTCATAGTAAGAAGCACATGCCTTCCCCCTGAGCTTCCCTGCCCATAATTTAGTTAGGGGCTGGACACCCTGGTCCTACACTGGCCAGCCCCAGGGACTGAAAGATTCACCTAGGTAATAAAAATCAATTTACATCAGCAAATGCCATTTTCCCTTCCCTCTCAAAAGTAATACTTGCACCCAAAGTCTGCTGGGGGAGCCTTCTACATGAAATGCTGTTTCTTGTTGAAAAGCAAATTGGAAGCAGTCGTGTCCTATAAATCTTTGACTAAAAAGATAGGTTGTCAATTTTATCAAAGTTGCACTGCAGAATAGCCCTAAGCAGGAGTTTCTAAAACCCTACTTCATATTCTACAGATAAGGATAAATTATAAGCCTCCTTGCTATATATCTCTGAAATATAATGTACCTATGTCTGTAACACAGGCTATAAAATGGAAATGAGATAGCCAGCACTGCGGTGTTTTTCTGATGTACAGAGGTTATCCTGGTAATATATCTCAGAAACCTCCAGCAATATTTTAAAAGATCAGCAATGTCAATTTGCATAATTTCCTATATAATCTTTTCATTTTTCCTAATGGCTGAGGAATGGTGAATAAAATTTCACACTATTCACAATAAGAACAAATAATTTAATGTGTGAAAATGCTGCTGTTATCTGTTACACAAGGACCAAGGCGAATACACTATAGGTGTGACTTTCAGAAACCTGTCAAAATTATCTTGGGTTTGCACCTTGCATCTATAGTGGAGTTACAACTGGAAATTATTTCATTACCTCTTTGTCAAAGTGAACAGATATGGAAATTTTGTGGATGACCTTTGACATTTTGCTAAATTTAATTAATTAGATTCAGCATTTAATGGTGTACTTAGCTTGGATTACTGCTGTGGCAAATGTATGCAAGTTCTTTATAATAGATGCTGGTTACTCAGTGTTTGGGTTCATATTCAGTGGAATGCCAGCCATGAGACTTTTACTTTTTTTTAGACTAGGTCCTCACTGGATTAAATCTGTTGGGCTTCAATTTTTACAAAGACTTGGGGTTTCCATTTTTTTTAAAAGACATATTTGGATAAAAAATTTCAATTTTTCTGTGAAGGAGATTTTCTTCTTGGTTTTGTGGGGGGAGAATTGAATATTTGCAAAACAATACAAATTTCAGATATAATTAGCACCAACTTCAAATTCAATGTTCTGCTTTCTCAGCAAGTGAGAAATAATTTCTTTCATTTTGAATGAAATTGTAACTGTCTCATTTGGGGACAAAAAATAGAAAATGCCATTTTGAAGGGAAAAGTCAATAGCTCCATTTTAAAACATGGCCACAAACTTCTGACTTGGGCTAGACTTTAGTCCTAAACTCAGAGAGATCAACCCCATGTTTTCTGTTAATATGCTAGGTGTCAGAAAGCTCTAATCAGCCTCTCAACCAGGTAAATCTCTTCAAATCTTTCAGCTGCATTTGACCTATCAATATGACAGGCTGTCTAATCCACAGATATTTCTTCTACATCTACCTCTCTGGAAATATTTGTTCAGCAAGTTAAACTTATTAACTGATTTTTTCCATCTCTTGAAAGCTGATCAATTCCTTGTGTTCAAAGTATATAAATTCTCTCTCATACATCATCTTTTCATCTCATTGATCCTGATACTATAACTTTCCTCTGTGTGTATTTCTGTGGGGGCTGTGTCAAATGAGACCAGACCAGTTTCAACCAGAGGTCTGTATTTTGTCTTTTCCATTCGCATTTTGTGAGAGCTTTCATAGCTCCTGTTGCCCTCAAGCTACTGCTGTGCTGCAGGGCAGATGTGCCTGGGTAGGTGTATTCCAGTTCTGCCCAAATAAGACTCTAACAACTGACTGTGCAAATGTATTTGCTCCAGAACTGTGTTCATTCTTGCATACAGTCACAAATTTGGAAACAATGTCAGTCTCATTTTTGTATAGAGAGTGCTATAATTCATGATATATAAGGATGTTGCAATTTTCTTCTTTTCCCAAAAGATCATTTTCACAAACTGAATCATGCTTGGGAAGATATATCTTGGATATCTCCAGAGCAAACAGATATAGAATATAATATTTTTTTCCTCCAAACAAATACAAAATATAATATTTTTCTCCAGCTAACAATATTGACAAAGCCTTATCTGCTCCATAATGAAAAGTTTTGGTGACTCAATTTATCCTTTAAAAAAAATTAAGCTGCCTAACTGTTTTAATCCATTTATTAGTTTGTCTCACCCAGAGGTGGCATGAATACTAAAATGTGAAGGATGTGTTGATGTTCAGTCCTTGAAAAGTTGAAAAGTGTCCTCACACGGTTAAAATTTATTTTCCTTCTGCTTCATCTTAAAACCAGAGATTTGGCAAGTCTGTTCTGTAAGGTCCGATAAAGGAGTGAACCGAGACTGAAGGATCTTACTGCCTCAGCAAAATATCACCTGCATATTTAATGTTCCTCTGGTTTAGCTTTACTGTCATCTCAATCTGCGTTTCAGGGAGCTTCTGCTGAAGGCTCAAGTGCAAGCACTAATTAAAATGAGAGAGGGGAATGCCCTAGCTTCTCTTTGTCATCCCAAAACAGCAGGGTCAGGCACCCATTACCACTTTCCCAGAAGTCTGAACATCATTTTTTCATGTATTTGATTATCCTGGTTGGGTCTAAGCCAGTCCTTTCAACTGTAAAAGAAGGGGTCCTCTCACATCTCATGAGATTACATCTTGTGTGGACAGTGGAAGTGCTCAGCATGTGCCCTGTTGCCTTGGTCTCCAGGAGGCCAGGTCTGCATGTGCTGCTGTCTCATCATGCACAAAGTCCCCAGCTGTCATCATTTGCACCTAGCTGATGCTGTTATATCCAATATCATCTTGCATCTGCTCTGTGGGTGCTCAGTGCACAGTCACTAATTATTCCTTCAGCAGCATATGTAGCTGTTTCTGTGTCAGTGGTGTTTGCTTCTTGCTTCTGGCCTCAGACGGTGGATGTGGAAAACAGTTTGTACTTCACTAAGACCTGTGGCTGATGAGCTTGATTCTGACCTGGTGCCAGTACTGCCACTGTTTACAGGAGATGATCCTGAGGTTTAAATGGCATGCTTCTTGCAAAAGCTTTAGTCCTGTGACCATACCAGTCTTGACACTACCCATGTACAGGAAGGAGACCCTAAGTGGGGTGAAACATCTCCATTGTTGCTTTTAGGAGAATATGTGGTTTGACTTAAACATAATTTTTGTTAATGCTGTGTTTTATTTCATGAGGCAGAGCACATGAGTGTGTGCAGGGAAATCAGTGGACTTGTTCCATGTGAATGAGCACTTACTTGGCTTTTTCCTTTTGTGAGCGATTTCCTTATTTGTGGAGGCAGAATTGGAGTTTGGGAAATGAGGAGACACCATGCTGTCTTACAGGTGCAGGGAATGGAAGGGACAGGATGGTGCCCCTGCACGAAGTGGGAAATTGGGCTGTATCTACATCTGTTCTGTTTCAGACCTCGTTCCTTGAAATTCATCAAGACTGGAAAGTTTCCATTAGCTGAAGCCAAAAGTCTGTTGTTTGACTCACAAATGTGAAAGTCTGGGGGACACCAACCTTCCAGAACTCCTAAGGCACATGTCAAACTCTTTGTGTGCCTGAGATTCATTCAGCTAATTTCTGCTGTGAGCTGGAAAAGGGAACACGTAGTTGCTGGGTGGGATATCCATGACACTAGCTTCCTGGAGGTCCCATCACCCTGTTTTGGAAAGGCACTGGCCCATCAGTAAGCCATGGAGGACACAGGATGCTGGACTCACCTGCCTCTTCTGACTCAGAGCTTCATTTGAGAGCAGCTTTCCAAGGACCATCACAATGGTTGGCCATGTCAAACTCTCAGTCTGCTGAGAACCTAATCCTGTACAGAGTTAGGGAGGAGAAGGCAGCTGGGAGGCACTAATGAAATGGGCAAACAGCTGCAAAGGCCAATTGTTGGGGAGTAATGCAGGGAGGTGAGGGGATTGAGCATTGAGATTTTGGGCTAAGCTGGTAGATAGCTACTTCTGGGGGTGTGCAGAGTTAGTCTGTGGATTGTGTCACAAGGTTTCTTGAAATGAATTGTATCTTTTGCATATAAACTTTCCCAGGAGCTTTTTGGGGCTGCTTTTTGATTTTGAATGCATTTACGTGATGCAGAGCAAGGCGTTAATGACCCATACATTGAAGAAATTCTTTCTTTGAGACTTTGGCTCTCAAGGATTTCTGTACAGCAAATGAGAGTGGCAGAGGAGGGAATGCATGGAAACACAGTGAGCTTAAAAAACCTTACCACTGTTATCCGTAGTGTAAGAGAACGTGTCGTCTACACTTTACCCCCTTGCTGAAGAGAGCAAATGCAAGTTAAGAGAAAGACAACCTCTGAAGTATTTGAAGGTTTGAAAAGATTTCAGTTAATTTGGCCAGGGTTTGTCTCTGCAGGTGCAACAAAGATCTGAGCAGTTAAGACTGGCTTTGTTAGAGATTTCATAAGGCAGGGGAAATGCAGAAAATGGATCCTGGCAAATTACCTAAGCCAAGTCTACAAAACCTAGCAAAATCTAATATTGGAAGAATCTGAGACGCCTCAAGCCCTGCACAGATGGCCTTGCTCTGTGCAAGCATTAGTGCAATGCATAGATCGAGGGAGAAGATACCACTATATTTGAAGTGTTATTCAGGAAACAGGATGGTGTGCCAGGACAAGACAAATGGCCCGTCAGCCTGAAGGTAAACGGACACTTATTAGTTTGAAGTTGGACACAGGTTCAGAAGCCAACATGGTGCCAGAAACCATGTTAGCATTGCAGAAGAAACTACAGATGGTTGAGAGAAAATAGTTAAAAGTCCAGGATGACAGCTGGGATCTGGCCACTGCTTTAGAAATACATGAACCAAATGTGTGGCTAACAAGGTGAAACAGATACAGTTTGTAAAAGCATCTGAGAATGGATCACCCTGTGGGTTAGAAGCAAAACAAGTCCTTGGTTACATATGGAAAATGCTGCTTTTGCAAGAGTAGAGTAGAGATTTACGTATTTGTCCCCTTGAAGGTGTGCTCAGACACCCTTCATCAACTTTTCTGCACTCTGCCAGAGTCTGAGCAAATCTGCCTGGGGATCGAGATGCATTTGAATTGTCAACCTTTGGCTCAGAGTGATTATGGAAACTCTTGCTGCAACACACAGAAGGTATCTGATTTTTTTCCTCATTAATCAATGCCTCCATCAATACTGCCAAGATGTAGTATTTCCAGACTAGGAAATACTTCCAGAGGCAGCTAACCACTCAGGAATGTGTGGTTGAGTATTTTCACACGTCCCCACTTTATCATGGGAGTTGAGAGAGGAAACATGGAACAGTCACCAAACTCCTGCCTGTTCACCTGTGAGCTGTATGTCTATCAGTATGTTTCTATATCAACTTTACCTTACATTAACATGCTTTTTGGTTGTTTAATCTTTCCAAGTATATGTTTGTGGCAACTACGGAGCCATTGAAAAGAAAGCTGTAGAGAAGGAGTGATGTAAAAATAAGTTTTATTTCAGTTCATCAAGCTTCAGTTTGGGTGCTGCACTCACGCTCTTGCTAAATCAACAGGAATCACACTGTTTCTTGGCATTTGGTGAAAACAGCATTTAATTGAAGACCCAAGCAGTAGTTACAGATGAATACTATTCCTCATTTTGCTTCTGGACACTTTAATCAACCTGCCTGCATGTTGGGATCAATCAGTTTCAGCAGTTCTGTTCATTCATCTTTGTCCTGCCATTCATCTCATGGCAGCAAGGAGAACACTGTGTAATTGAATTTAGTTGAAATCTAATAAGAGGAAAAACCATGACAAGCCACCTATAATCAGCTTGATTCTGAATTTTCAGAACAAGCATTAGCTTTGTATTTCCAGGAGGAATATGTCGGGGTCCCGCAGAGCTTCAGTGAGAAAGCTGGCAAAGAGAGTGAAAAACTGGAGATGTGGAGTCTGTTTTGTGGTTTGGTTGGGGATTTTTTGCCATTTATACTCATTTAAAATAGAAATTATGATATCTTGCTTGCTTTCACTCAGCTTCTACACTGTTTGCTTAATTTAGAAGGGAAATCCACAACCTTTTCCCTTGTGTAAGAGGTATAAAATGATATTTTGTGGTGTGTGTGTGTGCATGTATTTGGTTTTTTTAAGGCTAATGTAACAAATCATAGAGATAAAAATCTCAAAATATTTTTACTGAAGCGGATGTAGGTCTGGATTTTAAATTTTTCTGAAGTGCTCAGCATTTGATCTGCATTTCTACAAGGTCTCCCTTCGAAACGATTGCAGCATTGTCATGTTCATGGAGTTACTGCTTTTTTGAAAGCAGGGTATTAACCACTTGGGTTTAACATGCTGTAAGTTATGTATGTTGTCTTTAGAGTTTCAGATCCGACTTGACTGAGTATTCCCATGGAGCTGTGGCTTTGTTAAGTCTTTTACCATTGCAGATCTTTCTGACAGAATTGGAGGACATCACTATAAACAGAAACCAACTTAGGAATACTCAAAGGATTTCCCACTGCCTGTAAATTCTTTATTTTTGGTAGTAGCTTTACACATGAATTGCAAAATGTATTCATAATCTGAAATAAGGGAGGTAAAATTGGGGAAGGAAAGGTCTCTATATACATATGTATGTGAAGAGATTGCAAATAGTCCATCAAGGACCTATTACAAGGGCTTATAATGTGTTACTCAAACAGGATATTTAATAAGATATCTCTTTTTTTGGAGTGTTAATGCAATACATTGCCAAGCTCTTACAGAGTTAAACTCCTGGGAAGTTTATGTGTGTGACCATTTTTTCAGATCCAATTTGGTAAGGGGAATATGCATCAGGATGCAATTCTAATTTTTCCATAATAGTTAGACCCTACTGTTCTCCAAGACAGTAATATTCACAGTCCTAAGGTTGTAAGAGTATACCATGTGTCTCGATTACGTATGTATAGTTTAAGCAAAGTGCTTCAAAAATATTATTAGTTGGGGAGGGGAGTAATAATCCTATTTTTCACATACATTTTTAAGAAAACTAGGAAAATATCTGTTTTTGCTGGGTTTTGACTGCTGTAGCTGTGTCACTGAATAAGAAATGGATATGCTCAGAATGCAGCATTTGGCTTTTTGGTGATTTCAGATTACGACATCAATGAGTGCTTTAATGTTTTACAGTTTAAAACGCCTGCACGGCCACCCACTGTGCAGCATTTAACCATGAGGTGGTGCACAGTTTTGAATTGAAGCCTTCCATATCTCATGCACCACCCTGGACTGGCATGTAGAGGAAATGGGTATAAAAAATGTAGAAGATTAATCATGTCAGAATACCTTTTTTGCATGTTAAGGGACTACTTTACCAGTCTGTGGCCATGCCTGGCTACAGGAAAGGGGCAGCTCTGTGTACAGCCATTTGTCATAGGCAAATGAGGAAAGCACAGTGACAGGGATCTGTGCTGGGGGACTTGATTTCAGTCTGCCTTTTTTCCAACCTGGCTGGAGATAAACAAGTTCTGGACTGAGGCTGTGCCCAAGCTAACAAACCTCATTCAGCTTCTTTAATTCAATTATCTGAATTTCCCAGGTCACCCAGCTCTCACAAGCCCTGTGCCTGTTGGACATCTTCCACAGCAGTCAGTCACTTCAGGTAGCTGGGAAGAGTTGTAGGCAAGTCTTTTCTGTACCTAGAAATGAGATTCTGAGATTCCAGGTTTTGTGAATCATTTGTGTTCTTAAAAACAAACACAAACACCTTCTCGAATAGCATCATGGGCACGTAGTTGATTTTCTCTCACTTTAACCAAAAGTAAAATTAATCGTAATTGATTGTTGGTTATTCTTGTTATTTCTCTTCTGTGAGAGTAACCAGTCCAAGCAAAAAGTATCCAAGACCTAAACCCTCTAACTGTAGTGTGAGATAAGTAAGAGCAGGAGAGTACTACAGGGTGGGCAGTAAGCAGTGCACAGTGTGCTAATGAGGTCAATGCAATTAGCACAATAAATCCTGGCCAAATCATTGCATGTGCTTGTGCCAAGAAGTTTAATGCATTTTTTTCCTTTCATGTGAAAAAACTGTGGCAAGTGTCAAAGTAGAAACATGTCTCTATTTTGATTTTTATCTGAAAGTGTTTGGGTTTTTTTCACTCTAAGTAAATAATCTCTAATTACAATGTTCTTGTGTGTACTCTCCTTGCTGCTTTCTATTAGTGTATTTTTGAAATCACTGGGATGCCTGGAAATTACTCAAATAGAACATCCAGGATGTTCTCATAGGCATAAATATAATGTGGGAATGAGGCTGCTAAATCTTCCTTATCCACTAAATTTGAAACACATATAGATTATATTCTGAGACAGAACATAATTTAAGGGGGATGTAATAACTCTCATTACGTTCCCATTAGGCAGTAAAATAAACCACTTTCTAGCTGTGGAAGACTTCACAAGAATAGGCTCTGGTATTGTGTGCATGAGATGTTATTCATGGTAGTGATTAATTCCTGTAGTTTCTGAGATATTCTGAATATGTACCTGACCTGTGCTGCCTCCAGTGTTACAAGTACCCACCGTTTTTACTTTTCTTTCCTCATAGCTCACTGTAACAAATTCAAATTTTCAGTCTTTTTTTGTTGTCCTCCAACAGCTAAAGGTATAATTGTCTACTGGTGAGAACAGGCTGCTCCAAAACAGAGCATGTTCATTACAACAAAACTGATTTATTTTTATTTTATTGTAAGTTTTAGTGTACTGCAAGAGGGAAGGGATGAAAAATGTTTTTGAATGAGATTAGCTGAGTTATTGGCTGCTTCATCCCAAGTGAAACTAGTTTTAAAAAAAGAAATTCTTCCAGCTTCATTCTACTACACTGAGCATTTCATAGGTTGTAACATTTGTCAAATTTTTACCAGGGCTTTTACAGTGTTTCTAGATATTTCTACTGATAGCAGTAGAGTTTGCCCTCTACTTATTGTGTTCTTTTTGCCAGATTTTACTAATTTTGTGGTATGTTTTAAACCCCAAAAGGATCATTTCATTACCTAAATGCATCTGCTAATAAAGTACTCAGACATCCCCTCTGTAATGCAACTCAGTAGCAGAGAGGTTTTGTAGGTCTGGAGAGGGATTGGAAGTGGATTCTTGATCCAGGTTCTTTGTCTCTCTGTTTATCCATTTTACACTCAACAGTTACTGTTTCCTTAAATCTGCACAGCAGAAGAGACTAGGGAGAGGAACATGGGACTTCTCCCCTTCTGAAAAGATTTATTTTATACTAGCAGCACTTATACATAATATGCTCTGTGGAGAAGAAATTTGGGTCCAGAAAGCTGGTGGGAGTTTAGCTTTGTTGCTCTCAAAAGGCCAAGATTTTGTTTTGTCTCTTATGCTGTAATTTACTGTAAACAGCAAAAGCATTCTTACTTACGCATGTGGGGAGGTCTAAATCATTGTAAGTCAGTGCAAACAGAGGAAAACTTTATATGCAGCCTGTTAACAGCAAATGTCAATGGAAGAGCATTAGTAATAAATGTCATGGTGTGCTCTAATTACCTCCTACAGCTCCGCTCCTTTAGGGTAGATGTTCTCTCCATTGAGGTCATGCTGTGGTACATATTAATTAAATCTCTTCAGTGTTATCTGCTGTTTCTGGAAGGCAGCAAATGTAATGTGCAAAATAGTGGCTTATCTGGAAGGAAAAGAACACATCCCAGAGCAAGGAAATATCTTTATCTTCTTAAAACAGATATCATCTATTATTAAAGAAAACAGAATGGGTACCTGCTAGATTTTCTGCCCTTGTTAATAGCATAGTTTAGAAATATTGACTAGAAAGAGGAAAGGGAAATATTCTCTGACATGAAAGCACAAGGGCCATAGTTGGGTAAATATGTGTTTCCATTAAAATTATGACCCTGCAGAACCAGTGGCTAGTGAAGAGAGGCATTCATAAGCATTGGAAAGAAATGCAGATACAAGCAGCTCTTTGCCCTTTGCTTGGAGAGATTCCATTTTATCTGATGGAGAAGCAAATTGTTCCAATATGAAACCCTAAAACCCACTAAAGTCAGCCAGTGAAAAAATGTGAGGCTTTCCTGTGATGCATGTGTCTGGCTCAGGTTTCTGGTACTCTTCTCGTGTATATTAACACTCACATAGCCATTTTCGACAGAGCTGTTTTTAAGAACTACTTTTGCATTTTTATTTCAGCTGCAAAAATATATATCTGCACAGGCAAAACCACCTTCTTGCCAGTCAAGAAATAGGATCACTGCTTGATGACACAGTGGAAAGGGGAAATTTTTGCAAACTGTCTGAGAAAAGGGAGAATACAATTTGGGTTTGAGGCAGCTTGCACTCATGTCTTTTAGAGCTTAGCAGAAATGCTTCTTAAATTTTTGAGAGTCTTCAGAATCTGAAGAGCTTATTCTAGGAGCAGGAAGTTGTTCAAAGTGGGTAAGAAAACCTCTATGGTTAATTAACAAATTTAGTATATTCCAAGTAAAATGAGTTAGAAGCACTGCAATCCAGTTTCTCTGACTCTCTACTGTCTAGGCTCTTGTGCCTTGTTGACGAATTGGGATCAATGTTCTGTGGCAGGGGGAAAAAATGGAATTTCCATTTTACTCAGTTATAATGTTCATCTAAATCATTAAATACAGACATTTTTTACTAAAGTCTGTTTGTTTGTGGTTTTTAGGCTATGTCTGCAACACAGATACCAGTGGACAAATACTTAGAAGAACTCAGAGTAGTTAAGAACATAACTGTCAGGAAAGTTTAGGAGCAAGTAGTTCCTCTTGTTCCTAGATGTACACATATGTTTTGAAACCTGGCTACTGTTTTAAGTTTTTAAGGGACTAATCATTTGGTCTGTTAATTATCTCATTCAAAACATTTTGGATGAGACAAAAAAGTCTAGCTCTGTCAACAGCATGAATGTACCTCATACATTTTACAAAACTTCTGGGTACAGCCTGAGCTCCATTAGGCCCAGAAAATGTACCTTAGCTGTACCCTGGGTGGATCCCACCATTACATGGTGATTTGATTTGTGAAAGTGCTGAGGATCTCAGCCTTGATACCCACAGACCTTCACCTGTGTGTTCACCCTGTGTTGGCTGAACACGGTGTGAGTGCATCCAACATGGTCCTGGCAAGCCTAGGATTACTGTGCATGAGCTTACACTGGGAGAGAAAGCTGTGACTGTTCCCTTCATCCTGGCAACCCTGGATTTTAGCTGGTGAGTATTCAGGGTAGAGAAAGCAATGCTTCAGAGGGGCTCAGCAGGGCTGCTGAGGCTGTGATAAGCTATTTGAACCATCTCACATACCTGAAGAGGTGTTTCGATATTGAATAGCAACAGCTATTAGCATAAGTTATTGCTTTAAGGGAGATACTTTGGTCTACTGCCAAGCAATTACAATAAGTAGTGTTTAACTAGGTGTTAACATGAAGGAGAATTTCTTTCTTCTCTGTTGTACAATTCAAGAATTATCACGTAAAATTCAAAAGATGAAAGGGAGAAAAAAGAACACAGTGGAAGACGATCACATTGCTCTGTTACCATCCAGCTCAAATATCTTCCTCAGTTTTCAAAAGTAGAAGGATCAAGTTCCTAGATGGGTTCCTGGATTTAGATCCAAGTTGCTGTCCTGAACTTTTCTCTGCTTTAGGTCAAATCCAACTTTTGGGATTTTGGAGGAGTGTGAACCTGGATACAGAGATTAATATCTAGCTGCTTTTGAACTAAGGTGCTTAGTCTAGATGTGGTGTCCTGATGCAAACTTTTACTTCAGGCCTTTTTCTAGTTTAAAATGTTTTCAGATAGGACTTGTTTCTTTCCGAGGCAGAGAAGAAGCGGGGCAGCCCTGGAGAAAGAAGGTATTGTTTTCTCTATATTTCATTTCTTTGCAATCTCTCTCATCTTAACTTATAAATATTTAGCTATGAGTATGCTTGACAGCTTGTCTTCATCCCATGCCTAGACAGAAGGCTCCTGCAGATAACCAACACCACTTGTGTGCCTTAATCTGTCTGCCTGAATATCCCTTAGTGCAGAGATGTGCTTTAAAGGGTCTGGGAATTGCTCTGGTCTCTGCATACATTGCAGGCTTTCAAGCTCTGGGTCACTAGTAGGTCTCAGAGGCCATGGGCGCCTTAGCCTCCCACTGCTTGCTGCATTTCTTGATCAGGTAACAAGGAATTCTTGTGGTATTTGCATGGAAAAGGAGATCTCATTACAGGAAGAGCAGAATATCTTCATATCTGTACTAGCTCTTGGCTGTAGTTCAACACTCATCTGTTTTCACTGGGTACCGGGGGCTGGCATCAACCTTTCTCAGCAGACGTGAGGTGAAAAAGTCACATTAGAGAAGCTAAACAAAAAAAATTGCTTTTTATTTTCAAGTGTGGGCACATAAATTCTCTCCCCACAGGGCATAGGTGTGTTACAAGTAATTGGAGGTTTGCATTTGTTATTTGATATAAGACCTTCCCAAATAGTGGTTTTCTGCTGATTTCAAATAGTCATAAATAAATTATTTTAATTAGCTAAAATAAATAGATCTTCCCATATATCTACCCAAATGTAGCTGCCTGAGTGTTAGATTCTTTTTCTGTTAACCTGAGGTAGTAGCAATAGACAAGGGCACCACACAAAAGAAATTTACAGCATTAATGATGTTGCAGCTGTCCAAAGACATCTGCTCTTTTTATTACTGTACATCTTTCGGTGATGTGACAAATGATATAGCTAAGGCCATGGCACAAAAAGATACCTGGATGTCAGCTTGCACATAGATGAGAGCTACTTTCTGCCAACAATTCATTAGAAAGTCAATGAGCATAAGCAGTTGCCCACAAATTTACAATCATTGTTCTTTATTATATCAAGTTGTGTCTTTGATATCAGCAAGGCTAGTCATCTTCCTCACCCACCTGAAACATCCCACTGCCCAGCTGGGTCTCCACCAGCACTGAAGGCATCCTTTGGGAAGAAAATGGTAACAAATCAAATTCAAATCCAGTGAATTATTCCAACAGCATGGATGGATATAAGTTAGGGCCCGAGAACTGCTTTAGGTTGCAGCAGTGTTTTCAATAAGCATGCAGCCCCCCGTTTGCTTAGGATCACTGGATAGGAAACCACCTTGCACTCAGGGACACAGTTATAGTGGGAAGACATGGAGGGAAGTGCAGCCAAAGTGAGCTGAGTTTTAACTCCACCTCTGACATGATCTTGCAGGGAATCTTGAGGAAGTAATTTTGCCTCGGTTACAAGTCATTCTGGACCTGAGTTTTTCTTAACGTGCTCCAAGCTGATTTTACTCTCCAGCATTAATCTGGGAAATTCTTTTCAGCCATGCAAGCAACTAAGTTGTTAAGTCACTCTAAAAAAACAGGCAGAAGTGCAATGCTGATGTGAAATAAAATTGGGTGGTAATGCTTAAGAGACAAATAGTCCACTTGGCTGGAACTCCAGTTGCTTATGTTCTCTTCCTAAATCTGTCATCTGCTGTCACGTGGCACTCGCCTGTCAGGTATCCAAAATACTGCAGCCCTTGCCTTGGGACAGACTTGGTTCAGTAGCATGGCTGTGAAGGGATGGAGTCTTGAGAAAGAAGCACTGGAAGCACTTTACCATGACCACCACAGCTCTCTGCTCAGTTCCTGCTGTCTAGCTCTAAAACAAATACCTACATGGCATGTTTCCTCTTCTCCCACTTTGCCTTTTTGCTCATTGTTCCTTCTTATGTGTTTATAGACTGCGTGAAAGCAGCGGAAGGCTCTGTGCTTGGTGCTCAAGAAGCATACATCATCTTACGGATGAAGTTCTAAAATCTTTGTGCTTGCGAGGCTTCATCTAGATTTTATGGTGCATATAGAAATTTTTAAATGCTGCTTGTGGAGATTCCCATTTGAAGGACAATGTTTATAAACAACTGGTTCATTATACACTTTGAGATAACACAGCTGCTTCACAGTCATACAGCTTAATTTGGTGTGCTTGGGCAATACTGAGGTTCTAAAAGGCACTCCAGGCAAGGGGATTCTTGAGTTACTCACATTTTCAGCACTGAATCAGTCTTGCAGGAGGAGTATCCACACTTCAGTCATTAAGTAAATCTTCAGGAACTAAGTGATTTTCTCCAATCTTCAAAAAGCCTGAGGTCTGAAATCATCCTGAAATCTCCTAGATTTCCAGAAATGCCACAGAAAACTGAATTAAGAAGCCTTTCTGAATATCAGGTTGACTTTAGGTGTCTTATTTTGAAAAAAATTGCTTCAGCTTTGCTCTCCCAAATCATTCAGTGAGTTTCTTCATTATATAGCACTGACTATGTTTATGACATTAAGTTTTTGACAATCTCCTTGCCCTTCTATTTTCCTAAGTATTGATTTTTTTTATTTTTTACATGGAGGAAGGGAAGGAGGAGGAAGGTCTTTTGAAAAATAGAGTTATATTCAGCACTACTTTGAAAAACTGTCACTTGCAAAAAAGCATAAACATTCTTGGTATTTGTTATGATTTAGCAGAGTTCTAACAATAGCATAAGAGAGCAGATTCATAAAAGGGAGTATTTTTCTTCTTTGATAGAGAACAAACTGCACTTCTTATAGAAAGGAGGATCATTTGTACTGGGCACTGTGGTTCTGACAGATTAGTAATAAAGCTGCAGAATTTTTCCTTTGAAATCTGTGCTTCAGGAAGATTTATGGTGAGACAGAAAACTCCATTTGATTCTGCTCAAAATTTTGGGCATGAAAAGCTTAAGTTTAAAATTCTTTTGAAGAGAGCCCAAAGTAATAGAAAAGATAATTTTGAAGGAGCTGTGGCTTAAAAAACTATTTGTTTCAGAGTTAGGAGCTCTGCAATGAATTTTGTGCGTTTCACAAGATCTGTAATGTAGTTCTTCCACAATGGCTTAAGGCCAAATACTCGCTACTACTTTCAGGAAAGTGATTTACTATGAGCTTGTGCCTTTAAATAAGACAGTTTGACTTCTCTCCAGAATCTCTTCTGTCAAAGCCAGTCATTGCCAGTCTTCAAGTGATCCACAATATATTTCTTTAATCGTCTACCTTTTGGATTAGATTTTTTCTTTTTGAGGTTTTGTTATCTCCTTGACAACCTTCACAGTAGAACAGTGTTAAAAAACAACAACATTTTAAAATAGAGGCCTTTAAATCTGGCTGGTTGGTTGTGTTATGTCTTTTTGCTTAGTTTATGACTGTTGAGAAATTGCAATGCAGATAAATATATTTTTCAGCTATCCTTTAAAGGAAGTAGCTCCTGCCAAACCATTTCCTTTAATCTCATTTATTAACAGTGGCTGAGTGTGCCATCCATGTATGCATTCGGAAACACAGTGCTATATTCAGATGATGAAAAATTCATCTCACCTCTGTGTGATAAGGATTGCAGCACACATGCAGCAGAGTTTTTACGTAGAGCTGGAGCTGATTTCCTCAGGGCAGGGAATATCACAGTGGGATCTTTTCAATGCTTCTGTGTGACTAGTCCTTATGATCTTTAGGAGATGCATTCTGCTGAACTTTAGATTCAAATCTCACCTCAGTTGTGATAGCCTTAAATACTTTTTGTAGCTTGGAACTAATTTTAAGTGATCTTTTCTCCAGATTTAGTGCTGACAAGTCTTCATGCTTGGGGATGGACAATATTTAGCCTTAAGGAGTCATTTTCAGGATCTACATTTAGGGTCAGGAAGGTGGCATGATTCTGGATAGTCACTTCTCTCCAAGTTTATTCAGTCTATTACTTCTGTTTTTACTGTTTCAACTTTTCTGTTCCTAATTCATGTGTCCTCCAGGGTTTCCTTCATGCACTGAGGCTTTTTTATTTATCTTTGTTTCCATTTACTGCTGTAATTTGGCATAATGAAGTAGATTTCCAGTTGTGTCCTGATTTTATGCAAATTTATTTCCAGGTGTCTGCTAGAAAGCCAAGTACTATATATAGTTATTCTTATTATTTTGATGGACATCAGCATTTGAGTGTCAAGTAGCTACTTATCTCATCTTGTAAGGAAGAATAAAGCACTTCTGTAAAGCCTTTGGCATCACCTTTCCCAAGCTGTTTTCCCCTGTTGAGATTTCTGTTTTCCTGTACCCCAGGCTGTGATATGTAGGCACTCTTCTGTGCTAAGTTGCCTGGTGCAGCTCGTCCTACAGTGCTGTTTCTGGGAATGGCTCATTATTATCTCTGTGCTGACTGTCAGGATGCATAAAGAAAGAATTTTATTTTTAGGAGGTAAGATCCAAATACACTTACAGTCACTCCCAGTTCCTCTTGAGTGCTAGAGACACCATTTCAAACTACCGTAAAGCTTGAGAACTAAATATTTCTGCTTTGAAGCAAACATATCTGTGGAGCCAAACTAGGTCCTCAGGTGCTTAAGTGCCATTTCCACTGGACAGTGGTGCCATCCTGCTTGGGAACACAAAGCAGAGTTTGGCATAACACAGTGGCTCAAGAATTAGGATTTTATGAATTGGCAGTTTAGTTCTTACTGCTTTTGTTTAAAGCAAGAGTGTGAAAAAATTAAATAACCACTGTGAGGCTTAAGAGTGACTGTGCTTTTCACGAAGCAGAGGTTGTCTGTTGGGGAGATTTTAAAACCTGTGTTTATGTTTTGAAATAAATGGCCTGAATTTCATATATATTACAACATACATTGCTTTTTGAAAGTCTTACCCTTCTCTTCTGCTGCTGTATTTGCTGTTCTTCACCATCCACATGGTATTAGCAACAGATCCCATGCCACTTGCTGTGAGACTGGAGGCTAAACCAGCATGGAGCCACAGCAATAGCCATAACACAAAGCATCCTTAGATTTAAGAACTCAGCCTGTGTCTTACTGCTCCTACCATTCTCACAGAAGTCTTTTATTAGAGAAAGCTCACCTTGTTGATTGTGTTGCTAGACTTGAAGTTCCAGAATCTACCACAAAAATGAGCTGGCTACCTCTGACATCCCATTTCACCTCTCCTGGCTTTGTTTCCCCCACCTGCAAGGGGGTCCCAGGGTGATCTTTGGACACTCTTCCAACAGGCTGGGCATCAGGACCTCCTGCAACCTGCAGGACTGGTCAAATGGGCTCGGCTGGATGAGCTCACATTAAATTAACAGATTGCACCTTGCTGATGGAAACATGCCTTTTCCTTCCTCTGTAAATTATGAATGGTGATGGTTTGGGCAGCATTTCTCCTGAGTGAAAGCACTACCAGCTCAGTATTATGACTCACCAAGCAGCACATTCCTATAATGGCAGGCTTTTAAAATATTTTATGGGGTATTTGTATGGGATTGAGTAAGACTAAATAGAATTGCACAGAGCATTTTCCACAAAATTTGCTATAAACCTCTAACAGGGCAAATCTCATTGCAGACTAATTAAAGAGATCCTGCTGAAATGAAATTTGTCTTTATTGCTCTCACTTGAATAGTTTGGAATATAGCAGTATAAGCAGACCAAAGGATTTTTTAATCTTAAGATATAGTAGAAGTATTTGATAATATTTCCCACTGTTTAACTAAAAAACCAACTTTGTACAAGGTCAAATCACCAAGGACCATCTTTTAAAGCTGATCCAGTATTTCCAGGCAGTCCCCACACTTTATGTCACCTCCACATGGTGGGCACTTTCTCTGCAGGTTATCAGCACTCTCCCTGTACCTCTGATGAGCACCTGGTGCTGTGCAGACTGAGGGTGTGTTGTAAGTATAGTGATAGCTGGCACTATGAGAGGGTTTGAACCCTTCCATGTGAGGTCTGAAGCTGGGGCAATATCCTTGTGCTAAGAGAGAAGTAAGAGATGATACTTGTCTTTAAATAGATTAGGTACAGAGCTCATCCAACTTCTTCATGTCTCCAGACTTTCCCAAGTGCCCAGGATCTGTCAGGAGCAAAAACAACAGATGCCATAATCTTCATCTGCAGGCCAGAGAACACATCTTCATGTCTTCTGTTTTTTTTTTTTTTATTTTTCATCTTGCCTCCTGAAACTTGGAAGAATTAAGAAATATATGTAGTAGAGGAGAAAGAATATTTTTAACATGTGTGATGATTGCAGTGTCTGCCCTGGTGTGTACTTCATTATATGCTGATAGCTTATTCGTTAAGAGCTTTATTACAAACACAGACATCTGACATTTTAATTGAAAGAAATAGAAAAGTTTGAAAATTGTTTTGTGCTCAACTCTTATGTAAAAATTACAAACAATTTCTCTTCCTGATATATAATGCTGATTTTTCATGGTGGAATGCTCTACCTGTGGAATTTCATCCTAGAGTGCATTTTAATAGCTGAGTTCTTAACCCTTCCAAATAAAAGCATATAATGGAAATAATGATAGACTGAAATTCCACCCTTAATTTGAGCTCTGTTAGAAAGTCTGGGGATAACATTATTCTATTACTTTTTTTCCTTTTTCGAAAATGACTATGTACTTCTGTCACTTGGCTTTATGCATATTCATACACCATTTAGCACCCTTTTCTCAGCTGGATGAGATATTCCCTAGGTAATCTAGCTCATTTATCTTCAGCAGTGCAACTTGTGCTCGGCATTCTTCACCAGTGGGGCCTGTTAGACTGGAATGGGTGATTTTTGTGCTTTAGCTATAATGTGTATGTTTTTTCAGATGTAATAAATGCTGAAAGCTGTATATTTAGATGCAAGTGTATTTCCACATGATAAAGCCTTGCTCAGTTAATGAAATACCATCTGTAGAGCTTTGCAGACTCTGTTCTCTGCTGCATTGTCGCCATGTATGCTGGTGTGACCACTGGTGGAGGAGTGATGGACAAGTGGTGTGATAGACTGAACCATCAAATTCTGAATCCCCATGTGCTTTCCAACCTCTTATGGTGAAAGCTCATAACTAAAAGACAGCAGTGACTGTGAGCTCCAGCTCAGCTGACTGAGCTGCACAGGAACTTGGACACGCTTAGGGCTTCTCTGCCAGATTCTTGCACTGGCTGTGGAACAGCTTGTGGGTTCTTTTGTCCGCTAGCAAGTGGCCATGGAAGGGGGAAAGCAAGTTTCCTTGAAACCTCCTTGATGGAAAATTGTCACTTTTGGGCTTTTTTAATGACTCTCTACAGTTTTAGATTATCAGAAGTCACAGACTACTGAGAAATGTTGTTGTTCTTTAGCTTTAAACTTAAGGAAAATCAGTGATTTATGCCCAACAACTTTGGAGCACTTGATATTGATTTAGGCTGCTCCCTGCCACTTGCCAATAGAAAGAGAATGTAAGAAATGAGCTGTGTCCCTGCATAAGGAAAATATCCTCTGGATGTAAATGTCTCATTGGTGTAGGTCTGTCAACCTGCATTTCGAGAAAAATTGATGCTTTCTTTTCGCCTTCCCTTTAGGCAATTGTGAATCATTAAAAGAGCCTCTTGTTTGTTTATGGTGGGGCCGACCCCATGGGAGCACAGATGTCACGCATGATAGATTTATTGATGGATAATCATTTGTTTGGGTCTCTACCATGAAAAATGGTTTGACTTCATAAGTATCACCTTCAGAAATTATTTAGAGCCTTTTCTGTTTAAATTATGAATCGTTGCAGCAAGGAGAATCCTTGACAGAAGCTGTCTGCAGGAACAGGAAACCTTCTCATATATGAGTAGCATTAAACAAGTAACATCCCCCAGGTACATCTACATGGGCCAGGCACCCGTGTGGGCTCAGAACAAGCTGCAGCAATGTAAAATTGTGTGCTGGTTTCTCTTCCCTTTTAAGTATGTTCATACCCTACATAGCTCAGATAAACACAGTATGGAACTAGTTGCAAACCACACACCCCCAGTACCTGGGGTACAGGGCTCAGGGCTGCTCGCACGGTACAGCTCAACAGTGAGTTAAATCAGGTAGAAAAAAAAAGATAAACAATAAGGAGACTTAGAAAATGTGAGCTTCATAGATATGGAAGTGAATGCTAGTACTGGTCTGGTACAGTCTCTGCAGAGTTAGTAGTACACATACAATTCAGAGTAGCTTAGCTTGCCCTGATTACAAGACTCTGAAAAAGAGCTTTACACTGATGCTCCATGAGTCACTAAAACCTGCTGCTAATTGCCTCAGTCTGGATGCCTCATAGAGAAACAAAAAGAAAGATCCTGCAGGTATTTTAATCGGTGTTCACAGAGCAATCCTGTTGTGTTTCATGGATTTAATTCAAGCTGTTCTCAGTGCCCAGATGGGAGGTGGCAGTGCTGTTGCCATCTACACTCTGTGGGCACTGCAGCCTCTCAAGGAGCCCCAGCAGGTGCCAGGGTTTCAAGGCAGCTGGAGCCATGCAGGGGAAAAGCATTCCCCTCCTTCTGGTCTAGGATCCCAGCAGTGTGCAGCAGGTGAGCAAGCAGGTGATGCAATGTGGGGGAGAACGCAGAACAGCAGGGAATGTACCACAGGCAGTTGCAAAAACAGTGGAGGAGTTAAATCCACATCAGTTAACGCCATAACTGGTACCTGACAGCAGTGCTTTCCCAGCAGTGAATGTAGGTTGCTTAAGAATGATAAGAAGTTACCTCTCCCAAAACACTATTTGCTTTGGGGGTTGTTTTATGTCCTATAACATTTACTTGATCCATTATGAACAGCTCAAAGAAGTTTAATGCACACTATACAGGAACTGCAGTGCTTAGGGGCACTGTATGGATATTGGATATATGCTGATGATAATCCTGGCAGATAAAGGTAAGCCTTGAATATCTGCCATTAGATGCTACAGTACTTTTGTTACACTACATTTTCTCAATAAATTTGTGTGAGAGAGCACTTTGTTTATCTGTCAGACATGAATTGTTTTACAAGAGAGAGGTAAACTAATCTGCTAAAATTAGGTAGAAATTAGGTAAATTACTGTGAAAACTGATGTTTAGCTGGTCCCTTTTGTTCCTTGCAGTACAGAGTGCTCTTGTGCCCAAATGATTATAGATTGATTCAGTTGTGCGTGAATAGGGCTCAGTACTGTTAAAATAGAACTATATTTTTTGGCATTTACAAACCATTGTGCATATTCAAAGCATTTAAAAATATGAAAGTTTAGACTATGATCCACTGCAGTTAATATAAGCCACGAGTCACTGGTCAGCAAAGAAGGCAATGCAGGACAAACATTTCCCTCCATGTGTTAAAATTCTTGTTTGCCACACAAATGGAAAAATTCTCATCAAATGACATTTATAGGTCTCTAGGGTTGTTTGTGCTCAGGATATCAAGGCTGACTGTTGTATCAAGAGTCAAGCCTGATCGCCCAAAATGTGAAGTACAGTTTTATTTAAAGCAGAATCAAAGCAGAACTGGGTCAAATTCTTCCCATTGAAAGTTGATTGAAAATGTGTGCCTGAATGTCTTCTACCCTTTGAAAATCCAACCTAGATACTTCATCTTAGGAATCATAATCACTTTAACTTGTAGGGTTGGAGGCATATAATTTGAACGTGTTATTTTCTATAGGACAATTTTATAGGCTGATATAATCCTTCACCCTTCTAGAGCAACTTGACTTCATGGTGATATGCTACTTCACTCAGGTGCTCTATCAGTTAATATCTTCACGTTTCCTGTAATAAAAGTGTAAATCTGATGCTTGCTAAATTTTTTCTAATAGCAATTTTACACCTCCAAAGAGTGTATCTTAAGGCCAGTGGGCACAGCACTGAAATGTGGGATCTGCCTTAGCGGTTAGATTGCTGTGACTCATTTTTCAGTACTTGGACTTCTGCACCTGGCTGTGTTTCAAAAAGAAAGCAATGACTTTGGCATTCTCCATAAAGTGCTCTGGGAGTGGCCTATTAGTTAAGGTGTTTCTTTTTGCTTGCTGTCTCAAAATCTAATTTCTGTAACACGATCTGTGCAACCTTAGAGCTTTGGGAGCTAGAAGAGAAACTATTGGAACAGTCACTTTTTTCCTTGAAAACTGAGGTTCTATTAGAAAGCAATGAGTTAATAAGTAACCCCAAAACTCTGAATTCATCTCCTTGGATTACTGGCTAGCTTTGTCTGCTAATGTTGGTAATTTTCCCTCACAAAAACACCCACATTCTATGCAGCTGCTTTAGGTTTGCTCTTGTGCTGACATTTTTAAGGCAGGACACCTTTTCAAATGTGGACAGGCTCATACTAGTGAAATATATACAGAAAAAATGGTGAAGACTACCAATGCCAAATTAATGAATTACATTATCAATGCCTTATGGAAAAAGCCATGAATCACATTACAGGATAAAGAATGAATTTTTCCCCGTTGCTTTTGAAAGAAAAAGCAATACAGGGTCTGAAGTCTAGCTTTTGATATTTCTCTCTACTCTTCTCCCTCTCAAACTTTCTTACAACCAATAAAATTCACAGGTTTGCCATACCTTATTCAGTGAGAAGGCAACTAAAAAACTAATATGCTGCGTTGGCACCAAGTGAAAGAAATTGATTTAGAAGATGACAGCAAAAGGGCCATGCTGAAATGTGTATAGCCAGGCAGTGTCACACTTCCTTGGAAAGCATTCAAATCAATTTCTCGTGGATATGTGTTCCTGAGGAGCTGTATCAGACAAAAAAAAAAGCTTCCTTCAGGAAGCACTGATCTGTCCAGTGGGCTCCCATCAGAGCACTTCCACAGTGCCAGCCCAGAAAGATTTACTGGATTAAAAGTACTTTTACATTTTCCTGGTGTGTTAGTGCCGTCTGCCTAATGGTGGCAGACTAGGCTGTCGCCCAGGATACCCGGTGCTGATCTCAGCTTAACTCCTCATTTGCCACTTGGTCAGGGGCAAAACACATCCTTTTCAATTCACTCCCGTTTCTCCACCTGCAGAATAGGACAACTGAATCTTTTTATTCAGGGTTCTGGGAAAGTGTCTGAGGAAGGAAGGATGAAACACCTAGCTCATTGCTGCCACTACAGTTGTTATACTTTAGTTCAAAACATCTGATTTAGATATCAGTGTTTAAGATCCTGATAGACTATATACACTTTTCTGTTCTTATGCTGTATCACTGGCCATGCCAAGCCTCAGGCTTACACAGGAAGGACCAAATTTCTGAGGGAAGTTGTGGGATTTGTGGATAACAGTCTGAAGCAAACCACCAGCATTTATTTTTCAATATTAGTGTCACCAGCCACAAGAACTTCCTCTTAACATTTTAGGGATAGCTGGGTTTGGACTTGCACAGTGGCCAGTTGTCCAGAGAGCCAGGAGATTATCACAGGAAGCAGAAAGTTTTGTTAAACTCACAAAATCCTTGGGATCTAGGAGTACAGGTGAGGTTTTGGGAAGATAGACAATGCCTAGAGAAATGGAGATTATATCCATAAAGAAAGGCAGTGAGATTGGACTGTTTAGAAACTTGTCTTTTAAGAAATAGTGACTGCAGGTTTCACATTCCCAGGGAATGAGATTGCATGCACACCGCAATACAAAAAAGGAATAATAATGCGAAATGGAAATAGAGCAGATGAGCACGAAGGTTTTCTGGTTGCTGATCTTCCCTTCTTTCCCTGAATCTGAATCACAGAGTCTGTCTGCAGAAAAAAAATGTATAAGTGGTTTCTGTTATTCTTCCTGGCAGACAGAGCTTAGCAAGTTGCTAACTTGGAGGTTGTCTTACGGTTTTTTAAGGAAGATCATCATCGTTCCTCATATGCAGGAAATCCTGTATATCACCTTGCTGCTGCTGAACTCACTGCTGCTTCGGAGTTCATTATTCGAGGGATTAATTTTCTGTTCTACTTAATGGTTTTGTCTGTGTGGTTTATGGCTTTTGTTTTGTTTTGAATTACAGCAAAATACACTTGCAAGCACTTCCTGTATCTTCAAATTCATAGAATCATTTAGATTGGAAAACACGTCTAAGACTGAATCCAGCTATTAGGCTAACACTGCCAAGCCTCAGGTGCCTGCATACCATCCTTTCAGGTGCACAGTTCCCTTCCTGCTTCCCCTTTGTTCTTAAGACAACCCTTTGCTGTTCAACTCACCGAATTACATCCTTTTCTCTTTCCCATAAAAGTCTCAAAAAAATGCTTTACTCTGCAGCCCAGCTCCGTCTTTGAGTTACAGGATTCTCTAGGGGTCCACTTTGAAGCGGATCCCACTCCTGAGCAATTACTCTGCATGTGGAGGTCAGGTGGCACTGAACCCAGAGTCACTCCAGGACCAGCACCAAGCATTCATTTCCAGGTCCTCCATAAGCACATTTTGTAGATGGTTCACATGAGGGTGCATTTGAAGGAGCTGAAGGCACTGCATTAGTTTATGCAGTTACAAAAAGGTAAATGCAGCTTTTACTGGAGTCTTCTGAAATAGTGGGTTGAGCTGTTGAGGGAGAAAAATATATGAGGACTATGAAAGAAAGAGTTTCAGTTTTTGTCATGCTTTATTCATGTTTCTTTGATGAAATGAAAGGAAAACTATTGGTTTAGAATTAAGCAGAAATGCAACATTTTCATTTAGATCTTTTTGAAGAGGGATGAAATGTCTTGGGGTTTTTCCCCCCTGAGACTTGTGCCTTGTTTCTAGTTTTTGTCTCTTATCCCAATCCACTTTTGTAATGATAAAAAGGAGAGAGCAGGGAAAGAAAAAAAACTGCAAAAATGGAAACCTAAATTTTCCTCTCTGATTCGTATCAGCATGGAATTTACTTTGGTCATCAGAAGGTTTTGCCACTCTAGCCATCTCTACTGTTGGTGAAGTGAAAGAGGCAAAAGTGTGTCATCTGGGTATGGCTGAAACAAGGTAACATTGCTTCAAATATAATATTTTATAACAAAACAAGCTGATGCTTTGTAAGCAAATGAAATAGCCTGTGAAGACTGTAGACAAGTCTTGCCGGTTTTCAGACTGGTAATCACTGGAGTGTTATATCAGTGTGTCAGTTTTTCCTGGAGGAGTAAACTGGGATTATTTGGTTCAGTAGCATTTTGTTTCTCAAGTGTTATAGTGGAAAATTCTCAACATTTTCAGATATCTAGCACTCAAATAGGGAGGACTTAATATCTCTATTGGTGTCCTATCAGCAGGTCAGGACTACATTTTCCTGAATTTGCTTATTTTTCAAAACTATAACAAACCCTCCAAACCTGACTTCTTTTGTTGATTTCTTCTCGGCAATTCTTGCACCTTGCAGTATCATTACCTAAAGAAGAATGGTATTTTGGAAATATACTTCACTATTTGCCAGTGTGGCTTGATGCACTCACTAGACAGTGGGCTTCTCCTGTTTTGCAGAGGCTGATGGGTTAAGTGCTAGAGCATAAACAGGCTGAGCTGAAAGTTATCTAAATATTCGAGTGTTCAGTGCAGTCATCCACTGACACACATCTTGTCCTAGCAAGTGGCTGAGGTAGAAAAAGAATCCTGGCAAAACTTGGAGTGGGATCCACAGCTGGTTTCCACCACTTTCCTCGAATCATCTTGGGCACACCCCACTTTGAACACACCCCACTACCTACAAAGATCTGGCTGACTGGGCCTTTTCTCTTACTTCCTTTGACTGTGAGCACAGCAGTGGCTGTTGTAGGCTTTGAACTGGTCACGGAGCTCAGGTTTTATGAGTATCAGGCTGAAAGCTGAACAGTGATGCCTGCCTTCCATCTCAGAATTCTAAAGTGTCCTCAGCATCCCCTTGTAATTGTGCTGCAGAAGAGCTGTGCTGTGAGCTATCAATACCATTCTGGGTGCTTCTTTGCTCTGGTTCTGTATGATGTATGACACTAGAGATTAATTAATCAATTGAATATTTTATTTAACAAAGATAAAAATAAATTAGTAAGCAATGTACTGCCTGGCCTGGACACCCAGTAAGTACTAGTAGTCTTCATTATCCCTTGAGAAATCATTGACTAGTTTATGCCATGCAGTGATGTATCATTCATAGACAATTTTGTCAGTTACATTATTGCAGATTCTCAATGTTGCAAGAATGTACATAAAGACGTGAAATCCTTAGCAATGGAAGGACAGGTGATCTTCCATAAAAATGAGAATGTACAGTTCATATTCATACACACAGAGGACTACAGGTCTTCGTGGAATCAGGCAAATGCCTTTTAATCCTGGTGATGAGCCTTATTCTTGAAGCATGCCTGCTACTACATGTTATCATGCACTAATCCCTCTCAGTTTCTTAATGATAAACTTTAAACTTTATCAGCCTGAACTGTTGTTCTCTGCTGGAAGCTGGGTATTTTCAGCCCCATTGTTAGCAATGCACCTGTATTTATTAATGAAGGTCTACATTCCCAGCCAATTTATTCACCAGGTTTGGGACGTAAGAGTGTGCACCTGGAGAAACTCGTGTGCATAGCTTGAAGTCTCATCTTCTGCAGTGACAGGACACAGCACACAGAATTGTGTACCCCACACTGTCATCTAAGGAGAGGGACCCAATTTCATGGTGTCTCTTTGGCAGTGTAAAATAACAGCAGTTGGGAGACATTTGCTCAGCCTCCTCCTGGTGCAAAGATGCATAACTTTTCTGGCACCAGGAATTCACCTATTATCATTTCAGACCATGTCATCAACCACAACTCTGCCTTTCTGATTCCTTGAGTTTCAAGTTTCCCAGCCTGAATGCTGCATCCAAGGCAACTTCTTGTCTTGCCACAGCAGGTTTTTGTCAGGAGTGTGCTTCTTTCTAATCCATGGTTCTGCAGGCATTGTGAAATCGAGGAATGAGCCTTTGCTCCAGTGGTAGCATATGGCATTGCTACTTTATGCTTCCACCCTGCAGCACCACCCAGCTGGCTTGGGCCCTGCTACAAGGGATGAACTGAGCTCTGCCTCACCCACTGCTGCTGCACAGGCTTAGCACATGTTCTTGTCTGCCTTTGGGGACCTTGGTGTTGTGACTGCACTGTAGGGATGCTCTAGAGCTACTTCTATGCCCGCTATCAGACCAGAATCTGTGTAAAGGCAGTGGATCTTGGATTTCACATCAACAGTAGAGGTCTAAAACTGTCATTGTATCCTGCACAGTGTGTCCAAACTGTTCTTGTGGCATGGGCTCATAAACAGAGACCTTATGATACTTGCACTGAGTGCAGTGTAAAAGCATATTGTGTTAATCCTTTTCTTTTTACTCTATGTCTTATGGTTGTCCTTGAAACCTTGCAGAGAGTGTTATTATCTAGCAGATATATTGCTGTGAGAGCTTGCTACACTGGGGCTCTTCAGAAAGCTTTTACCATTTCATAATTTAAATGTATGTTTGTCCCTCTTTAATTGAAAAGTTGCTAGCAGTGAAAGGTTTGTGTGTCTGAATTGTTCGAAGGTTGCTTTGACTTTTGGTTGCCGAGGAAACTGTTTTAATGTAGAATTGTATTCCAGTGACTTCAAAGTCTCTGTTCTGTTATGGTTTGTGCATTCCTCAAGATGGGAACTCTTTCAGTGGGAAACTGTTTAGAAGTAGTTTAGTCCCATTTGGGTTTGGCATATCTAAAAAGTGCTGATGGGACTTCAAAGTTCAGCTGGCACTGAAATTTCTAAGTCAGTTCTATGTTCCATATGGATCCAGGGCTGGACCTGACATCAAAGCTGCTGACTTGTGACTTTGGAATACATGCACCAACATGTTACCTCGTATTCTGACTCATATCCTCAACTCCTTGTATTACTCCTTTGCCTGTTCATACAAGTGGAGTATGCAACTGTGGTGTCATGGTTTATTGAGTGGTGATTACATGATTGTACTGGAGAATCTTCACCTTAAAGCCCCTATGAAGATGGGAAAACTGTCTGCTTTGTACAGTTACTGATGAAATATTACATGAGGAAGGCAAAGGAGGTGATGGGTCTACAGGTCTGCAATCCTCATCCATTTCATGCTCAAGGTGCTGGAAAAGAGAATTAATCCATCTCTTAGAAGCCCATGTTGAGTCTAGGATGCCTCTTCACTCCCCTTTCAGGCCACTATGTTGTTCCCAAACATGGGTGACATTGGCGCATAGGATCTTCCATCCTTAATTTAGAGCTGAGCCATCAAAACATAGAGTAAGGATTTGCTTAAGTCCTTGGAAATATCATCTTGACTCTGGTTAAATCATGGGATTTCTAGGAATGCAGCCTCTGTCTTGGCTGCTAATCTCATTGTTCCTGAGGCTGGGAGTGAATGACCTCAATTGCCTGGACTCCACTGGCAGCAGGACCTCTCTTCTCACAAGCTGTCAGAACTGCAGAGCAAATAGATGCTGTGGTGTAACCTCAGGGGCAGGAGTGCACAATTAAATCCAGTTCTGCAGGGGAGGCATTTCCTTTTCACAGGCAAGTATCAGAAGGTTGAGTGGTAGACATTTCTTGCCCCCATTGCAGCATTTAACAGACTGTATGGAGTGGTGTAGGAAGCCCATCGTGCTCCAGGCACTGGGCTGAGGAAATAGGAGGGGAAAAACTCTTCTATCTCAGCAGCTCAGATATTTGATAGCCAGAAGCAACTTCAGATCATGCAAGTTGCAAAAGTGCCTTTCACCAAAATTTCTCTCCCATGTCAGGAAAAGACAACGCTAATCTACAGCAGTGGTTGTGGGGAAAATAGCTTTAAAAAAAAAAAGTAGATTTTCTCCTGGAGGCACATCCTTATGTACCTTTTATGTGGAGCATGAATGCGTTAGCACAGAGGAAGAACTCACTTCAATAGCAGGTTCTGCTGCGCAGCAAAAGGCCACAGCTGCATGGATGTGAGCCTCCAGCCTAGAAGGGGAATTGCACATCAGCTTTGGAGGCTAATAAAGGCATGACCTTCTTGCTTAATGAAAGAAAGTATCCCAGGAGATGCAGTTCCCTGCTGGCTGTTTTACCTTTTCCCAGTCACAGGCCGCAGTCCAGTCCTTCCTTTGCAATCAGCAACACTTGTGTTGTCACCTGAGCGCCAGCTGTGGGAGGGAGAAGGTCTGACTGGATGTGAAGCTCTGGGTGAATGATCAGGAAATATTTTTCAGGCAAAGAGGTCATTAAAAAAGTCTTTTATTGCAAAGGAAGTATAGGACATGAGGAAGCTTAGCAAAGAGAATTTTTGAAGGTGGCCAGGAGGAGATGTGGGTGATGAGCCCTGTGTGGCCGAATGCTTTAAATGTCCTGGAGTTTATGCCATCAGGAGCAAGGCAAGGAGGTTTCAGGACATCTGGGCCATTTTTTCAGTCCTGGTAAAATATAATAATTATTACATTGAATGAGTTTTGAAGGTTCAAGGGCAGAACTGGACCATAGGATTGGGTCATTTGGAGAAACCTTTGTGAGACTGATATATTCATTTTGATTTCATCACAATCCAAATAGTTCCTGAAAGTGAATTAATTTCTGGGCTGCTATTTTGGAAGCAGTGGGGGAGAAAAAACTTGACTAATGTCAAAACATCCCATTTTGAATCTGCAAAGATTTCGTTTGGGTGGAGGTATTTTTGTTTGGTTGGTTTTTGTTGGGGTTTCTTTGCTGATTTTTTTTTTATGGCATCATCGTTATAATGCAGTGTATAAATGCAATCTAATTTATTTCATAGCACAATGTTGGATCAGTCCAAAGCAATTATTTTTCTCCTAAAATGTCATGTTTAATTTTGCCTCTTAATGAATTTAGAATTGGAAATCTCAAAGCTGTTGATGAAAACCAAATGTTCATCATTTTTTTGGACAGTTCTGTTCAGGTGCTTTACATTTGTCTGTGGTAGAGTCACTAGATAGCACAGACTGCAGTGTCTTCCTCCTACCCTGAATCTTCACTGGTTGTGGTGAAATCACTTCAGAAAAGAAGGGCTTTTTCCTATGTAAACTGTGAAGTGGAAAGGAGTAGTAATTGTCATCAAGTTTTCCAGGGTCTACTACAGTACTAATTCAGGCCACGTATCTTGTAACAGGCATTAACAACAACTGTATATATAATAAGTTTGACACATTTGAGTTCTAACAACCTTAAACTCCAGGGATTCAAGCCAACTTCATTAAAACGGTGGAAGAAAATGTTAGCAAGTCATTTTAAATGGTGTTGGCATATATACACCTTTTGACTTGAATCACTTACTGTTGTCCCAGTAATTCAGTCTGGGTTTTCTGGCACACTGTGTGAATGTAAGGAGGAAGCGGTAGAGTTCCCTTAGACTCCCACTGATGCTTTGGCTGTTATCTTTGCAGTACTTGCTCCCTCTGTGTGGGTGTGTGTATTTATTTGTGTATATATTTATTTATTTCTATTTTTTTATTTATGAGGAAAAGCTTGTATTTTTCATAATCAAAGTATTATGGAGCATAAGCCCAATTTTTAATGCTTAAGTCTTTTAGGGATTTTACATCTTGGCTGCTAAGGTGGGTAGTCGGGCTTAAATAATTGCGCTGTCTGGACATGTATATTCGTCTGCCTAACAGCTTTTGAAGCTGGTGGCCAATTTCAATTATATTTTGAAGAGAAGCAGAGGTGTCAGAGGGACTGCACTCCTACAAGTTTTTAAGGATTAGTGGTTCATAGAGGAGCCACAGTCAAGGAAAGCTAACCCTTTGTTAAACAGCAGGAGAGAATGCAGAAGAAACACTTGTAAATCTGATTTACCGGTTCCTATGCCTCATTCAAATTATTTGTTTAAACCTGAAATACACCTAATTTATACAGAGAACAGTGTGTCTACACATATTTGCCTGTTATACACATGCATAATGTTCACTGAAATCCTTCCAGAAATTAATTGTGCTCCTCCTTGCTAAAAGCAGAACCTCAGCTCCATCTGGTGGCTCTGTGATTGGTAAGACAAAACTGCTGAAATTTGTCTTGGCTGTGATTTTGCATTTTGTCTAGTGAAAAAAACATGAGCATAGAACCAGGCACAAAGATAAGTGTTAGCTCCCTCAAGATAGATTTTATCTATAACAGAGAAGACCCTTATCTTTTTTTGAGGGGGCTTGTTTTTCTGAACTTAATGCCCTTAGAGATCAGGGGGCTTTTTCTTCAAGCATGAGCTAAAAAACTATTCAAGAAAAAAGAAGAAATTTCCCTGTACCTCACCTCCATCTCTTGAGAGCAGAAGGTAAAGCTTTATGAGGAAGGTCAAATATTATATCTGAGTTGCAATGTCTTCCTGATTTATAACTCTTGTTATGTGACCCCTGGAACAAAGCTTCAAGCCAGCTCTAAAACCAGAAATACTCATAGACTGGTATAGCTAATTCTTTACTAATAACATATTTTGATAAAAGCCAAATGCTAAGAGTGGGTACTTTCTTCCTTCATTGCTTTTTCTCTGCTTATATTAGGAAGGCGTTGGGCATAGATTTTCTGGTTTGTAGCTGATTTGTAGTAAGAAATTATTTTTATTCCAAATGGGATAACAAAAAAGAATTCTGAAATGAATTTTTCATCAAAAATTAGTGTTAAATCTGGCAGAGTTTTTGTTTTGATTTTGGTCACATGTTTTTAAAAAAATAAAATTAAGGCAATGTTAAAAATAAAAAAGAGAAAAAGTTCTGTTCAAACAGTAGGTATAGCTTCACATTTTCAGTAAAATAAGTGATGCAAATGGATGAAACATCTTTTTGGTGAAAAATAAAATGGCTTGTGGCATTTTATTGAGCTGTGCTGTCTCTGATTTTGCACAAACATGAGGGCCTGGAAGTAGGGCAGTGAGAATTGGTATAGGCATGCATAAGGTCAGCTGAAAATTAGCTCCTTTGCTCTTTTTCCACTGTGAATTGATACAACAGCACTGGGCTAGATTGTATGATTTAAATACATTCTAAATAGAAAAATTTTGTTTTAAAAATGTTAAAATTAAACAACTTTATTTCCCTCTGCCTGCCACTGTCTTCTGAACCTGACTGAAACTCAATGACTGTTTGGATAGGCTCAGAAACATGTATTTGATGAATTTTAATAATGTGGCTGACGTATAATTCTTCACCCCCTTTTGACAATTAGTAGAATTGGTGGATCATCATTCAGCTTTCAGTGCTTGTTTAGTGTATAGCATGAGGCTATGAAAGGGGAAAACCTTATATTTAAGGTGCTGAGGAGGAGGAAGAAGAGATTGTGAACTACTCTGATGAGAGGAAAGCAAAATCCAACTTCTTCAGCAGATACTTGCTGAGAGAAGTGAGGCCCAACACTATGGTATGAAAACAGTAATCCAAGACTGGCATTCATTATTCCTTGTACTGCCTCAGTCCTTTGGCAGAGCCTGTCACTACTTTATAGTGACATCCCCAATGTTCTTAGTGCTACAAGCAGTGAGCAAACCTGAACCTACACAGAGGAGGAATGGAGAAGTGTAGATCAAGGCACTGTGAAGCGCAGCAAATACAGCCAGGTAGAACAAAGTTATGAGTTGAGAATCAGAGTAAAACCAGGACATCTTGCAGGCAATTTTAATCCTTAAGATATTCAAGTTTGCTACAGAGGTGCCTTCACTGAAGTTTATGGTCCCCATGTACTCCTGGCTTATGTCGCACTCACCCGTCGCTAGGCATTTGGCAGTGGAGCAGTTGCATATTCTCTCCTTTTTATACATTGCACTTTCCTGTGTATGGGGAAGAGTTTTATATAGCCACAAAGAGTTTTATATGCCTTGGTGACATTTAATCTACATATTCTCCTCTACTTCTCTGTGTTCCTAATGAACAAGCTGTAGGCTGCATATTTTGCATACATTAATGCTTTGTCACTTCGAACTCGAGGCAGAAAACTGTTCCAGGCAGAAATACCATCTTGTTCCTGTCACAAGCCTTAATACAGGAGAATATAAAAAAACACAGCGTTTGGAATCTTTTAACCAGTTTTAAGCAGCACAGGGCGCTTTCCTGTCTCATCTGTTTATAATAATGCTTAAGATCTTAAATGAGAACTGTTTCCTCCATGTGGGAAGCACAGAGTTCATTAACAATGAAAGAGAGCCTTTTCCTAAGCTATGTATACACTCATGATAGACAGTGGCCAGGAAATGTTCGTTCCCTCACCAGTAACTGGTGCAGAAATCACCAGACATGACCAAGGTTACACAGTATGGTTGTGTCAGAAGGGAGATTTAAGCTCCGCTGCCAGAAATAAGAACATACACACATACACAAAATGCAATAAATTGCTTAAGACTGGGTCTAACTAAAAATAAAATGCATAGTCTATTGCTAGGCAGTTGTAAATGGTGTGCTCCAGAGAAGGGAGTTGTGCAAAATGGTTAAGCAAAGCCCATGTGACAAAACTATTTGCCCATTTCTGCCACTTCCACCTTTAAATGGATGCTGAACGCGTGTTTGAAGGATGGCATCTGCAAGACAATATTTTCCCAAGAACAAATAGTCTTGTTGGAGAGCAAAGCTGTTCAGTGTTTTCTATTCCATTCATGAAATGGAGGTGAACTTTTCTGGCATTTATAAAAAGAAACAAGCCCAGAGGACACAAGAGAGCGATCATACTTGCACGTTGTTTGTGTTCACATTCAAGTGCAGTGGGGGATTGTGGTATCAGAAGGCCAGATATCGATCTGGAGAGCAGAGACTTCTCAGGACAGGCTGGAAGGATCCACAAAAAAGAAGCATCACAGCCCATGGGGATCCCTTGGCTTTCCCCCACTTCTGAGAAACCCCACTTCCTCTACATAGCAGAAGGTACAATCCCTCCATGTGCTTGTGTGCCCGTTTCAAATGTAGCATTAAGGAACAAGGCTCTCTATGTACAGAGGCAGGATTTGTTGAGGGAACATCCCATGCTGCCTCAAAAAGGGCACTGACTTACAAGTTCACCATCACACATCCCCATAGAGACCCTGAAATGCCAGATCTTTGAGGATACAGTAGATCTAAAATATTTGTTTTAGAAGGAAAATGGTCTTGCCCTACTGATCTATAAGGAACATGGGAAGAATGATGACTTGACAGGTAGATAAACGCACAACATACAGCTCTCACATCCCCTTAGTGAATATCAAACCCTTTTTAGTGGTAGAGAAGCCTTTTGTGGGGTTTGGTTTGGGTTTTGGGTTTGGATCTGGTTTGGGGTTTGTTTGGTTTATTGGAGGGGGGGGGGGTTCTTTTTTTTTTTTTTTTGTGCAAGCAGAAAAATGGGCAGCAAAAAGCCAGAACTATGTGTTCATAGCACCACTGCATGTCTGTAGTATCACCACCTTTTCTGTGGAGATTGCAGAGTTTTGAAGCACTCCCTTACAGCAATTCACTAATAATTATTAGCTAGAGATCATGGGGGCCCTGTGGCAGCAGAGAAAGTATTCACTTTCTTGTGTAGCAGTTAGCTAAAACCTGAGCTTTTGATCTTAGCTTGACCAAAAAGGATAAAATCAATCATAAAATTAATATATATTCCCAAATCAAAGTGTGTTTCCTAATCGACAACTTTTACTGCACTGCAGTGACAGCTTTCAACACACTTGATGCGATTTTGACATGCTGCAATTTGGTCTGTGGAGTTCTAATGATTGTACGTGAGGTAACATTGATTTTAGGCTTATTTTTCTCCTTTGCTGTTTTTCTTAGTCACCTGCTATGGCATCTGAATCTACACACATAAAATGAAGTGTTGTTCAATCATGCCACAGTTGTGGCACTGTCACTGCCCTTGAGCTTCTCTCCTTTGATGTTAAGAGAGCCTGCAGAGCCCAGGCTCCTGGCTTAAGCATCAGAAGGAAGCTGCTTGATGCAGGCTATCTGAATAGCCTACATCAGCCCCTTGTCATCCCCTGTAAGGCTTTCTTAAAGCTGCATGCTTACTTAGCAATGGCATTTTTAGAGGAATCTGTAGCATGGACTCAGTGGATTTCAGATTGGGAGTGTCTCTGAATACCTCAACTTAAATATGTTGTAGTTTTATGTAGATATAGAGGAAGAAGAGGACAGTTGTAGTGGTAGTTTGGGTATGTGTGTCTCACTGGTTGTCTGCTCTGTGAAGCTGTTTGCACTGCACCTGGTCTGAGCAAGAAATATGACAGTGGGTGTAATGAAAACATCAGGAGTTCTCATTAGGGCTGGCTGACCTTTCCATCTGAGCTGGGGGTCTGAAGCAGGTTCCATCAGAAGCAAATGTCCAAGGAACTGTTTAAAATAAGTAGTCACTGCTTTTAAGTGACAGCAGTATCAGCAGCAGTATCCCTCTGCTGCACTAGGAGCCTCACACACACACTTCCCAGTCCATACGAAAGAAATTTTTCGGGATCACAGAAATACCAGTAGTGGCAGAAGGCAGAACATTTTTCACAATGGTGAAAATTTCGTATGCTTTTCCTAACACTAATTTAATCAAAATATTAGACACACCAAGTTGATGATTTGACCTTGGCCTCTGAAGATTTTAGAATGACCCTAAGGAAAGCTATGGCCAGAGAAGATAGACCAGACAATCAAATTTATCTAAACTGAGCTTTTGAACTGCATTTATTCATACTGTGCTTGTTGAAAAGCAGAATTTTTACTGTCCTTCCCTGGAACAGGTTGTTATTTTTGGCATCAGGATCTGTGTTATCATCAATGTCTGATCACTTTGTCTGTTTGTGGCAGTCCCATTCCTCTTCTCATGGTCTATCACAAACCCTGCTCTACTCAGAGATGCTGGGGAGGGGAGGGCTTGGTGCCCAGCTGTAACAGCAGAGACTCCCCCTCAAGGAGTTTCTGATTAATATCACAAGGAAAAGCACTGTTTAATTTAAGGAAAGATAATACCCAGAGGTGATATATTCAGTCACAGCTTAATTGAAATCAAAGAGCACGCAAAAAGGTGATGGAGACAGCAGACAAAAGGTTAAGCAGAGCACCTTGTATCAAATGTTCAGCTGAGGATTAGCTGTTGATTGTGGAGCATAAGCCAAAAATCAAGTTTTATTGTGTGCCCTACAGAGATTTCTGTGTTCAAAATGAAATCAGAAAAATAGGCTCTTGTTTATCTCCATACATTATTGCAGCATGTGTGACAAGAAAATAAAGAAGTAATGAATATTATTAGTGCTTTCTTTTTATTGATTACTGTGTTTCTTTAGCTGCAGGAAATACTGGAGAAAATTTATGGCTCCAACCTTTAGTTTAAAAATTAGTGTAATTGTTAAGGTGTGGAATTATGAACAGCTGCTTGTCAAACAGTAACAAGAAGACAACCTTTACGAAAAACACCTAATATTCTGCCTGCATCAGGAAACTTTCAGAAAATAAGAAGAGCTGATCAGTAAGAGTAATAATCTCCTTTAAAAGGGGAATGTAGATGACAGTAAGTAAACACAAACGTTGAAACAGGCAGTGCAAGGCACATAATGAGGGTGTTTCAAAGAGATTTGGAGTAAATACAGCTTTATTTTTTAATAACAGGATGTTTACAAGTTCCTCTGACTTTTTACTCCTGAGTTCCTCACAGTAATTCCACTGGCTTAGATGGCACGGTAATCAAGTCAAGCCTGATGAGAGTTAGACTTCTCTTCTGAATCATACCCACTTCATCCTCCTAGTCCACTTTTGTTAAAAATGTTTCCTCCACAGAATGCTGTGCTCCTCTTCCAGAAGAGTTAAATAGTGGGCACAGTGGCTTTACAAATAAGCTGTTGGTTTATATCAGCCTTTGGGGCTGACACTTCATCTGTCCATAAATTTTTAAGCTGCTGTGACAGTGCTGTTACATCTTTACGGGAGTGGTGCCTCACTTTGCCCCATCCGACATATCTTCCCTTTGCATGAGTTCCATCTGCCCAGCCTCAGAAGAAACTATTTACAAGAAAATACTTTTAAAGGTTGTTTCTGGTTTATTGTAAGATATTTCTGTTCCTAAGGCATCTTTCATTTGATGATTAGCATCAAAACCTTTTGCAAGCCTTGATTCTTTAGCTTTCTCTGTAGTCCCAAGGTATATGGAGAAAAAGGTTTTGCATAGCTCAGAGTTGAAACTTACTTCTTAGCAGCAGAGAGCAAGGTGACACAACAGCTTGGGCCAGAATTAAAAAGACCAGTGAGGGATGGCTAAAACTGTGAGATGAAGCTGATGTGGAGAAAGGAATCCCTGAGTTGAATGGTCACGTGCAATTGAGACCTCCCTCTCTTTCACCTTAATCTTATTTGGTCTGTAAAGCTCTGGAGGAAATACAGAACTGGGCACTGAACAGAGATTGCAGAAAGCCTTGCTGAGCTAAAAAATGGAGGTGTATATGGAGAACAGAAGCGTTGGGTTGAAGGTCACAGCCAGCTTACGAGAGACCAAGGGCTTGGAATGCTCTGTCATGGCCAGCAGATGCATTGGATGGGCAGCACCTCAGCTGGGATGTGTGGTCCTTCAAAGTCCCCCATGGAGCTGAGAACTGGGAAATCCAACAGCACACAGGAGGACTGCTGAGGATCTGGTAAGGCAAGCCAGCCAGGAAGGGAAAAAGCAAGTGACCATCCTTCATCAAAAGGGACATGGCCAACAAAGCAGTTCAATTCTGGCCATTACGTGTTTCTACTGATACAGTTGTGCCGAAAAACAGTTCTTCAGTGTTAGCTATAAGCCTTCTGAGATGTTTACATGTTTTTTATTTCACACTAAGGAATGGTGAAAAGGATGTCATTGGAGCCTTTCACTGTAGAAAAATTGAATGTGTCCTGTCTTTGCAAGACTGTACCGTTCAATATGACCATAGGTGTAACAAACACCATCCAATGAATCACCTCCTATGCCTGATTTTCAGATGTCTTTAGCACCCTCACCAGGGATAATTGTTTAAAGAGCTCTGTACTCAAAGGGACCAGATTTCTGAGTGGCTCATCACTCTGGGAACAACCTATTCCCCTAGCATCATGAAGGGATATGCACAGCCACTACAACACAGACCTGTATCTCAGTCCTCGGTAACTAGCTGTCGGTCCTTAAAGATGATGTTGAAATGGAAAAGGATATGCAGCCTGGGAAAATAATGGCCAAATTTGTTTAACATACTTTACAACAATGGTTATGTCACATAATTTTAAGTGAATCTTGTTCGTTAAAGGCTGAATCTCTGCATTTGGTGCTGTAGAAGCCTGGAGGAATCACAAAGAATTTGTCTAATTGGCATCATGGATGAAGGCTGCTGAAGCATTGGGAACGACCAGATCTTCCGCACCAGTAATGATCTTATTGCCATAGTTACAGTTGTCTGACTCTCCTGCTCCCTGCAAGCTGACAAATCACATTAAGAATATTTGCAAAACCTTGAAAGTCTCACCTAGGATGCAAGTAGTGGAACAGCTGCTTTAAAACCCACTTCTGCCTATAGTCATGCCTAATCCTGCTTCAGCTGTGGGGGAAGCCCTCATTATCTGTAAAAGCAAAACATCTGCTTGCTCCCTAATCGCAGGCACTTGCAGCCCAGGGACTCCTTCAGCTTTGTGGATGCTGAGCAGACTGGGCCCTATGAAGGGCTAAGAGGTAAAGTAGAAGTTTCTTATGTGTCTTTTTTACTAGGGAAGGGAATGAGTATAAATCTTGAAAACCCGTTCAGATCAGGAGCCTGGGTTAGGACAGGGGGGCTGAGAGTGAGTTGGTGTTGACTTGTCCTGGAAAGGCTGATATGTCTCTTCTTTCCATGAGGTGAGAGTGTTGATTCCAGCCACCCATGAAAGCTGAGCTATCTTTCATTCCCCATCAGGAAGCTGTGCTCTACCTGAACTGGGCAGGTGTACAAAACCACAGGCTGTGAGTAAGAGCCAGAGCAAGGGCACTTACCACTCTTGACTAAAGAGCCTCAACTCTTGTTCTGTGAATTAAAGAATAAAAGGCTCCAAGGAACATGGTTACTATCCCACTATGACACTTTTACTGTCAAGTTGTATTCCAACCCTTACAATTTGTATCCTTCTTTTTTCCCTCTGCATCTTTCTCTTAGCAAGCAATAGTAGCTTCTTTTTCCATTTTCAGCCCCTTTTGTCCCAAACTGAGTGGTAAACAGGGTGGCCTGACTTAGTCACGTGCCTCACAGGTATTAAGATGACTTCTCCTTTCCAAAGCACTTTGTCTCAACTTCCTGGCTTGTAAGGATCTGTGTGGTGATTTGGGTAGTTTCAGCATACTCTGTAATCCGCTGTCTGTCTTTTTCCATGGAAAATGCAAGGATGTCGTTGTCAGGCATGCAGAGAAACTAGACTGCCAGGCATACTTGCATGTATCTTCTCCTTATTTTGTAAGCTGACTTGATAAATTAAGAATGGTTCTCATACAAACAGACTTCCAAGGCATCACTTAGTCCAATTAATGGGATGGGTAAAGGGTCTTTTTATCAAGCACATTGTCTTTGTGCTCATCTGCCATTGCCTTTTGCAGACACATTTGAGGTGAGTCTGAAATGCATTCAAGGTTTCAGGAGATGCATCAGTTTGAATCTTTTAATCAAGATCAGGAGAGCAGAAGCAGCAAGCAAACTTGAAAATCTGGAAAGGGGGAAAAAATGTCTGTGGGTCTGAGACAAGCCTTGTTGCAAAGAGGCACACGTTTGGTGAGAGGCAGGGCATGTCTTTTTCTGACAGTTTGCTGTGATTTTTGTGGATGGTGTCAGAGAGCCTCTCCCTCCCAGGCACAGAGGTTCCCCTCTGGACCATTCCTATGCAGGGCTCTGAGGCCACAGTAGTCTGCAGAGGGGAAATTTTCAGTATCTCATGGGAAATGTAGTCCACTCAGAAGCCCTCACCTCGGAGAGAGGCTCTGGCACAGAAATACCCATGGGGAGCCACAATGGTATTTCCAATTAAGTGTCAGTGGCACTTGATAATTTTCAGTGTTCAACTTTCCAATAAAAAAAAAGAAGAAACTGTTTTCTGTGAAAAATGCTTTTCTACATTTTTTTTCCAAGCCTTTGCCTACATCTTTTGCACAATTAAACCTTATTATCCAGCAGTATGGAAGGGATGAACTCTGCATCTGTCAACATGCTCCACACTAACTGCATTAGCCTCTTCTCCTTGGCCATATGGATTAAAATTTTGAACTGTCACCTGTAGCCACTTTCATAATGGCCATTAATAACATCTAAAACTACATGTGCCTTGAAAAAGGAGAGAAGCACTCTCCTTTAGGTGATTGAACAGAAGCATTATTTCTGTGTCATCTTGGCAAAGTTACTATTTTCCCATGAAACCACCGGTTGGGATTTTTTTTGCTTGTTGGGTGAATTGACAAAGATTGCGTCAGGCATGAGTTAGAAGGCATTGGACCAACAAAATACAAGGACTCGTACTGTGTTATGCCTTTCACAAGTTGTTTGAACAATGGGTCAATTCTCAGTTATTAATAGTTTGCAATGAGAAATCAGGCTCTGGTCTTTGATATGTTTTTTAAGTTGAACCCTACTGACTCAACTGTGCATGCAGAGTGACGTCTGCAATCGCATCCTCGAATTTTAAGTTCTAACCAAACTGCAGGAAATAAAACCTCCATGCCGATTAAATTATAGAATACTTTATTTTACTTAATCTTGCCCAGCAAGCTAAAATAAACACACATCCTTAGATGTACCAGTAATTCATGTAACATGATAATTACTCAGTGTGCAGTCATTACATTTCCAATAGCACTCATTACCCCAACAGCTCTCAAGCATTTCTGCAGCAGCACTTGGCTTGTAGCTGTAAGGACACCATTTTGCAAGTTTCTGAAGGCATTTTTTTGCTCTGACTAGCATTGATTACATTTCATTTGCCTTTTTGCCCCTGCTATTGTTTATTCGCAAGAATTTATCAATTAGCTCAGTCACGATCCCAACAAAAACTACTGTTTCACTCACTAAAAATCAATAGGGAAACTCAATAACTCTTTCCAAAACCCAATAAAGAAGCAGCAAATAAAGAGTTCACAGCAGATATGTGCACAGGGCTTTGGTTGAATAGTTTATCTGATGAAAAAATCATGGTTTTTGTTGACTACCTACCAAATGCAGCCTGTTGTTCCTGCCTTGCCCTTTTGCTTTTGTTTCAAAATACTGAAATAAAGGTGGTGTTTTCCAAGAGAAAGTATTTTGATAGTTTAGAAGACATATCTTGAGATAAAGGTTATGGAAATGGGAAAGCACCACCATTTTTGAAGGTTAAAATTATGCTAAAACCAAGCCAAAATCCTGTGTGCATGGACAGGAAGGAAGAACAGGTGATGTTATGCTGCTCAGCTCAGACCAAAGGAACCATTCTTTGCTTCACTTCCAAGTGACTTTGTAATTGTCCTTTTGACCTCCATCCATTCCTCATGTTTAAAATAGGAGTCCATCTGGAGTATAATTTTGTTCTTTTCATGATGAGGCTAATGTAGTGACCTTCATAGCAGAAAGCAATAAGAGATTATTTTGTATTGTAGTTTTGGATGACAAATTCAAGAGGAATTTATCTGATGATGACCTAACAAATTCTAACGCAGAAGCAGGAGGTGTTTTCAGCAGAGTTACAGCAGGATCAGTTTTCAAATGCCCTTTAGATATGGGCAATAATTCTTGCTCTTTTATACTACCATGGCAGCTAGAGGCTTCCAGCCAAGCCAGGATCTGGTATACTGCGTGATGCTGTATTGGTTTTGCACACAGTGGAAGACTTTCCTGTCCCAGAAGATGTGTTAAAATAAGCAGATAAGACAAAAAATCGGAGAGAAAGGAAATATTTTTTTATTTTTGCTTGTTCAACTGATGAAGATAGAAGAGAAGAGATACTCTCTGATTACCCGTGAAGTTGCAAGCACAGCCCCAAGGCAAACACTAGTACCTTCATTTCCAGTAGGATACTTTAAATTTGTATTATCCTTTATCTGTACAGGAACCAGAACACAGCAGTTGGGAACACATTGTGCTTCTCATATTTTGAAATGATCCAGAGCAAGCAGCCGTTTTTGCATAGCGAAACTGCTTAAGGCTTGTCAGCAGTTAACATCGTGTTTAGAAGGGAAAACATATATTTTTAAAATCTGCTTCACTCTGATCAGATTAGAAAATAGTGTCAAGAAAATTAAAGGAAAATAAAGAAGGATGAAACTGCTCTCAGAATAATGTAAAAATAATTATCAGCGTGCCAGCCATTAGCATGTTGTCCCTGCTGAGTGCCAGAGGAGGAACATCTATTTTCAAAGTGCTTTTTGGGCCTCATCCTACATCATGCTCAGGTTGCTCAGTTCCCATGCAGTGTTGATAGAAACTGGAAGCACCCAGCACCTCAACAGCTGCCCTGAGCATCTTCTAGGATCAGCCCACCATGGACAAGAGCAGCTCATGCACTGGTAGTGAGAGCAACACAAAGGAGTTGAAAATACAACAAAGGAAAATAAAATGTGTTGGAAAATTCCATAATTAAAGATGATGGCTTTTAATTGTGATTTATTAACATGGTTGCTGCCATGTTTCCAATGATTGTCTGCTGTTTTGGAAAGGTGTCTCCTTGGATGTGCTGACACATTCGTGTCTGTTTATGGTGAGAGATCTCCACAAAACAGTTCAGCAGCTGGGAGACTGGTGATATACAGGAAAGTGAGTGCATCTCTTGGAGAAAAGCCCTCTGAACTTTGGTGAGGAGGTTATCATGAAGTGACTTTTAAACCTTATCCTCCTGCTCACAATAAGTTACTCCTGGGAGGGGGAATTGAAAATAAAACTCTGATTTTAATGAAAACTTTAGGAATGTTTACATTTGCCTTCATGGCCTTTGGTTTATAAACTCTTGCAGCAGCAAATGGAGAGGCCAGAAGTAGTACTGGGACCTAGCACAGCTACAGTTTCTCATGGCAGCGGGAAAAAATAGTGAATTCCATTAAGCTGTTGGTTTTTACTCTGCCTTGCTGCTATTTAGCAAAGGTAAATGCATTGTGAAGATCAGGGGCACAGCAGTCATATGCTCTGGCCTGTGACATGAGCACATATCGAATGGTTCTGAAGTCTTCCCTTTCTTGGCTAAATAGACGGTGGCAGCAGGAGAGCTCATGCCTCACCCTCCTGCTCTAAGTGTTCTTAGCCCTTTCTAAGTACAGCCAAGGGGAAGACTTTCTTAATCAACCTCTTTGGTGATCTGACTGAAGGTCTTTAGCAAGGTTTATTATTTTCTTCATCTTTGGCCTGAGCTGGTGAGATGGGTAATTAATTATAGTTTATCCATTTGTCAGGATGATTAAAGCAGCTCTGCTGTGTAGCTTGACCTTCAGGTAACCGGAGAATTCTTTTCACTTAACTCTACCCTACCACTGCAGGAAATTTGTGCAGCCTCTTGCACCTAATATTTTCCTCATCACTGTTCTGAATGTTTTGTATTCTTCTAGTATGATTTTTTTTTTTTAAATCTAGAAAATACATAGAATCATTCTCATTAGGATTGGAAGAAATTCTGAGGCCCATAAGAGTATTCATACTGAATGTTGTGGGCATTCTTGTAGGTTTATCAGCTTTTCTACAGATCTACATCCCTTTTATTGAAACTAGTATATAAAACTTCCCTGCCCCTTAGTAATTTATTCTCTCTTTCTTTACTGAAGCTGAACATTAATCTTTTGTGATCCTACTCTCAGATGTTTTATTGAAAACCACACTTTTGCTTACCAAAGATCCTGAGAGAACCAGTTTAAATGCCTACCAGAGCAGTGGAGGATACTGAGGTTTTTGTACTGAGAGTCCAGACTGATGCTGGAAAGGGTATTCCTGCAATCTTGCTTGTGCTGAAACAGTAAAATAAACTAAGGATATCTTTCAAATCTTCTTTGTCTTTACCATTACTTGACTTGAAAAGTCTCTCCATTTCTTTCTCTTTCCTAATTATCTCTTTCAATTTGTCTAACTAGAAAGTTCCGGCAGATACTCCTGTTTCTGTCTTGGGAAGGACTTTTGGTGTTGGATCCTAAACTGTAGTGGCACAGAACTGGCAGCATGATGGAGGACAGGAAACCTGAAACTTGGCCACCTTCCTTCCTGGTGTGCTTTTGAAAAGTGCCTGCTATTTACTCCCTGGTGACTTTTCTCACAGCACCATTGTCTGTTAGTTCACCACATGTCAAAGGAAAATGTTCTAATTTAAAATACAATAATGCCTGGTGTCGATACTGTAATTGTGTATTCATATTCATAGATCACTTCAGAAAACTCCTGTACTTTCCAGAGTAGAGAAGTTGTGAGCAAAGATTCCATAAGTCATGAGATTGCCCTAAAATCCTGAGACTCCAGGGTGTGTGAATGTGTATTTCTCTTGGGTATTTCTTTAGGGTTTATATTTTTCAAGCTTTCCCCTGTCAGCTGAAAAGCAAGTCACTTATGAATAAAAGAAAAGCTGAGAATTTCCTTCACGTTAGAGGGCTTCAGGAGCCACAACTTGAGCATGAAATGTCACTGGATCTGTAATGAAATCATAAGAACTGGCAGGACTGCTAACATACTCTCCCTTGCCTACTTCTTAAAAAAAACAAACCTTTAAAACTGGGCTATTGTTCATATAAAAATTGTAATTAAATATTACTATCCTTTAACACATACCTCCATGTGTAATTATTTTGCATTAAACATATGATTAACAGCAGATAGAGCTGCTTGATGATGATAAATAGCTGAGGATATAGTGTATATCAGATGAGTCCATCTCTTTTTTTGTGTTGATGTTTTTTAGCTGCAGTTACACATCTGCAATAAAGCTGTAGTAAATACTTTGAGGAAACTTTTGCATTATTCCTTCCAAAAAAGATTTTTCTCTACAGCCCAAACTTTTGTAATTTAAAACCAAACATATGCATTGTCCGCACATTTCAAGAGGCAGCTGGAGAAAAACCTTTTGGATGAGATTTTAATGAATGACTCTGTTCTCTCACTGAATCAGTGCAGGGAGTAAATTTTTAATGACTCATTAGCAAAGTTAATAGTTTTGAAAATCATTACAGTGTGGTTCCATTATTTTGTTTCTTTTTGCAGTGCGACTAATGCTCCATGCATCATAGTAATGTTTTTCTTTTGGTGCTTCCAACAAAAGTTGTTCTGACTCAGAGCTTCCTCTAGGAAATGTGTAATGAAAATGGCAGTTCAGAAATACTCTGAGATGCTCACAAGTTGGATTTAGGATCACAGTAGACCTACTTGAGGGCCAGACACCACAGCCTATATGGGCCCCTTTAGAAAGAGATACATACCTAATATGATTTTCAAAAGTATTTGAGTAGCCTAACATCTTGATTTAAGTATGAATGAGAGGCCAAATTTCTGTAGGCACTCTATATGACCCTGTAAGCTGCCTAGATTTTTTTCCTTCCTTCACTGTTTGAAATGTTTCACATATGATTGTGGTCCTAGGTCTGCATTTATATGCCCACTGACCAGCAGCCTTTGCCTGGCATAATAAGAAATTTATACTCAATACTGTGTATTCCCTTCTATCTACAGACAGCACTTTCCTTTGGCTATATTTTATGTACAGACATATCTTTTATAGGAGCCTTTTACTACAGCTGTCGCCCTGAAAATCAGTCTGTTGCATTTAGTTCAGATCAACTACATTGAGTGGATAAAAAAATACCTAAAATTATTTTCTGTAACTTATCTCTTAGTCAAATGTCTGTATAATCCATTGCCCCCTGTGTGAAGAGAATTTATAACAAATGTTAGCTAACAAGCTTCTTCCTTGCTAACTAGAGCATTAAATTCATTGACAAATGTTGTCATGAGTTGGTTTGTGAGCAAATAAATGGAGTTCAGAAGTAAGGAGAAGAAATATGAGGCCACAGAAAGGGGCCTGAAGAAATTTGAAAGCTTAATGCTTGTCAGCATTAGAGAAGACCTTTATCCTGACAAAACTATACAGGACAATGTTTTATAAAGTGATTAATGGAGGAGGTAGTATGGTCCCCCAAACCATAGTGAAAAGTATATATGTGTTCAGGATACCAAAAGGGGTGAATTTAAAACTAAAACTGTAATTCCCATTGATTTGAGAGCAATTCATGGCACTAAATGAGATAAACACAGCTGATCTTATTTTTTATGGAGATTGCCTCCCATATAACTCATGGCCAGACTACCCAAGTTGTCTGAAGGTATCAGGAGATGATATTTACAGCTTGGGCCTAAATGTAAAATAACCATAAGCTCAAGCAACTTCCCCTCTTGCCTATCCAGCCCCAGCCAAGAATTTTGTAATTTTGACTCTTACAAGATCTTTGGAGTTAAGGAACCTCTTAGCCTGTAGCACATGTTTCTACTGAGGCCTTGAGATGCTGGTATGGGGGCATTATGTTTCTGAAAGACACTAAATTTTAAGATACCTTTTCTCTGTTTTACATGTTTCCTGCTCATCTTCATATGCATCTGTGTCGTGATGTGGACTGTGATCCAGAAAATCTTCACAGATTATATTTCCTTAGTCTGCAGACAATAGACCCTGCAGTTGTCTCAGTCTTGCTGTCGTGCAGGGACTAAAGCCTGCTGTCATAAGAGTGAACTGAGTTACTAGCAGAAATTCAGAGCTTTAAGGACAGAACTACAGGGAATCAGGGTTTTATGAACCACCATGATTCCTACCTGCTCAAGAACTGCTTGCAGATCCCACCATTTCAGTCATAAATGGGAAGTTACCCATGTGTCACTTATTCAATCTCACTCCTGCTCCTGATGGTCCCCAAGTTTGTTTCCCTTTGACAGGAGCACTGATTTCCTTATCAGTCTCATGGTGGTGGTGCCTAAAATTCAAGGCTGGCACTGCCTGTGCCAGGAGCTGGCATGACTGAACAGGTCTTCAGGTAGTTTGGTTTCAAAGGAACAAATTTATATTTTACATTGGAACTGTCCCCTGATTTTGAGGACTAGAAAGAGGTCCATGGAAAAAGAGTAACCAACTTGAGGGGTTTGACCTTGCTAAGCACCACAGACAGGGAAGAAAGGGATCCTATATTTTTGGGCACCAGCCTGCAACCCTAAGCCTGGCTGTTTCTGCAGGTGCTCTGTAGTTTCTTAACAGGTTATTGCTGTATTAATGTAGTTGCTGATACAGGTTGTGGTCAATCTATGCGAGCTATCATAAAATTTGGATTTAGGTGCATGCATGTTTAGGTCAGTGCAGAGTAAGTAGCATTTGGAAGGGGGGCTGCTTCATATGTGCTGCCTGCTACTGGATATTTAATTCAAGGGGAAATTCAGTGCTTTGTCCTCACAAGAAATCAGTGAACTGTGCTGTACACTAGAAGTTCTGCATAGAGTTCTTAGAAATGGAGGCGCTGAAAAATAAAATGAACTGATATTATCATCAGCTCATTCAACACTGCAGTATTTTTAAAGGCTACTTATTGATAATATATAGATTCTAACTGGTAATTCCCACTTTTAATTATCTTATATTTATTTACAGCAAATGGTCCTCTCTTTCTTTACTGTAAAAAAATTTGTGTGAGCATGTGTTTAATAGCCTCTTTCATATTTTCCTTTTAACCAACACTGGAATTTATTCTGCTTGAGCTAAGCACCTCCATATTTTGTGGCAGTTTACTTTCCTATCATTCTTCTGAAAATATCACAGACAAGATAAATGGATTGGCACCAATTTGGCGCTTGGGTGATTAATGTCAAAGCTATTTCTAAACCATTAGTTTGTTATTCATGGCATTTTATCTTTGTTTAGAAAATAAATGCACTAAGTGCAGATGCTAACTATAGATTAAGAAAACTTAATTTATTTTGAAATGTAATAAACTTCGGAGAGGGGATTGCCTCCAGTGATAATGTCCTCACCCATAAGTGTTCAGTGTTAAATATTTTTATTTTAAATCCACTTTTACTCATTAGTTTGAGCTGATTGCCTGTCTAAATAACAATACACTTCAGAAACATTGATTTATGTTTTGTTTAAAAAAAAAAAACCAATCACCACTACTCAAAATGCATTGTTTTTCCTGCACATCCCCAGCAACTGAGGGGACTGAATAATTTGACACTCAAATTCCAGTATCAGATTTTGTATGTGTCGCTTCTGAGTGAAGATATTTCATCCCCAGCAAAAACTGAAGGCAGTCCTTTAGTGCTTTTTTCACTGATTTAAGTTAAATATGTGATTTTATGCCTGTATGCAGCCTGGGTAAAGGTTTGGATCTGGGTCCCATAGGGCCTTCAGTTTTACCTTCAGTTTTACCAATTTCTACTGAAAGAAGCCAGTTTCTACTGAATTTCTACTGAATTCCCAACCAGTTCATGCAGAACAAATTTCAACCCTGACTGTGTAGCTGATCAGTGGATATCACAATGTCACAAAGAGTGTCACACATTGCAAAACATCTGGGAGGGAATGATTCTGAGTGATACAAACTATAATACAGACACACAGTCACTATTTGCAGTATGCCACCTGAACCTGCAGAGCAATAAAGCAGGGAAATGGAACTATGAACTACCGTGGGGAGGGAGAAGAGGTCAACAGTGTGATATTAATGAGATTCATGGTATGGATTTCCATTTGCAGCCACAGTGCTGCTGATAGAGAAGTAGTAACAATTGTGATGTATCTCAAGGAGGTTAGATCTTGTGTGCTGTCTATTGAAAAGCAAATTTTGCACCCCAAATCAGTTCTTGGTAGCTACAAAGTTATCCAACAGCCCAAAGAGATCCTAGTCCTTGATTAGCTGGGAAATTGAACTTGGAGTGATGTCCATGGCAAACCAATGCTATGGTTTGGAATAGCACACTGTATTTTGACTTCTACCCTTAAATATTAGTTTTTTCCTTCCATATTGTGTCTAAAAAATACTTTAATATTTTACTCCAAGGGATTAAAATGGCCTGATTCTTGGAAGTGTTGTCCTAGCAGCAGCCAGGGAGATTGGAGAAGAGTGCCAAGTAACTTGAAGACCTAAAATTAGCACTGTCAAGCACATTTCCCCAACAACAGGCCTCTTTAAAAGCCTTGATTTCCAGGAATCCCTACAGAGATCAACTTGTGTGTCCCATGAACTATTGCAAATTAGGCTGCTTATGTTGTCAGTGAGGTATCCTTGTGCAAACTTGAAATGCTGATAGATGTATATCAGGTTTCTGCCAGGCTTATGCCCAGTGACTACTGTGGAGTTTTGCCATTCAGAGAACGCACTGACTGCAAGAAATATTTCAGTGTGTCCCACAGTCTGCCTGCATGTGGCATCTCATGTCACAGTAACTGAGGAGATAATTCTTCAATTGAATAGAAAACAGTTTTGCAAAATGAGAGCTAGAGAGAAAGAAAACTGAACACAGGAAGATAGAAAACATCATGACAGTATTAATAGAGTAATCTGGTCCACAATTTCTGTTTGAAGGGTATGTAAAGTTCTTTTCTTTTGATTTGTATCAGATGGATCAGCACTTCTTCCAGGAATAAAGTCATCATCTTTTTGTTCCTTCAGCTTTCTTTCCTTTCCTGCCTAGGACACATAATCAATAGCTATAAATTTCTTCATTTTTAGTGGTCCAATGTGATTTTTTTACAAAATACTTTTAACTAAGTCTTAATAGGCAAAACACTTTTTTTCTATTGATCACCTGAAGGCATGTTGATCTTCACTCCTGCTCAGCACTTGGAGTGAAACCTTCATCTGATAAGAAAGGAAAGAGGAATCAGTTACCAAGGTGTACCTTTATCTTATACCTCTACACAGGAACCTCTTTATTCATGGGTAGGAAATGTTACAAATGCATTTTTGCTACCTTTTTTGATATTAAATTTTAGGGTTTTCATTTAGAAATTGGCAACCAAAACATATTTACCTTGCTATATGTGTTCCTGCTTTGGTAGAAGTCATACAATTATAGTAGAATAGTTTGGGACCTCCCTGCCATGGGCACAGACATCTGTCACTATATCAGGTTGCATAAATCCCCATCCAACTGGAATTTGAACATTTCCCATGACGGGATGTCTACAATTTCTCTGGGCAACCTGTTTCAGTGTCCCTCCCCCTTCAGTGTGAAAAATGTCTTCTTTATATGCAATCAAACTTTACCCTCTTTCAGACATGGAGTTTTGAATCTTTGTATTTGCATTGCAAACTTGAACACATTTAATTAAAATAAGAGCAAAAGCCTATAAGCATTTCCAGTTACTTGGGTGCCATTAATCTTTGGATTAATTTTCTTCGAGCAGCTATAATTTCCATGTGATGCTATCGAATAGCAGTTGTCTGGGCTGTTGCTCCTAAGTAGGGACCTGCTACAGGAGTGTGGTAGATGTGAGCTGGATCACAGATGATTGTTTGACTTGTGTCGTGCTTGGCATACTGGGGAGAGCAAATCAAGAAGAGCACACATTTGTTACATGGTGGAATATAAAAGGGGAAAATAAGAAATGAGAGAGCATGAATATGTGCATGTCTGCAGGTGTGCTTGTCTTCACAGACCTCTAATTCTAGAACTATTCATTCTTTGTGGTCAGGATATGGGTATTTAGGAGGTCTAGGAAACATCATTCATGTTCCAGCTGTGAGATAGCCTAAGTTCACTGCACCTCAGCAGAGCACTTGACCTATCTACTTTTAAACTGGGCTGCTTTTTCCTGTCATCCCTCTGATTGCACTGTTCCACTTTGAATGCATCATTAAAAATTCCTTGGAAGAGAGAGAGAGCCTGCTTCTCTCTGGCATTTCAGGTGATTCCTAATTCATGCTATAAGAACATTTGGGGAAGCATTTGCCTGAGAAGGGACTGCATGCACATGTGAATTTTCTAGTCACTCTATTGGTTAACTAGTTTTCTTTGCTGTTCCGTGCTCCACCAATATTTGAAGTTTCCATTGGGTTCAGTTTCTGCTCAGGGATTTTCCTCAGAGTAAAAGAAGCAGAAGGTGTTGCAGGGTTGTAGCACTTCTGGGTGATATTTTCTTCTTGGAGGGGCAGGACTTCGATGTGATTTACTTGGAGAAGGCAGGATTGTGAAAGTATGCCTAAGGGCTGACTATCAGACTGGAATGAATGAGAGCATATATGCATTAGCTGTGTGAAACACTGCAGTCCTGAAGTATATGCTTGTGAGTTTGCACCAGATATACAGCAGGCTTTCTTGGGTAAGGAATTACTGAGGTTTTGTACAGGGAGCTCTTATGTGTATTGATAGCTGGCTCTGGAGCTGTACTGTGAGCTCTTGGCTTGCACTCTGCAAGAAATTCCACATACTGCTTTATCCTGCACTGGAGCTGTGATGCTGCTGAGGCTATAAATGCAAATATAAATTAAAAGCAGGGTGGAGCAGTTCTGTGTTGTAATTTGCTGGTCTTTTTGCTGCAAGGGCTGATCACAGGTCAGCTTGAGGGTAACCCTTTCATCTTTCCACTATGTATCTCCAAAGGCAGTTCTCACCACTGATAGCCCTTCTCTTGTGGAAAATGAATTGACTGTTGCCAATCCCACTGCATGGGCTCTGCAGGTGGCATTTCCTGGCAGTATCTTCTATGCATTCCAATAGTAAAAGTAAAGATCAAATTATCAAAGGCAGCCATTTGCTTTCTTTTCTTTTTTTTTTTTCATAATGCTTAACTGCAAATACAGACTGTGCTACCTAGGTTTGGGTCTGGAGTTTGGGCTCATTTATACATCTGTGTGTATGTGCCTCATAAAGGAACATCCATCTTGAGTAGACATGGTTTGATTCCAGCTCACATTCCAACAACCTTCAAAACAAACTGTGAAGTTCTAGGCCAAGAAATAAAGAGGGGGACTTGAACAGTTTTAATTTCTAATTTGATCTGCCTTTTTAGTGCATGTGGATGTATAACATCGTTTGTATTATTCTATCTGTGGGCTGATCAGAGAAGTGATAAATCCCTTACTTTCATTTGTGGAGCACAGGATTTCAGGATGCAACACCAGACTTGACAACTTCTGGGAGAGAAGCTGTGTCTCTGCAGCAGCTGGGAATCAAGCAGTAATTTTCATTTCCCCATCCTGGGCCATCAGCCCAAGAGGAGAAGGGAACTGTTGCAGGCAAAGGCTGCAGGGTCACATGTTTGCTGAATTAAAAAGGACTGGAGGAGAGATCAGCTGGGACAAAATGACCCTGCTTTATACCTCCACACACTTTTTGAGGGGATTGAGTAATGCTTTGTGTGAGACTGAGGCCTCTGTACAGTCTTGCTCAGAGTTTTCAACTTTGATGTAGTGTATTTGCACTGGATCCTGATAAACTTGTTTAGAGCCATATTGTAAGAAATGTGGTTTGGCTGAAATTCCAGTAGTGTACCAGATCATAGCTGATCACAAGACACTTCTGCAAAGCAAAAAAGATATGGAACCTTTTTAGGAGTACATGGTTTTTGACACTGATTGTGCCATAATCAAACCTCTCCTGATGGGAGAGAGTTTTTAAAGTCCTTGCTGGGAGTTCCAGAGACAAACAGGACTCTCAGCCTTCGCTGCTTCTTGATAGCTGTTTATTAAGTCTTATCAGAGAAACAGTCACTAGCGTGATCCAGACATAGCACAAAGCAGAGAATACAGGAGAAAGCCCAATTACCAAGATTTACACAGCCCTTTAAAGATAAATTAACCAATGGTTACTAAAAACGTACGTTATTTTTACTTTTCTGCCAATTATTCAGTAACACAGTCAGGAACTGCAGAATTCTTTGTCCAATCATCCCAAACTACTTTTACTGCAGAATATGGAGTAGTAGAAGAAGAAGAAGGTTTGGAGAACAACAACAATCCTCCATTTTGATGGTTTTTTCTTTTATCTATTTACTACATTAACAAACCCAAAACCTCTAAATTTTTCACCCTGTGACAATCTTACATAGTAGTCTGTCATCTAGTTTATACCAGTGTAGTTTCTAGTTCTTTTTTAATAGTAGGCAGTTTTTTCCATGGACAGAGGTCAAAAGCTCTGTTGTTTAGGGGGTTGAAGCCCCTCAAAACAGGCAGAGAAATATTCTCTGCACTCTGGGTTCCTACTGTTTTGATCAAGAAGAGGCTGAAATATACATTTAACAGCATTTCATTTCTCAGTTTACAAAGATCTTTTTGAATGGCTTTCAAACAGGCAACAAAACCGAAGCAAATGGGAGGTTTACAGGAGATGTATGATTCCTGAAGTAATTATAGAGAGTGTTACTAAGACAGAGCACCTAAAACAATGCAACTTAATTATCCCACAATAGATGTATAACAAATCCTCTCAAGATTAATTAAGGTTAACAAACACATTGAAATGTCTCACAGAGGGTAAAAAATAGGAAGGTTCTTTAGTCATTAATCCAATTTTAAACCTGAAGGATCTTAGAGAAATAAATTCAATAAGAGAGGAAGACAGAAAGTAGAGGGATGATTTACCCATATAGCACAAAAGTTGTACCTTAGAGTTTGAAGGTTTTGTTTTGGAGTCACTTTGATGACAGAATGAGCCATTTCTATGCTTAACTTTACAAGAAATGAAAATGCAGGTATTATTAACATCTTTTAAAAGGCAACATTTTTGTGGGTAAAAATACAGTGTAAAAAAGTCTGGAAACATTGATCAGTGTTAGTAATCATGTTTGTCTGCTGTCATGACTGCCCTTTGCTGTCCTGCAGCCTGTCCATGGTAGTGCCTCAAGCTGTAGTATCCCCTCTCTCCCATCTCTTCTCCATAAAACATTCCTGGAGATGTGGAAGCTCCTTTCTCTCATTCAGGTCGGGGCTGTATATTGGCAAAGAGCTTGTGTCTCAGAAGGGGCAGCTGCTGGGATTGTCGAGTCAAGTTCCCAGCATCATGGGATTCAGAGTCATCTTGGACAAGTGTGTGGCAGCCAGCCCCCTCTACATCTTGGGGCTTTTTTGCCCTGTGGATCGACAGTCATGCTTTTTGCCATTTCCTGCATGCAGGGTGTATACCCAATAATGCACTCTGTAGGTGCCAAAGCTCTTCACTTGGTTGCTCGGCTATAAATATTAACAGGGCAGAATACTTGATTTGTTGACCTAAGATGGGCATTAACTCAACAGGTTCTCTGCTGATGGCATTAGAATATGAACTCCTTTAAAAGCTTGACCTTTTAATCACTTACAATTTTGCAGGTTAAATAATAACCTTTTGATGAGTAGAAGAGACTTGGGGTGGTCTAGGTTTTACAATTCCAAGTGGTGTCTTCAGTGGCAGCTTTTCATTCAGCTTGGCAGATCCTCATCTGTCCTAGCTGACAATTAAATTCTTTTGGCAATGAGAGAACATTTGCTTGTGAGTTAAAGTGGACAGAAGCTCTGCAGGAAAAAGCAGTCTTGAAAACATCAGTGAGATATTGGATTTATCAATGTAATGTCACTCAATGGTTGCAAAACCCTCACCTGAGTTGATGAGTTGGAAAAGGACGTACAAGGCTGTAAAAAAGCATTTTGATGGGCTGCATTGTGCTTAATGATATTTTGAATTTGGGAAGGTCACAATCTGAGAGTGACACTTAAAAGGATTGGTGCTACTAAATCCACATCAACACACCTCAGTGGCATCTGGTCCCATTAAAAAATGCTGTAGCTCTCAAAATTCAAACAAGTAGAGCAATTCCCAGGAACGATCTGAGGATCTCATGACAACTATTTATACTTTGAACTAAAAGGGACACCATCTTCAAAAGGTATTTTTCACCATTTACCTGCTTCCATTGTTCAGATGAGAGCTGCAAAACCAGAGGCTCTTACAGTCAGCACCAGTTTGCTTACCCATGAACACGGCAGTGGAGCCCTTTTTTTGCAGCAGCAGACTTCATATTTTATATATACAAATAAGAAACATGTCAAAACAAGGGTTTTCCACTGGAATAGTGCCGTTTAAGAAAGCAGAAACTTCGTGGGCACACAGATAATTTGATGCCTTTTTCAATCAGAGGGATTGGAAGCAAATAGCTTGTTCATGTCATTTGAGTAACGCCGAATTGTTTCTCTCAATTAGTTAAAACATTTAATTTTCATGCTGTTTCGTTTAATTCCACTGATACTTTTGCACTATAACATTCATTTTATGCTAAAATGTTCTCTGTTTTCTTTTATATTGCTTTAATGTTCATTTAAGCCATCCTCTTCTCTTTTCAAACAAAAAAGATTCATCTGTATGAAAACGCAGCCTTTAGGTATTTCCCAAGTTTTGCAAGAATTTTAAACTATTTTCAAGGTTCACAAGAAACATCAACTCTCGTGCTACTTTGCAATACAAAAGCATTTCAAAATGACATAAGATCCCACTGAACAGAAATATTTTCTTCATGGTTCTAGTCGATAAATTGCTTTTGGACTGTTACAAGTACTGACAGGATGTATTATTACTTCTACTGGGTGGTATTCTTTCATTATGTCTTCAGTCTGAGTTCTGTCTAGAATGTGTTTAAGTACTCATTATATTGATCTTGTATCACAGGCTCATTTTTAAAAAAAAAAGAATTATGCATTATTCAGTTTTTCAGTGATCGTGACCACACTCTGTATATAAAGGAGGGGGTCAATGTCTTTCCAAAGAGGCATTTTATGCAGTTCCTATTCAGGTTATCCTAGCATAGCTTTCTGCTGTTTGGTTTTTGTGGTTTGTCCATTGTTGTTTTGTTTGGGGTTTTCTTCTCTGGGTGGCATGTTATTATTTCTAATCACACACCAAACAGTTATTCCCATTAGTCAGCCATGTGGGCTTTCTAGTTTTGTTGGGGGGGGGGGGGGGGTTTGGAAAGGTTACCCACATTCCTTGGAAAGGGCTGGCTTTTGTCATTCATCTACGTGATTCCTTAGGATAGCTGGGGTAGATATGGTGAACAGGGTGTTTCAAAGCAGCTTTAGGCAGCACAGCCAACATCCTGAGTTAACATCCAGGGTTTCTGGCTGTTTGGATGTGTGCATACTTTGGAGTGTTCTGCAGCCTACAGCCAGCTCAAAGCCATGGACCTTCATCTGCAGATGGTGTTTGCCCCAGCCCTGAGGACGTGACTCTTGATTTCAGTTTGCTTCTGCTGCAAACCTCTTGCCTTTGAAAACGACACTTTTGTCTTAGATAAACCTAATCAAATGTCTTTAGTTTCTCAGTGAGGCATGTGATTTACATGCTGGCCAGTGCTAGTCACTCTTTTGTACTCTCTCAGATCAAAGGTAATCAGGAAAGGACTGAGGCAGAGTGGAGATGCTGTGCTTTACATGAAGCAGCTGAGCAGAACCAACTCTAGCGGATAGATGTCCACTAAATCTGGGTTGGTACATTGGCAAAGGCTTAGAGCTATAAAAATAACTTTCTTTTGGACTGGTCACACACATTTTGATGGTGAGAACTGTGTATTAGCACTTTCAGAACAGCTCGATTTTAGAATTGCATTTTGAAGTTTAGTCTTCATGCAGTAATTGTGACTGAAGATTTCTGGAGTGATTTTGATTTGTGGTGAGCAAGAACACAGCCTTCCCTCCCCCCCATGCTGCCCCAGTGGTTGAGGAGAAGAAAACCTACATAAGGTGTGCTCCAAGTGTACTTTCTACACTTACTTTTACAGTCCTTGTAATACATGTATATATTTTGGATTTTTGTTAACGGGAATTAACAAGAAGGGATGAATCTGCTCTCCTCCATGGTTCCCAGAATGGGAAGAAATGTTGCAGATTTGTTTTCTCTCAAACTAACTCAGAGCAGTGCAACCAACCAGGCTTTTAGTGAAATGTGTAGCTAAATGTCCAAGCTTCTTTAGGTAACCCTTCCCCTGTATTCCTGCCATGAATCACATCCCTAAGCCTTCTGCTTGTAATGGTAGGACACAGAAGAGGGAAGAAGAGTGGCTGTGAATTTAACTGTTATCCCTGCTTCACAGAGTATTTACAATACTTCTCTCTGCTGTCAAAAAACAAGTACCAGAGATGATATGCTCCCCAGTTACTGGGAAATTGTCTTCCTATTTATTTTATGCCCTGAGTGCTCTTAGGACTCAGTATCAGTACTCTGCATTAAAGAGGAAGGCTGAAGAAAGATACAGTATTTTGCTTGACTTCTCTCCTGTGCTAACAAAGGAGGCAAACCAGAGGGCATAGCTCATATAAAGTCCACAGAATATCGTGTTTCTTTTTCCTGAGGTTCTGCATAGGAGCAAACTGAGTGTAGAGAAAACCCCACAAACTGGAATGTTAAAATAAGCATTTCTAATGGTGTTGTTATGGGATCACTTTCTGTCGCAATGACGCTCCATCAGCAGGTCTGAAAAAGGTGAAGGATTCCTTGGCCATGTTCGTCCAGATCTTCCATGGCACATTTTCCACTGCAGATGGTCATGTCAGAGCTGGAGGCAGTCAGGACAAAGGAAAAAAAACAGGTGCTAGCCCCTCCCCACCCCACCCCCCCAAATTATAGTTTCCAAGGCTACAAAACTGAGAAATGAAATCAAAGGCATGACTGTCATTTGGTGTCACAGAAAATGTTTTGCTAAGTGTTCCAGTAAAGATGATACAGTAATGGTGTCACATTGTGCATTTATATGTCACAATGCTTTTTACAGTAGCTATAGACTTTCAGATGCACTCCTTGATAATCCGGCAATTTTATCATCAGGGAGTGATAACCTCTCAGATATGAAAGCTGATGTCAGCGTCTTCTGCCACTTTGAACTGCGTGAGCTGATGCCTTGAAAATTAATGAGAATACTACATGTGAAATCAAAATCAATCTACTGTGGATTCTTTCCTCTCTCCACCTTTCCAGGAGAGCTGGCAGGGGGAGGGGGTCGGTGAGAGACATGCATTATCAAATCTGAAGCATGGCGGAGTATAAAGGCTGTAATCTCATCTCAGGATTCTTATGGCTTTAATAAACTCTTCATATGCTTCATTCTTGCAGTTTACTGCATCATAGGGACCCCTCTCCAAAATTGCAGCCATAAATTTTCCCTTCTGCTGGACAGATTTTACTCCCTTGCTTTGGTATATATGTCATCCTACTTTCAACAGAATCGAGACATGACAAAACTGATTAAATATTTGTATTACCTTTTCAAAATATACAGAGAAAAGTAATTTCTTAGATAGAGGGAAAGAAGGCAAAAACATTGTTGAGTATAGTTCATGGGGACTTCTTCGTGCTTACGAACAGACAGAGAAAAGTAGAATTCAGCTTCTGTGACCTCTTGGGACGAAAATTCCTTGTCGCTTGATCTGAGATTGGCAAAATATCTCTATTACCATTGGCATTTGGCAAAAGGTATTAGTCAATCATCCAAAAAAGCATTATTGTCCTGCCATCTGCTCCCACATCTGCTCAAGCCTTGATGGCCCCCAAGAAACTGCCTGCCATTAGCAGTGATCCCTAAAAATAAAGTCCTTTTTACTATGAATAAGTGAGCTAAGTAGACCATGCTCTCCCTTAAGATGCCTTTAGAGGCTGTGAATGCACATTAGTTATGTTTGGGGCTGACAGCTGTAAATTGGAGTAAGTGTTTGTTGGCCGCTGCTGGAGGAATATGTGGGGTGGAGCCTCTTTCATCTGTGCTCTTCCTCTCCAAGGCCCAGGCATAGCCTCAGCTCACCCTGCTGCTGCCAAAGCTTCCTCCTGTGCTACATGTACAGCTCACTGGGAACAGCTGATGTGGCACAAGGCTGGCAGCAGCAATTGCCACTGAACTGAGCACAGGCAGGTGTGACACTTTTGTGTCCCTGCTGCTGTCACCCGTTCCCAGGAGGTGAGCACTGAGGGCTGCGGTTTCCTCAACAGTAGTGCTAGAGCAGAGATGGTTTCCATGTTCTGAAACAACAGGATATCTGAACCTCCCATTTTCCAGCAGGATAGGCATCCCCAGAGCTGCCAAGGGAGGGAAATTGCCGAGTGTAGTTGGAGTCAATACAGCTGGCAAGCACCCGTGACAGCAGTTTGGTGCACACAAGTGAGTGAGCATCAAATCACCAGTCTGAACTGGAAGAAGGCATCTCTGGGCACTCTGAGCATGCATTTAGATTGTAATCTGCACTACATGGAAATAGCTAGGAGTAAAGTTTTATGTGTTTGGTCTTCATTGCGTGGTGTTTTCAGTGTTGAAATGGGGTGACAGTGTCATACTAGTAAAATATTTGCTTTGTGTTTTGACAACAAGGAAACAAATTAATCAGAACCTTTTTTTGGAAAGGGTTGAGATGATTAGAGACACGTCCTTTTACATGGACAATGACCTTAAGAGCTTCATCTCCATTTTCCTAAAATTCTCCAGTAAGCTGCAGAAAAGGTACCATGCATCATCACAAAAGCTTTTCATTATGAAAAACTGCTTAGTACTAAAACTTAAAAGTTAAGAGCACTGCCCTTACATTTCTTTTGTTTCAGAGACTTGTGTTCAAATTAATTATGACAAATATATAGAAGGATCTTTTATTGATAATGAAAAATAAATTTAGATAACCCTGGTGCCTTGATATAAATGTCACGAAGTTTGAAAATCCAAGTCTACTGTACCAAAATTCAAAGGTCTTCAAATTAAGAGCCAATTTTAAATTTGCAGTTATCATGCTAGTTTCAGTAGGGAGAAAATCTAAAAGAATTCAGTGCATGAATTGAAAAAGCAGTGAAGATTTATGTGTCTGCATTACCATTGCCAAAAGAATATTTTTCGTCTTTATTTTTAATGCCTCATATAAAGTCTGAAGATTCCAAAGGAAAGGAAGAAAAGATACTAAGCCTTAAATATGAAGACAAGCATACAAAATAAACATTTCCAAGTTGAGGAGGCAGGTAAGATGGATAGGAAGGAAGATGGATAGACAATAAGTAGAGTTTCTTCTGGCCTTATTTCCTCTTGTCCTACAAATCTGATCACCCATTCTGATCATCCACATCCATGCTGGGACCCATTGTGGCAGTGCTTCTGCAGGTTCCTCTCCAGGTCTAGTTGCATCTGTAATTTGTAAAGGAGGACCAGTGATTAAGCCCTTCTGTTTTAGCCAGGTGCAGCCCTCAGGCAGCTCAGCAGTTATATATATTCACATGTATATTCACAATGCTCCTAGGACCTCTGTCCTTCCATATAGAAAAGTTATGAGTTCTTTTTTTGGTTTTGGTTTTTTTTTTATTTGTTTGGTGGGTTTTTTTTTTCTTTTATTTCCCTAGCTCATTATTTTCTTGTCATTAGCCTGTGGAAGACTTTGATGCCTGCAATATTCCATGATTCCCTTGCTCAGCTCTTAACATGCATGGCCACATAAAGCACTTTTGCAGCGTGGTGCACCTCTGGTCAGCGTGGTGCACTGCTGCTCTTTGCAACCCAGAGTGCTGAGGATGGAACATGAAGCCCTCCTACATTGTGTGTGCCAGCTGTATGTGTATGATGAAAAGACCTTGAGGACCTTTATAGTGTCTCACTGATGTTTTGCTTAACAGGTTGTAACAACAACAAAAAAAAAGGTGATTGAAATATGGAACACCAGATTCTCATTCTCAGTGGATAGGGGAAAAAAAATAAAATGAGGATTTCCAAAGTACTTGTGGGATTTAGGAAGACTTTTGGTTTCTTAGGAATTCAGTAGGAATTCATAGAGCTGGACAGAAAATTATTATCCAAAAGATATTTTAGTGGAAAATATGATTCCTGCTGAATTGTTAAAGGCATTTTATTTCCAATGGCAAAGCTGAAAAGTCCATTTCAGGTCGCTTTCAATACTTTAACTTTAGGGATCAGTGGATATATGAATATGAGGTTAGGGTGTATATTCTGGTAACTTTTATTTCCAGACCTTTCCACCTCCTCTGGACAGAGTCTCTGAAGTACTGGTATTTCCAACGTGCACTGTGCTAAAATACTTGTAACCAAGCTGTACCTCACAGCCTAACACCAAAATAGATGTAGTGCTTTAGGGAAGATGTAGTTCATAGCAGGATTTTGAGCCACAAGCAGGGCAAAGAACTACAACTTCCAGAAGCCACCTTGGGGATCTCAAATGAAGAAGCAGCCACTGTAGCATTGCTCTGTCAGCTTTAGACAGACAAGGACTACACTGATGAACCTTCACATCTCATTGCAAGGTCTATTTGCTCAAGGCTTTCCTTGAAGGAGAGAGGTTATGTGCTGAACTGATTTGACAATAAAAGCATCAATGTCAGTTCTGCAATCCTTTATGAACTCATAATGTTTTAAACTGAAATACATTTGTTCAGAGCCTGCCATGAGTGTATATATATCCATCAGAGAGGAAAATAAAGTATCATGCTCTTTCTGATCCACCAGCAGCTGTACAGAAACTGCTGCTCTGTGTCAAATGTGCTACTTAACTGGGTGGAGCAGGGGCAACAAAAGTTTTCACATCCTCCTTCCGCTGTCCTGCTGTGTTGGTTGCTGCTTTTCCAAGGTATTGAGTTCAGAGCCAAAAGTTACCTGAGCACTGGAAATTTTCAAGGATATCCAGGACAGCTCACCACCCAGGTCCCACACCAAACCCTACAAATTTCAGGATCAAGATATGAGTCTACGCAGTCAAATAAGATGCTGTTTCTTGCAGGTTTATTCAGTCCCTGTAGTTGTACATGCAGGAGCAGAGCAGGATTCCAGAACAAGCCACTGCAGGATCCAAGGGAAAAATGAATGGATATCTGCTAAGCAAGAGGGTGTCCAGGAGAACATATTAGCCCATTTACTCCCCAGGACTCTGATCAGACCTGTTTTTGCAAGATTTGTGATCTGTGATGTGTCCTGGAATATCAGAGGATTCAGTCAGTCTAAAGCAATTCTTGTTCATAGGAAACATTACACTGTCTTTGGTTTTGAGCTGGACATCTCAAGAGCCAAAGGCAGGCTACAGACTTACCAAGACAATCCAAGCAGTGTTTGGATTGTCTCCTGTCATTGTCATGCCTTGTCTCTGTCACTTGGCATTTGCTAGTTTTCTGTCCATTGTGCTTGCTCAGCTACTTCATCTGTTCTCATAACAAAGCAACAAGAAACAGGTTAAGCTACATATTAATGTTTCAGTGCAACACTGCAATTTGATAACAATAAACAGAAGCTTTTATGAGGCTGTAAATGTCTCTTCCATTTATAAATATTGTACTATAACTGCAGGCTCTAGGGTTATCAGGCAGTCAAACCTTTCATCAAAGCCAAATAGTTCCTAAAGTACCACTCTTAAAAATCTTTTGCAGGCATTAATGTTTCATTAGTTCTCTCAAATGAGTCTCCTTGGAAATCTGTATAGCAAGTAAAATCTAGCTCTAGCCCATGGAAAAATTAACTGCTTTTTTTAATTCCCTTCCTTAGAATTTACTCCACATGGCTTGTGGTGCTCCATAGCTGGTGTTTCAAATGTTCTTGGCTTAAAGGGTAGCAGTAACGTTAATAACATATGCACAAATGTACATTATACCAATGTGCACTCACCCTCCAGCCAGGATTCTTTCTGCCCATCCAACTCTTCATCTATCCCTTGCTTTTCCATGGAGGGGGACTTCCTGCCTCTGCTTAGCCAAGCCAAATTTAAGGAAACTACTCTGAAGTTGCACCCACAGTGCAGCAACCAAGAAAGCACCGTCCAGGTATTTGATTGACTGACAGATTCTCAGGGCAGCAGGGACCACTGTGACTTCCATAAATACCCATTGTTTCTATCCAATGTACTTGAAACAAATTGTGCCAGCAGCACACGCAGCCTGTGCATTCACTGTTCCTTTCTACCTCCAGCCTTGTAGAGTACATATCCTCAGTTCCTGCCCAGCGTTTAAATGAGCGTAATTGGCAACCTGTTGTTACTGCACGTTGGCAAGGAGCTTTATAATTGGTGTGAAAGAAAATTATTTGGGCATCTGAAATGGCTTTATCTCAGCTTCTATCTAGCCTTCCAAGCAGTGCTTGATTTTGTGCAGCTTAAAAAGGAAACTTTTAATATCAAACACAGATTGAACCTGCATCTTTGAATTCACAAGTGACTGACAGTTTTTCCTCTGTGAGCAGGTTTTTGGGGGATAGTCAAGGCCTGAACTCATCAGTAGATATGCTTTGTAAGCATTTGTGGTGTTACAAAGCCTCCTAAGGGTAGAAACAGAAGGAAATGGCTGCGTGCTGCCTTTGTTGGGATGTTGGGATTTGGCATAGTAGGCGCTGGAGGGAGGAGAGAGGTAAGGGAAAGGCAGGAGCATGTCAGGAAGATGCATCCCTGGGTGCCTGGCTGCAGGTGTGGGAGTGGGCATGAGCACACAAAGTCCCAAGATTTATACAGCTGTCCACACCACTGGTTTGAATAGGGGTGTAGTTCAAAGTACAGTGAGCTGAGCTCTTCCTTACTTGGCCATGCTCTGCTCAGTGTGACCTTGGCTCTCCCAATTCAGAGAGCTTTGGATTTTGGGATGAAATGAACTGCTAGCATTTGGAAGAAGTGTGAGTCTGTCTTTGACAGCGAGCTTGAACATGGTTATACCTGATGGCAGCATGTCTGTAGACTGCTCCAAATTGTCTTCATTCATCTCATTCCTCTCACATCTCTGTTATTGAACCAATTACAAGTGTGTTTACTGATGCCCAAAAACATTGGTAAACAGGGAATCACCAACAAAATGATCACATATCTGACAGGTCCCCCAGGAACCTGATTGGACTGATTAGTCTACAGTATCTGTTTCTGTAGTCTGAAAGAAGCTGTTCAGTCTTTGACAAAAAAGAAAAAAAATTAAATTATAGAATTAGTAGAATGAAAAATGGTGATGGGTACAATCCCATTCTATGGGTGCTGTGAGACTGTGGGGTGTCATAGCTTGAACTGCCCCTATAGCACAGCAAGCACAAGGTTATACATCCAGGAATGCACACTGTGGTTCCTACTGGGTACATGGTGTGGAGTGTCTCATAAATGGTGTCTCAGGAGAGGAGCTGAGCATTGCAAGAGTCGCAGCCAACAGAATGTGAGGCGATGACTTCTGCAAACATCTGCCTGCAGCAAATCATTAGAACAGGGCACAGGGATGTTCCCCTGGGCCATGTGCTGAAAGCATTGGTCCTGCAATGTCACATGCTCATCTGCAGTGAGTACAGAGTCCTGGTTAGTGAATTCACTCCCCAAGTTTTCCCTCTTTCTTTCTGTCACACTGGATAAAATTGCTGTCTGTGGCAGCGACAAGGCAACATGTAAATACCTTGCAGAAGAGTTATTCATCATTAATGCTGGCAGTTTGAAGTCATAATCAAACAGTATTTGGCAGGAAAAAGTTTTTAATGAGAATGGCATTAAAGAATTTAATTTAAAACCCGGGAAGGGATTCTTCTTTGCACATGCCTCTTGCTTCTCAGACTTCCAGTTCTTTTCCTGTCCATGAAAGAGATAAAAAGTAAAAAAGAAGGCAACTTGGGGTTCATTGATTTCACATAAAGTGTTTGCCACTTAGCTCCTCACAAACAAGAGTTGCAAAAAGACTTTAGACTCAGGGAGAAGTGCAGCAGGGATTTTTGATACCAGAAATCTCTAGGGGAAAAAAAGGCATAATGAAAATAATTGGCTGGAAAATGAAGCTGGCCAAAACGAGTATATAAATAAAGTGGAAATGTTGAACAGGGAAGGAACAGCTAACCTCAAGCTGGGGTGAATGATCTTTCTGTGACATCTCTCTAAAGCAACTCCTAGTGCTCAGTCAGGAATTACAGGGTCGATGCAGAGATTATTTGGTATTGATCTTTGGCCTGGCTTTATGGAGAGCATAAGCCTGTAAAATTACAATGGTCCTTGCAAATTTATTAAAATGGCTTAAAATTTATTAATCACTTTAGAAATGCAGGTCATGGACTCTGAACTGGAATAATAAAGCTTTAAGCCACTACCAATTATCTGAGAAGTTTGTACAACACGATGGTTCAATTACTCTGTGTGCAGGTTTCCCAGCTAAACTGCAGCCAGACCACATTTGCCATCTGTCCTTTCCTAAGTAAATGGGGCTTCCAGCCCGCCCCAAATTCACACCGTACCCCACCATCAACAATCATTCTTATTAGTGAGGTAAATATGCAAATTTTTGCAGGGATATTTAAATAGACTGCTCTTATCAGAATCAAAATATGCCAGATGTGAAAAATGGGAGACATTAGAAAAAGCTATGGGCACACATTACTGTTCAGGGGAGCAGCAGGGGGGTGCTTTCTTATCTACACAGTAATAATGGCTGTGCTGTCACATCCCATTGCTCCTGATAAAGGAAGAGGTCATTGTTGTACATATTTTTTGACAGAATGAGGTCGTTGATGTTATCTCTGATTAGTTGAATAATGATCATGACAGATTCTTAGTTGTCTTACCTTAGAAATGACAGTCTGCTTTCCTATCCTGGCTGACCTTTTTTCCTTAAAGAGAACTGTACTTGCAAATCAGCCACAGAAACTGAGAACTGTGGGGGCTGGGTTTTCTCCTCTCCCCTTGTGAAAGGGTAGTGTAAAAAAAGGGGGAGAAACTTTAGTGGCTGCTGTAGCAGCAAGCACTCCTGTTTATCTTGCAGTATGCATGAAGGATATGATCTCTGTGCAAGAAAATCCCCACCTCCGCTGTGGCAGATTGTTGCCCCTCAGATGAGGAAGGAGAGCTCCTTGCAAGGTTATTTTATTAGATCATCTGCTTTGCCCTCAATAGCATCTCAGCCCTGTGCCCTGCTACCAAGCATAATAATGTGACTAAAACACCTCTTAACATTTAACAGCCCCATTAATTTTCCATTGATGCACCACACAGACTAAGGGATTTGCACCCTTGACCTTGGGCATCTAACACATAAAATATTAGATTATGTTTTTGCAAATCTTTTGTACACTCTCAGTCTTTCAGTCCTGGGAGCACAGACAGTTACAACCAGCTTAGTCAGGCAACATAAAAATTTAAACTTTTCTGGCATAGACAAGGCTAGAGACACAGGAGAAATTCAATGTCCTTGTCTTGTTTAATAAGTCTGCAAGCTTGAAAGTCTTATTAAGCATTCAGAAAACAGAACGTGACACACTAAAGTTTGTGGAAATTACCTTTTTTTTTTTTTTTTTAATTCCTGTTGAAGTCTCCTTGAAAAATGAGAACTGATAACAGAATTCTCATTTTTGGTGCCTTACAGTAATTTGGATTGAATGTGAACTGTTTTCTTTTCCTCTCCATTCAGTTAGCCAGCAAATGGAAAACATATATTGTTTGAAAAACCTTTAGGGAGTGAATAGAAATGAAGTTATTCTAAACAACCACTGCATTAGAGAAGTAATATAAATGAGGTTCTGTTTTCCTGTGGAACTGCTGTTAAATTTGACTTGAAATGCAATGAACTAGATCAGAGACACACCCTATAAGGAACAGTTAAATTACAGGAAGTATAAAAGATTGTTAAAGTTAGAACTAGAGCCAACCTATAACTGTTCTCTGGATCACTCTTCCTCCCTGCCCACCGTACTTGGAAAAATTTGGAGGATTTAGTGTATGCTTTTAGCTACTCCCTTAAGCAGCTCATGGGAACTAATAAATCACTAAGACTTCATGAGGACAAACTTTAGTGAGCTAAGTGGCTGCTTTCCTGGAAAACTCCTTCAGACACTTCTTACTTTATTTCCAGCAGGAAGAAGGATGAGATGTAGATACAGGGAGTCTGGAAAGCACGAATAAGCGTGCTGCTCTGTTTCTGAGACCAGCGTGCCACATGCAGCACCTCTCAGGATCTGGCAGGGAAGCAGGCGGGCTCTGAGACCCTCTGCAGTGTCTGTGCTGGGTGGTGTCAATCCTAACCACCTATGGAGCCCTTAGGGCTTTCTAGGCACTCATGCTGCAGGTTTTTTTGAGGCATGTTCTAAGCAACAACACCTCTTTTTCCTTAAATTAAATGACTCCTCATTTTGTATCCTGTTAGGAAGCTAACTCAAAGAGCTGTAGTGCTCCAGCTCATCATTCTCTATCATCCACTACAATGAAAATAAGGAACAACCCCTTCGTAGAAAAAGAGAGAGGTCAGTCTGGGATGGAGCAAAAACAAGCTGACAATCTAAAGTTATAACCCCAAAGAGAAAGACAAAGTAATATTTTCTGAGGTTGTTATCAGGGAAAGTTAATAAAGCTCTAATGAATATTAATTTATATCCATACAGGATTGCTAACTTCTGTGCTTTTGCTGGCATGGCGAGCTGTCAGTATTTAAATGTCTAGTACATCTTTTGATTTGCCACAATTAATGTTTCATGGCGTGTATGTGAGTTTATAAATTAAAAAATTTAATTACAAGTTGTTCTTCTTGGGGATTTTTTTGTATAGACCGAATGGCAAACAGAGCTGCAAAGCCATGACATACTCAGGGTCAGGATGCTGATATAAATATGGGTAGATGATGATAACTAAGTTATTTCCTTTTAAATCTCTTCATATCGTGAATGGAAACATGGCTTTAGATGAAAATGCTCATTATACAAATTAGATGGATGTTATTATTGAGAACATTAATCATTTTTTCTCCAAATGTTCACTTTACAAATGTAATTATTTTTAATCATACTGTTTCCACTAAATTAGAGATTTGGTTTCCTTTTACACTCAAATTCAAGGTCTCTGTATTTAAAAGCACATTATTTTTTATAGATTATTTCCTGTCATTTTACTTCAAAAGCACCTGATAAAATTTCAGTAAATATAATTAAATAGCACAGGAAAGTTGCCATGGTATTTTTCTTCCTTTCAGCCTCATAAAATCACTGGTTTATCTGTGGCAGGTTTGAGGCTTCACAAGAGTGTGGGTGTGTAATTAACCTGATTTCTTAATGAGTGTATTGAAAACATATTTTCTTGCAGTTCAGTGGCTGATAGTAAGCTATTGAGTATTTAGCCCTGGCAGAAGATCAGGACAAAGCTTGTAAGACAATGAAATACCACCTATAGCTTATTTTGAAGTCTCATAAGTTACTTAGTAGACCTTGTTGACATCTCAAAACCAAGCACAGACTCTATCCCATGCTTTAAAAAATCCCAAATCCTCAAAACCACGGGAGATTTTATGACCTGCTTTCTCCCTGGTCATTTGCAGCAGAGAAAGCAGCCTAACATCTTGTGTTGTCAACAACCATCTGGCAAAATTTCATTGTCTAGGCTTTTCAGCTGCTTTATGAGGAACAACAATTTAACTCCACATTGAAGACTGTGCAGGCTCACAACCAGATCCAGTCATTTTCAGTACTGCCTTTGTGTTAGTGTGTATAATTAATATGGACTTTGAGACATTAAGCAACAAATTCTGTAACTGGAAGATATTTCATGTGCAGATTAGGAAGTAACCATCTGCCACATTCTTTATACAGCACTGTGCTTTATTTTAGAAAGACAAGAAAAATCCCAACATATTCACTGTTTTGCAGAGACCAAGTATGTTCCCAAGAGAAGCTGGCTTTGCCTTTGCTGGAAATGTAATTCAGCTGCAAGTGTAAATATACACTCTCTGTGCACCTTTTCTACAGGAATTTTGCTAATGTTTTAAGGAATACTACTTCTGTGAGATTCTGCTTTTTAAAAGTTTAGCAGAAGTTAGAAAAAAAAAGGGGGGGGGGGGGGGAAGGGGAAAGGAAAAATATTAGCAACTATCTCTGTCTGATGCTGTATGCTACAGTGGTTTGGTGGGTTGATTCCCAAACTGCACTTCAGAGATGCCTCCCCATACAGCTTACAAAATCTTTTCTTTTTCTTTTTAAAAACAAAACTCCACCTAGCTCCTATTGTCCCTCACTTTGCTGTTGGTTTTATTACAAAATCCTCCTCTCCACAATTTTTCTACAAAAGGGATCGTGCAAAAATGCAGACAAAGAAAAGAGATTAATTGATGGGCAATTGTAGCTCGTGATGAGGCAGAGATGTGCCATGAATATTTGTATTAGTTAAAGGGAGCCATGGGCATTCATAAATGTGTGAAAGAGAGCATACATTCAAAAACTATTCCATGAATAAACACTGTTCATCTCATTGTGTTAACAATTTAAGGCACTTTGAAAAATAGCGTGAAATATTGTTCTTTATTAATTCATTATACAACAGGCTGCTGAACACACTGTTATACCTTTGATGGTTTGTGGTTTCAAAGGTATTTTGGAAAATTGGCAAAACATCTATAGCAGTTTTGTAAAAGTGAGCAAACATCTGTCAAAAAGCGAGACCAGAAAAAAAAGACATTGAAGACATTGGAAGAAAATGTAGCAATGGTAGCTATTACATGCAGTGGCCCACTTGTAGCCTGTTGGATGCAAGTGTCTACAGTGCAGGAAGGTGGGAGGAAGTCCCAGAGCAACTGGAGTTCTCTCCTTCTGTCCTCATCTATGTTCTTCTGCAAGGGCCTCTTCCACAACTCACTCCATAGACATTTGAATTGATCCACAAGGGTTGCGTATGTAATTCCTGTTTTGATTTTAAAGCTCTTTCTAAAATGATTGTCTTAGATTTCCACATGAAGTTTAAGGAGGCAGGGAGATGTGTTTCACTGAGCTGTGCTTGTCTCATAGGGTTCTGTAAGACCCCAGGAGAAATATTTCTCTTTTGATCTTCTCTTTGCAGTGGAAAGCTCATTTTTATTGTTTCTGCTCCATACTGGACTCATCCCCTCCTTGTAGTTCTAAATATAAAACCCCCTGGTGAATGACCACAGAAATCCAGTGCCACGGACATAGGGCAGGAATTACCTTGCCAGCATTCCTGCACTTCACTGGCATGTTAAAGAGCTGGCAACTCCATGAGTGGTGGGATGGATTAAGTTGGTGTTCTTTGGCTTTTTGTGCCAGTGTTGGCTTGTTAGAGGCTGATGGAGGTGACTCATCCACATCTGTTCCTTCAGTTGGAGGCTGCTCATATATCTCCCTATTAGCCTTCCCAGTTTTGTGAATGTTTTCAGGAATTTACCATCTTAAAGATCTCTGCCTTTCTGTCAAACTTGATAGAAATATTCACATTTACTGGGGAAGATGAAGGTGTAGATGTGCACACACAAAGAGCACGATTACATAGCCTTTGTTTGCTTAGGGAAGCTGGAAAAAAGTGTCCACTGCATCCCCGGTCCCCATCAGAGCACACCAGTGAAGTTGTCTTTCTTGAAATGCATTAAATTCTGGCACAATTTTAAAAGAGAATGAGTGATGTGAGTAAATAGGCCTGGATTTTTTTTTTTAGTCCTCAGAATCCTTGACATATAACCTTTTGCTTATATAAAACACTTCAGCTGTTCATTCATAGGTTTAACTATGCTGAAGACTATCCAGTGGAAAGAAATCTTATTATCTCCAGCTTAATATTTCATTATCTGGCACAATATGAGGATATTAGACTTTGATTGCTGGTTCTCTTCAGAGATTACAGCATTTAAGTTCTTATTCCCATCTGCATTTTAAACTTCATCCTTTTTTTAAACTGGTCATATTTATGTTTCATTTAAATCTTGTCTTTCAAGTTTTCAGGTTAAAAAGTTTAGGTGCAAAATATTCAAATTAGGTTTGCCCTAAATTTCCTCAACTATTCTGGTGTTCACCCACTCATTTTATGTCCTAACAATATGCAGACAGAATAATGGACATCAAGGAAGTGCAATGGTCATTCACTACATACCAACATCACACACCTGACCAAAAAAAAAATCCCTTCAAGAACAATATGGTGACCTGATGCACCTAAACCTTTTACAAAACTATTAATCTGTGACAATGTCACCCAAAGTTACAGTAAATAAGTTATTGCAGTAGTTTTATGGGTCACAGTAATGTATCTGTTTGGAATCCATTGTACTCAGACAGGCATATACATTTGCTGTAAATAGATCTTCAATCTCTGAGAATCATTTTATTCTTTTTATACACACTATAAAATTGCCATTTTTATGGCCAGGCTTGATGTATGATATGGCTGAAGAGCTGTATGAGTTAATTAAAGAATAAAGGGCTGTCCCTTCTGCTCTATATTTCTGTTCGTGACATCTGAGAACTGCTGTTTTGTACCACGCAGAGATTTTGACTTTACGGGAATCATACAGGTTGAGGTATGTATACACCCATACTGTGCAGGGCATGTGATTGGGTCCAAAATCCAGAGGCTTTGTATCACCAAGGTAAGCATTTGCCCTGCTGAGGCATCCCTGTATTTCTTTGAAAGCTTCAATAACATCCCAGAACACAAAGCCGAGTAGTTTCTGTAAATGGTAATCCCACCAAGAAAATGAATGTGGAAAAATAGGGCAGCGAAGGATCACTTAAATTCTGTCTGCTGCCACCACAGATGGCCATGCTGTCTCATCTCACTTAGGCAGACACCAGAGCTCAGTAACATCTCTCTCAGCCTCTGCTTTGCTAAGCTCAGTAAGAAAAACCCACAGTTCACTCTCGAGAGAGGAACTTGCCATTTCTTTGATCATCCTTCACCTGCACCTCCTTGAATTTGTATTTTTGCCCAGAGCTGGCAAACACTGTCCTGTAAGTTTCAGTCAAGATCTCCCCAGGTTGCCTTCTGTGGAAGATCATACTCTTGTGTCCTGGAAAGAGAGGATCAGGACCACCATCAGCCTTCGGAGGTGAATGTGTGTTCCAAACACCTGACTCTGAAGCCATGTATTTCCCAGTCAGTAGCTCTTGTCTCATACCAGACCAAAGATGAGCAAAAATCCCATAGCAAGGGAGTATCTTCAATTCTTTCTCTTTGAATTCTGGCTGCTGTGCATTAAATAAGTTATTTTCTTCCTTTGTAACCATGTGATAGAAGTTCCCAAAAGCACTTTCCCTTCATCAAGAGAATATTATTTAGACAGCCAAAAGGAAGGTAATTGTAGCATAGGATAATCACTGGAAAGAGAAAAGAATGCCTCCTTACATTTACATTTTAGAAAGCATGAAATTCTGTCTCACTTGCTCGTCATTATCCAGTATGAGCTAAGACATTTGCAGAATGTGAGCTCTCCAAAACAGTTTTAAAAGATAAAGTATTCTGATTACTCTGAAGTGTAGAACAATATTTTTCTCCATATTAATGTTAGAGAAAAATAGCACAAAAATGTCAGGAACTGTAACTCATTGCTCTTTTTTCATGTAACTTAATCATGTGCCTTCATTTTGAAGCCCACATCCAATAAAGCAAATTCTCTTTGAACAACATCTTTAAGAAATCATCTTTCTTCTGTATGGTCTATATTACTGCTGCCCCCCCTTCTCTTTTGGTTTTTTCTTCCTGTAAATGCTATTGTAGATGCGGATCTTTAATATCCCATTGATACCTAAGTTTTCTCCTTGAGATAATTTTGTTCTAAGAAAAGAGTTATAGTCTTTACTTGTCACAGATACAGGTGGATACAACCTCTCATTCCTGTGAGGCACTGGTTTGCTGCAAACAGGCTAGAAAAGCACAGTTAAAGAAATGAAACCTGAGATGGCAAAACACTGCAAGAAAGGTTTCAAATGCCATGCAGGTTATAGGTATTTAAAAGGTACATGGCTCTGTCATATTCCTTCCCAGAACCCAATTTTGTCTGCACAAATATGACATACAACTATCATTCCTCTCACATATTAGGCTTATCATCTCCTTGCCCTTTACAGCCTTCCTCATGTCCTCTGTTAGCTATAATAAAAGTTAATCCATAAGAAAAGGCTCAGAAGACCAAGCAGACCAAGCTCAATTAGTTCTTTGATTAACTTCATAATTGAGCAATAAGCCACAGAGCCAGACCTTCTTCAGCTGGAAGGGACAGCACTCTCTGTGGCAAGGTACAGCCTGCTCAACATGCATTTCTGCACAATTTTATTTATTTCACAGTTTTTTGTAACTCAATGAATGCATGCAGGGGTTAGGGGTGTATACCCTGGTTAACACTGGGTGTTCTGCCCACAGCTGTGCCTCAAACCTCTCATGGGTTCATGACCCTTTCCCTGACATCACACTTCATTTCTAAGGTTTAGTAAAGAGGTAGTCTTGGTGTACCATGGGCTTTTACTAGGAACACCAGAAGCTGAGCAGCCAGAACTAGACATTAACTTTTAAACCTGTGGTGAGAATGTCCCTCTGCAGTGTACTGCAAAAATGCCATCCTTTTTAAGGCAGCTCTGTAAAGAGTCATTGTATTAAAGTGGGTGAGAAACTGAAGGATTTGGGCTGGTCCAGGAGGTGTGCTGACACACCAGTATTTGGGAGTAAAATCCATATGTCTGTTCCTGCTGGGGGGAATCTATCCTTCTTGGCAAAATGTGCAGTATGTGGGATTTTCCATGTGTGGTTCTGCACTGAGATATCCACATAGACAAGGCACTATAGGTGTTTGGAGATGAGACAGAGTGATATATTTATAAGGACTCTGCAAAGAACTCAGACTGGCTTTTAGAAGTTTCCTCCTGAAATTGAATATTCCAAAAATTGTCTCACAATAAATGTATGCCCATCTGTGATATTCACAGCTTGTTTTAACTTTATGATGCTGGAGGCAGACCTCCAATCTCAGCGGGTGCATTCTCACTGAAGAAATGGCCCTATAAAAGATAATGGGTAATTAATATCATAAAAAATTCCTCAGTAATGACTGGGGATATCAGAACTTGGTTCATATTTCCTTTTGGGACCCTGGAAATAAAATTTTATATTTTCCAGCAAAAAAGGCTGATCTTTGTATTTTGAGTACATGCAACAGCAAATAGTACACTTCCACAGTTTTGTAACATGCTGACTGGAATTCAATTTCTTCCTTTGCTAGCTGAGGAAGGAAGATCCGAAACATCCTCAAAGTCTAACAAGATGCTAATGTGCTAAAAAGAGCCTTTCAATGAGCTTGTTTTAGTCAAAATATTGCAACTGTGTTAATTTTAAGACCTCTAATGGCACTAAAAACATTCATTGACAAATGCCTCATTTTCTCTTAATAACACTTGCTTTAATGTTGCTGCAAATGATATCAAGTTTGCCATAATGATACAGCGCTAGCACTTAAAATCTACCTTCAATGGCTATTTGTATTTTAAATTTTGCATTTTCATTTGATCCCATATGCTTTTGACAACGCTGGATTGATTTAAAGCCAGCTGATTACAGAACACTGAATTAAAGCCGAATCTCAGGTACATTACAAAGGTGAAGGAGCAGCTAGATTCTAAGCAACACCTGAGCTAATTTCTCTTTTCTAATTGAGTGATAGTCAGGCAGTTTGCAGTGCCAGCAAGTATGGTTAAATCAAATTGACTTTTAGTGTTAGACCAATGGTGCTAATAGACTGGGTTCACTGTCTATAATGGATATGGAAAGACAAATACATTAAAAGCAAAGGTCATTCTTATCTTTTCCTTTTGACAGCAAAGACTTAACTGTACAAAGTTCGTTTCCCCTCCAAGAAATTATCGTTCCTACAGTTTATCTCAAATGAGTTTGGTAATGAAAATCTAGAAGGATTTTTTTCTTTCCACATCATCCTCCATAACTCAAGACTTATCTCCCTTGTACCTGGATGCATTATTTGCCTTTCTCCTCATGCTCAGATGGGAGTAAGGGATTGTTTTCCTTTTTATTTTTGCTTACAGAATCTAGTATAATGATGTCATGATCTTTGCTTCAAGTGCTAATGTATCAACAAATAAGCAACAGTGGTTCCAAGCATGGGAAACAGGATGAGGTTGTGAGTTGTCTGGAGGAACACAGAACATGTGGTAGGAAATATGTACCATTGCTTCCTTCAGCAGTTAACAGGAAGAGAAATAGGCATCTTGGTGAACTTGAAACACTATTCCCCTGCTGAGCTCATGAACTTTTTGCCAGTGCTAAAAGAATGTCCTTTTCATATAGATGAATACTGCGGGGAAGGGAAGAGTTTTAATACTGCTTTCAGCGTTAAATTTCAGGTACTGAGGGCTGCAGAAGCCTTAGCCCATTGATTTGTGTGGGGCTTGCAGTCTGCTTGGGGTTAAGTACGTGTGTGACTGTCTTGGCTCAGGATGGCACCCAGAGAGCTCTGAAAGCTCATGAATTGCAGATTAATAACAATGCAGGTAGCAGTTAGGGTACAGAGTAACTTCCTTCAGCACAGTGAAAATGATGCATGTTTACAGCTGAAGGTTTCTGTCTGATGATGAGGCAAGATGAAGGGAGTTGCATTTCAGTAGGGACTTCAGCAAAAGACAGCAACAACATCTTATGCTAACAAGTAAGGAAAAGCTTTTGTCAGTAAGTAGCAGGATCCTCTACCTGATTTTGGCAATGTCTGATTTGTAGTGTTATGTTGTATCTAGGGCTTTCTGGCCCATAATAGGCTGATGAAAGCCATCTGGGCAGTGCCATCCCCCACAACAAGTCGCAAATGCAGAAGGAGAAATTCTTCTGGGAGTCTGATCTAGGGAGGGGATCCATATGGGATGTGCTACAAATCCTGACAGCACCCACAGGGCGGGACTGGAAAGAGCTCTCTTACTTCTGTTTTAGAGCCCTCTGATATTCCATACCTGATGGCCAAAATTCAGTGGCAATGCATCACTCTCTCCCTAAGTGCTGCCTTACCAAAGGGCTTCTCTCCAGTCTCAGACTCCATGGTTTGCTTTCCTGGAGGGTGCACATGGAGGGAGTAACTTCTGCACGCTTGGGTTAAAGGAGTTGAGAACAAGCAGTGCTCTGTGCACTGCTGCTGCATTCAGGAGGGGCTGCATCATCCTGCTTGTCACACTTTCTTTTTTAATAGTTTTATTCTATCCACCAATAGTGCTGCCTATTTGTATTCGTTTAAATGATGAATAATTTTTAAATGCAACTGTCATACTCTGTCTCGTGAATTGCAGTGATTCTACCATGCTGTACAGAAACATTTTGACCTTGTAAAAAACAAACTTTTGCTAAAACATTTTTGATATTCATAAAGGTAAAATTTTAGTACGGTTTTCATGGTTTCGCTATAGACTCGCTATAGATAGGTCCAAAATTCTGTTCCACAATACATTTTGAGTGTGCAACTAACATTTTTCACTTGATTTAGGGAGGACAGAATAAAAAGCAAGCTGAATAGCAAAAGATTGGAGTTTCTAGCAAGCTGAAAATACCATGGTTTGTTTCCCACCAATACCAAGAGAGATAAAGTTAATATGAAAGTACACAGAAATTCACATTTACAAAATCTGGTCTCCACAAGGCCATGAAATCCTTAATTTGTTTATTTCTCCCAGAAGAATATAAATCACTGTTGCATCGCCCAAATGTTTGTGAGTTTATCAAAAGGAGCGTTTATTCAGCATTCGTTCCACTCTGTCATTAAATCCTCGGGATTATATGGCTGTTGTTGTCTTTTAAATTCCTGATAAATATGTTGCTGACAGCCAGCTGTTCTTTCCAATGCATCATAACCAACCATCCTAGAGTAGATCATTAGTCTGCTTGCATCTATCTATTTTGTTTATGCCACTCAGGGAGATTACAATGGCCATCTGCAACTGTGGGCACTTTTTGTTTCGGAGGAATGCACCATCCGTGGCACAGGAATGTGAGGGACAGGGCAGAGTTTCAAGGATATCAGCTCTCTTGGAGTGATAAGGCTTGCTTGCCCAGTAGAGGGACACTTTGGTGTCTCTGGTGGCTTCAGCTCTTTTTCCCCTGAGGCATTTTTGGAGCCATATAGACTGGTGACACTACAGAAAGCCTCTTGGGGCTGAACCCCCAGGCAAGGCATGGGGAAGTGCCCAACCCATCACACCACCTGGTTACCCCTGGGAGCAAAAATCTGGGTGTACAATAAGTGTCAGTTGTGACACAGACTTTTCCCCCCTCATACTCTTATGCCATACTACATTTGTTAAATAGAAGGTCAGAGCTTTCCAGAGTTTCCCCCTTGGCAGCAAGCTGATTTTCCCTGCTGCTCTTTTGACTTTTCAGTGGTCTGAAGCATCAGGTTTGGTTCACTCGCAGTTCAAGCTGTCAAACTCCCATGTACAGAGCAGTCAGAGTATGTTTCTGCTGGGGAAATCGAACAGTATGTTTTCCAGTTTACAGCATTCAGCCCACACGGTTTTTTTCTCAGAAAACAAGAGAATACTGCCCCTTGCACTTGTAATTTACAGTAATTAGCAAGGAAATGATGCTTGGTTTTAGAGAAAGAAGCACACAGAGCAACTCATTCCTAAAAAGAAGATTTAGAAAGGAGGCTCACATTGAGAAGTAGTACATTTTTATTCCTATTGTAAGCATAAATATTCAACACTTTTTGCAAATCAGAAATCAGAAGGGAGAAAAGCAGTGATCTTTGGATTGATTGAACTTTTTTTCTCCTAGCTTATGCTGAAATGCATAATATTTCAACTGTGTGTAAAATGCAAGCAAGCTGATAGATTGGTTGTATTAATTGGGAAAAAAAAAATCCTAGCTGAGACACTCTATTTTCAAAGAACAGATGGCTTTCTTTACTTACAGCTGTAGAATATTTTGCTGCAACATAAAGACATATAGTATATCCTCTGGGGATGAAGGAAAATGAAATGGAGAGAAAACGTTTCAGGGAAAATCATTAAAAGCTCTACAAATAATAGAAATACCAGGCCTGACTTTTGGTGCCACTAACCTTTGTTGACTTCAAATGACAAGTCCTACTTGAGATCAAGACATCAGCAGGACCCCTACTTGCCCTGAGTTTCCCACTCTCCTCCCCATAAGGAAGGCAGCAGGAGAAGCCTCACCTGCAGACATTTCTTGTGGCAGAGGATATTTTTTATATTTTCTCTACCAGCCTGCCTGGCTTAACCTTTGGACCATCCTTCAGCTGCCTCTTAATGTGACCATTTTATCAACAACTGCAGTTAAAATGGCAGTCAGTTTAGCCAGCTCTGTCTGCTGCTGCTTGAAATTTTATGTATTGTGACCTTCTTTGTGCCCTTAATTTCTGCTGGAGATGCTCATCTCCTTGCTCTGTAACCAATGAATCAATTTTATTTTCTCTGCTGAAAATGTTGGGGAGGTGCAAAGCAAAGTTTCTCCCCCTGCTCCTTATCTGTAATAAGAAAACTCCTGCAGTTTTTCTCTCTTTGTAACTGCCTATTGATTGTGTATGTCAGCTGTATGTCTGTGGGCGCTGAAGGATTTGATTTTATTTCTCTTTGCTCAATGATATCTAAAAAGTGACTGCTTGAAGGGCTGCTGAGAAGTGGGGGTCTTGTCCACAGGTTTTATAATGCATTATTTGTGTATAATTACAGCAGGATGGTGTAATTACACAAGGTGTTTCCTTTTACTTGTTTAGGTATTCTTTTTGAATGACACAAGCCTCTGCAGTCCCAAGGCCCCAGAACTGCCACAGGCAAGATTGCCCCATGCTGCCTTACACATGCCCAGATTTAGTGCTCTTTCATGAATTGTTTGCCAGTAAATAAAAGCAGTCGTTTTTCTGGGTGTTTGATGGCAATGGATGCTGTTCTCATTTCTGTTGGTCTGGGCAGTCCTCTGCCACCGAGAGCAAGTCAGATGCCTGAATGAAACAGGCTGGGAAGGACAAGAATTGCCTAAGGAATGAGAAGCAAACATCAATTACTTGCTCAAGGATGAAAAAGTGTTTGGTAGGCTACTTATTTAGATGGCTAAGCACATCTTGCATTTGGCTCCAGCATCCTGGCCTTGCACTTATAGCACATCACCTATCACATCTGTGACACTTGAGCAGTTCAAAGAGGGTTTGTGCACTGAACCTTCTTGTTAGGGCCTGGGCCATCAGGAAAGGGACTCTGAGAGGGAGAAGTAGCTGGCATGAGCTTTGGTTCATCATGGGTTCAGAGCCATCAGCACTGGAATGGGACAGTCTGTGGGGACTGTTAACTCCTATCTATGACAGCTGAGCTCCCTCTGCAAAGCTCACACACTCTGAGACCCTTGGTCAAAGCCTTGTGTGTGCCCTAAGGATCTGGCTATCAGGCCCAGGGTGTGATTCCTGGGGTGTCCTGAGCAGGGCCAGGAGTTGGACTCGATGATTCTGCTGGGTCCCTTCCAGCTCAGCCTATTCTATGATTATGTGATACAGTAGCAGGTCATACAGTAATTCTCTGTGTAACTTGCATTACTCAGTGCAAGTCTGTCATGACTGTGAGTGACAATTATTCTAAAATTGATATTTCCAAGCCAAGTGGGAAAGTTTTGGAGGTACAGCTTCCAGCAACTATTATAATCAAATATATTATCTCTTTATTTAATTCTAGATCCGTAATCAAGATCACCTTTATTAGATTTCAGGAAATCTTTATTGCACTGCCTTCTCCTGGGAGAGGTGCCCAAGGCACTGAGCCCCTGAGCAGAAGCCTGGGTGAAGTAGTAGTTCTCAAATTACCACAGCCCTGTGTCAGTTTGTCTCTGTATCTGTAACAGTACAATATCTATCTTCCTCTTACCTGATGGGGCCTGCTGAATGAGAAGATGTGTCAATTGTAGGTGAGAGGGTTGCTGTTCCTAATGTTACAAATTTATAATTTCACAGCAAGATACTGATGCAAACCTGGAAGAATTAAACTTCTACTTTTGCAGAGACAAGTTCCTGAGTAGCTCCAGCCCTTCAGAGGTTAAGAGCAAAGGAAGCAAGGAAAAGCATTTTGAAGTTAGGGCTCAGATAGTGCCAAGTATTGCAATTCACTGCTTGAAGATTTAGTTCTGTGCTTGCAACTTGATTAAGGTGGGATGTTTGGCAAGTCTCTGAACATAGCTGAACATTGTGCTTCACATGGCTGTTGGAAGGATATCTAAAAATGGCAGCAAAGTATTAATGTATATGTGGGGCAACAGGGCTGGAATTGGTTAACTGTTCAAAAAAATCTGCATCCTCAGAGTTTTGAAATGAAGGGATTTTCCTGTGACATAATTGTGTATATCAAAGGCTCTAATAGGTAAGTAGTTAAGAGTTTGAATGACAGGCATACAAATCCAATGCAAAACACCCTCTGCAAAGAGATGTTGTAAACCAGAGGGTGGAAGAATACAGTGTGTGTATATATATGTGACCAAAATTCCCTGTTGGTTCAAGAACAGGTGCTTTGTTTTTCATTAGATACAATATTGGAGATGTGTCATCTTTAATCCATTTCTCTCAAGTTCAGTTCAGAAAGACTGAAATTTCTTTCAAAAAAGACATAGCTGCTAATCCCTAAAAGCACACTGCAACCACATTCTGGTCCTTCCAGTTCTCTAATCAATGTCTCCTGCAAAGATGCCCTTGAATCTTGGAAATGGCCTCATAATATTAATAGAAAAGATTAAAAGTACCCTTTTTTCCCTATTCTTACCTTGCAGAGAGGGACATCTTTTTAAATATTTGTTTCTTTTGTAACTCAGTGTCACAGTTTTATCAGTCAACTGAAAACTCATCAACTTTTCAGTCTGAATAAGAGTCAAAAAAATGATTGATGTTTTCTTTGGAGCCTGTCTTGTAGTGCTTTAAAAGAGTCCCCAAATGGGGAAATCTGCAATTTTGAAACAAAAGCCTTTTCCTGTTGAGTATGGCCAGGTACTCATAACCGTGAAAGGAATCACTTATAGAGCTGTATTACTTTTTCACAGGAATAATACTGTGTGTTAGGAAAAAACTGGCTAACAATCAGATTTCTTTGACAAAAGATGTGAAGTTTGCTTTTTTTAAATATGGAATTCATTAGTATTATTGAAGAGTCTTACCATATTTCTTTGAACTATAAATGATTTCCTCATACTTGGTTCCTCAAGTTTCAAAGGCTTTAGAAGTTACATAAAAGCAGGTACATGATAGAAGACTGGGTATTGTGGAGGTGTTAAAATACGTGGCAGATTTTTTTTTAACCTAAGCACACATATTTCAGGACCCATTATCTTGTCTTTTTTTTTTTATAAAGTGGTTTTAGATTGACTATTATGTTCCAAGGAAATTCAGCACAGATTATTTCCATCACACAGTGACCGGCACTCCTCACCTGGACAACTTCTCGTCCAGTTGGACAAGATGGAAAAATAAATGTGTTCTCAAATGTGTTCTCAGGGCAGAACTGGGTGAGAGGAGGTCTCTGGTGTGCTAGACAAATGAATAACCAAACACCAGGACCATGATAAAGGCATGGGACAGCTCAGCTCTTGGAGCTGATACCTGCAGAAAGAGTTGTAAGTTTGAGTCACAGGTGGCTGAAGATGTGCAGAGACCATCAACATAAGCATTCTTCTGTGATGCTAAACATGTGTGATGTGAAAATCACCTTTAACTGCTGTACAGCAGCCTCTGTGCACTCACCTATGATAAACCAGGCCTTTCATAAAAAATATTGTTCATATAGGTACTGAGCTGTGTTCAATGACAGCACAAAACTTCATCTACATTTATTTATTGAACACTGGGATAGGCATAGAGTGTGTTTCTCCAAAGCTTCCATGAATGTTAATGACAAGGAATATCACTTGTAGACAACACTTGTGCCTAGGAAAATATAGAAAAAGAAAGCCAATAAAGCGTCATGTGAAAAATATTAGCTCACTGAAAAGCTTTTTATGGTTTGAATTAATTTTTAGTTCAGCAGCACTTGTTAAACCTATAAATAGATAAATAGTCTCTTGCCTTCCTACAGCTTTTTTCCTCTTATAGTGTGCTTTAGAAGTCTTCACATTCAGTGATTTTTATTATATTATATTTAGTTAACATTGCAGGCTCTCTTTCAGAGAACTGCTTTGATAACAGGCTGTTTCATCTCAGTTCCTAATGTGATAAAAGCCAATTTAGAGTCACTTACTTTATACAAAACAATGCAAAGTACAAGATATTTTGATGATAATAAGATCTTTAAAAAAGGATGACCATCTGCCTTTATTCACTTCTCCTGCTTTCAGCATCCTTTCGAGCTCCACTTTCCCTACGGAAAGATGAAATCACAGAGATCATTTTCAGTCCTGTCAGCTGCAAAGATGTGGCAACCATCTTATAAGATAAACATATGGCTGGGTCTTTAGGGCTTTTTCAAACTGGGAATCCAAATACAGGCAGCCAAGTTGTGTACAGAAGCATCTGCCACATCAGTTCCCCATCACAATGCATTCCTGTACCACCAGGAGGCCTGAGCCAATGCCTGCTCTTTTCCAGGCTGGCATTTTATGGCAAGAACCAGCCACAAAAATGTAGAGATGTGTATCTGAAGGCTTAACTTTAGACCCCTTAATCTCAATGTTTTTGGATTAATTTGGGACAGATGAGACTCATCCATCCGGAGAGTTCCAACAAAAATCCAGTTGTAAGCTGCAGGGTGAGCATGGAAGGACCTGGAAGTTGAGCAGTCTCTCCAGGTGGACCAGGGAGTGATTAAGATACACTTTAGTCCCACAGGCAATGCCATTCACACAGTCCTTATTGGGCAGGCCAGGAAGGATCTACTCATACTCTGTCTGATTTATTTTTACACAGTTCCTGACAAAACTCTTGTCTACTCTCTGTTTCTTGCTTCATTTGTGGTCTCTTGGTTTAGATGGCTTCCCTCCTGAGAAGTACTAAGCAGGAATTGCCCCACACATGGGTCTATAGCAGCTCCCCATAGCTAACCAGAACATGTCTTCAACCACGTGATTTTCCTGCTGTACAACGCTCCTGCCTTTTGTGAGGAATGTGGTTATTTGCTTCTGTGAGCTATTTTGGCTCTTTTTGGAGGTTGAGTCTTTCCGTTTGACCTTGAAACATGGTGGGATCCTGGTAGTGGGGTGGCCTTGCCCATGTCTTCCTTCTACTGGTGGCTCTGAAGAAGTGAGGTCTGCGCTTAAGAGAAAACACAGCCAAACGAATTTGCAGTTGACCACATGCTTCCTCACCAGCCCCTCGTACAAGAAAGTCCTGGATATATAGAGCTTAATAGGGCATTTGTTTTCAGGTGATCAGAACAATTATGACAAATATTTGTGTGAAGACAACTGTTTTGGTTGAAAATGTGCATCGTACTTGAGGACTAAAATCACTGTTGGAAGCAGCATTCATATAGTAATACTTTTTTTTAACTGGGTGGGTTTCTTTGCTTGGGTTTTTCGGTATCCTATAAGCAAGGCCTCTGAAATGTTTATCTAAACAAAGACTGGTGATTTTTATAAACTTTTTGCTTTGAAGCAGAACATTCCAACCATTCCAGGAAGTTAACTTACCTTTTCTAATTGCATGGAACTTGCCCTGAAAATCAGAGGAGAATGTGTAATATAGAGAGATCCATAAAGGTGCAGGAAGTTAGATTTACTGCTGCTCGTGAAGCCATTTAACACTGCTCAGAGCAGTTTTAGCTCATCAATATCCCACTGGTGAATCTCAAAATATCTATCATGTTTATCTGAGACAGCCTTCTGCAATGTATCTTCATTTGTTCTTACCTAGTGTTTGCTCTCACCCTTTACTTTACTTTTTACCTTACTTTAGAACTTCAGTCATTTACTTCAGGAGCCAAAATTCCCCTCCTCCTCACCCCAGGTACTGAATAACCAACTAATAACAGTGAGGTAAAAAATTCCTGAAATACTTCCTTCACCTAAGCTAACTGTTGAATAGGAACCATGTTCCCAGCAATTGGCATCACACCGGAAACATGCCTTGAACAGACTTAAAGCTGAAGCCCTTACAATCAAAACATTAATAGATAAGTAATTAATTTTAATAAGTTACTCTCCTACATGGACTATTTTAAAACTTTAAGATTGCTGAAATAAGACATTTAATAAACCCGAAAGGAAAGGAATCTCAGTAGCTGGATTAAAAAAAAAAAAAACAGACAACAGCCTTGACTCACACATCTAACATTGTCTGGGAAAAAAAAAGTTTCAAAAATATTGTGGTTAAGTATTCGATTAAAGAGTACAGAAAACAATTTTTCAAAAATAGTTCTTTATTAGCAGGCTGGGTTAGAGAACTGGGTATTCACTTTGATTAGGGTTTTCCATTGAGAGGAATAAAAATTTTAGGTTTTCACAGGTTACAATTTAAAAAATATGGAAAGTGATGTATTTACATTACAAAGATGAAATTGAGTTACAGCAGCTAATAGGATAAGTGTTGCAAGTTAGACGTTGGAAGAGGGATATGAATGCAATTTACTGGGCAAATTAACTTTGTTAGAACACTTGGGCTGGTGCAAAAATAACAGCACCTTTAGGAGACAAACTTCCTTCCTTGCTTGTGTACTCCAGGGTTTCTCTAATGACTATAAAATTCTTTAGGCAAGATTTTTTTCACCAGCCTAAGGGAACCAAAAGTTATTGATAAATGTGCAACAGAAACAGAATGAAAGCTGGACTCGATGCCCTAGCTCTTCATATCCTAATACCTGCTGAAGGAGTTCTGGTTCCTTTGCTCTGCGTAACTAAAATTCCTGCGTGGCATGGGTGCCACTGATTTGCAAATGGAGCTACTCAGTGTTTTCAGGACTTGAATAACAAGCCCAGAGAATCCCTTAAAAAATAATGTCCTGGAAAGCAAAGTGGCAAGTAGAGCCTGGCCAAACTGAAGGGGAGCTGAAGCCTGTCAGCAGGGTCCATCTGAGGCAGTTCAGATATGGACTGAAATGCATTTGGCGTCTCCTTCCTGTTTGATAACGAGCCGTACTCTGCTTCACCTTGTCCCCAAGGCTTTCACAGTGCTTCATACAAGTAAGGGGAATGGTGTCTAGATACAGACAGGCACTGAACAAGGGGATCTTAACATGCTTGTTAGTGCAGAAGGTCTTCTGCTATTTCTAGAATGTTCAATGTGAGAAAGGGAAGTGGGCTTCAATGATGTACCCAAGGTTCTGCCTCCAATTATTTACAAGATGGGAAGAGGTCAAAAACGGTCCTCTCTGAGATCATGGGGCTGAGCTGCCTTTCTGAAAATAAAAGAAAGCCAGTCCTCTCTGCAGTGAGCAATTTAAGCCAATTTGTATTGAACAAGTTGCTATGAGATTTGATTAAAAAAAAAAAGAAAGAAAAACTTTGTGAAGTTAGACTAAACAGTGTTTACAGCATAGTGGTCATCTTTTGATGTGATGCTTTAGAAGACTGAGGCAGAATGTGCTTTTTCTGTGCAGCTGATTAAAATAAGGCTGTGAAACATCTTCTGATGCAAAAATCCAAGACTGTCCTCAACATCTAACACTGAACCTTAAAATTACCATACCTGAATGCATGCAGATGAGTTGTGTTCATTAATTTTAGCAGCGTCTGTGCCCATTTACACCAGGTAAATATCTAACATTCAATTTTCTTGTCCCTTTTCAATTAGCTCCATTACAGGAAATCTAATTAAATCATATCTTTTAGCAGGAACCAAGAATTCAAGAGCTAAATTTTTGCACTTAATTAAAACCTCTTCATCTTGAACTGTTAATTTTCTGAAAAAGATATCCAGTAGTTTTTTCCTCTGATCCACTTGGTTCCTGAATGAAATGGCTCATTTACTCTGAGTTGGCTCTTGAAGTGTACACTTAGGCTCCAACTCTTGTGACGATCTCAGAAGATGATAGGAATCATAGCTGCTTTTCTCCGCACTTCTGGATAAAATCTTTTCAGATAAACCTTGTGTTTCTTTTGGGCCCATAGAGACATCTGGATGACCATCAGGAAAGCAAAGATGCCAGCTAGCAAGGAAAAAGATTTAAAGAAAAGGATCATGTGTGTTCTTTCAGTGCCTGTCCCTGTAAATACAGTGGGGTTTATGGCAATGCTTGGCCCTAAAGCAAGTAGGCAGTAGCTGCCTGATTCAGCTGCCTGGCAGGGAGGTCTCAAAAAACCCAGCAACTAAAAGACTTCCCAGGACCCTGCTGTGGTTGTCGGGAACCAGTAAGTGGATCTTGGGTACCTCTCCCTTCAGGCTGAGTGGCACAAAATGGAGGATAATTTTACTGCATTTGCATTTTGCTAATTCATTATCCTTTCTTCCTTAAAATGAGGTAGTTAATCAGAAACATTCATTTGGCATCCAGTCAAGTTATGTCTGAGACAATTACAGCAAGGATGAGTGTGCTGCATATGTTGCTGCTCCTGCTATTGTAGGAACAGCCCTACATTGTCCCCAAACTTTCAGATCGTTTCCATACCAAAACCTAAAGAACAAAAATGTTTCATCTTTTCAAACAAAATTTCAATTTAATTTTTCCATGATGCAGTTTAACCCACTTTTGAAATTAGTTTCTTTTTCATTTGTAAACCACGTGGGGCTACTTCTTACAAGTAGTTTTATAAGTTTCTATTTTGAAATGGAAAAATAATTAAAAAGTGAATGTTTGGGAGAGCTCAGTCCCAGGGACCATATTTTTGGGAGTGTTTAGGTCTCTAAGGATGCAGGAAAGCAAGAGTCACAAATGCTACTAGGCAGGCTGCTCTTACGAGCATTTTGAAGGTTTGTACATTAATCTTGTATAGCAAATTTGATGGCAATGTTTCATATGCTATAGACTTCTTTGGTAAATTTTAAATGTCCAGAATTCACTTCCACAGACGATACTTTAAATGCTGTCTTCATTCTGTTACAAACTTACCTGGCAGAGTTTGTGTCATCACTGTGAAACTAATCCAAGACCCAGCCTGTTGCAAAGAAAAAGGCACTGTTAGTTTTATATTTTATGTAAAGCAAAATGGCGAGTTTTCAAAAGCTTCCCCTGGAAAAACAGCGTGGTACTTGTACTGGAAGTGGGAGAGGAAAAATAGTAAGAAATCAAACTCATTTGGTTTTTCAAGATGGTCAAATAGTGTGCTGGATGGGGTGAAGAGATGGGTGGTAAATATTTAGATCACTGGGGAGACTGCAGTGAAGGGAAATATAGAGAAGAGTCCATGGGATAATGAAGTGAGGGAAGAGGAGGGTCTGGTGGAGAAGCTTATGTGGGAGCAAGGAGACTCTGACATAGGAACCACAAGGATTGATGTAAGAGGAAACTGCATGGAGGTGTTGCAGATTTTCTGCAAAGGCTGAAACAGCAACCACCTACCCTTTGCATATAAGCAGAAGAAAGTCATGTACCTCATATGTATAGTTGGGACAGGATACCAGCAGGAAGAGCCACGTGAAGGGGTTGTAGGTTGGGCTTGGAAAACAGGTTCTATTTCCTTGTGAAAGGGAAAAAAAAAAGGGTGGGGAAAATCAGACAGAGCCAGTTTCAGTACAGGGAGGGGGAAAGTGAGCCTTATCACAGCCTGCCTATGTAACAGTGATCCCTCGGGCCAACGCTCTCAGAGCACAACCTGTTAGAAAAGTTTCAGTGCAATCTTTTGAGGTAGCAAAAGCTGTACCTATCCCAGTGAGAATGCTGCTCAGCGAGCCTTATATCAGTTTTTACAAGGTCTGGTGTGTCCAAAGGATGCAACTTCTGTTCAGAAGAGGGAGACTAGTTCAGTGTGGGCTAGTCAGCAGGCGAGTACTAAGGGCACCCACTGGGATGCGGGGGATGCAGCTGTATCTTATTCTGACTCAGGAACATGAATCTGTTGGCTCCCACATCCTCACCCTTCATCTCTGGTAGAATAGGAAAACAACTCCAGAGCTAACAGGATGTCTCTCTACAGCCACTGATAATGCTCACATGAAATGCATCAGTGTGAATTTTGTATTTTAGATATTTAATATTGAATACAAATTCAGTGGCCTCACAAACATGTGGGGTTGGTTGGGGTTTTTTGCTTGATTAGTTTTGATGTGGCTTTTTTTATTTGGTATGTTTTTTTCCCTTTCCTCCCTGCCTTGGACTGGTGAAGGATTAAGAGAGAATAGGTAAAAATAATCCTTTTATTCTGGAGTTGGAATTAAAAGATTTTCTGTTAGGAAATATCTCAGAGTAAAAGTGATTTCTGAACAAGGACATGTATTATCCTTTCCAAGAAGTATGAAAAGAATTGCAGAAATTATCAATTATTAATAAGCACCACCTCATTTTTAAGTTCTGGAAACAATGCTATCTTTAATACTTGTAGACACTGAGAACTTAAATCAATTTTTTGGCTCTCGCTGCTTTTAATCTGAATTAGGCCCCTTGCAAGAAATAATATAAGCAGTTTCCTAACCACAGTGCATAAAAACCTTCAAGAACAGAAACTGACTTCTGTGTGTGAAGTTAATAGTACTGTGGTATTTTCTTGAATAGGGTGTTCCAGTGGGGAAATTACACTATTAGTGTCTGAAAACATATTTTACTTTCCGGTATAGATTGTATAACTTTTAATCTCATGACACAAAAATGCTGAAAACCCAACTTGTTAAGAGCATACATTTACATTGATGGCCATGCAAGTATTCATGAGTCTATCTCTGTGTATTTGAATATATGCATGTACATCTTTGCCTGAGATGAATGTGTCTAAAGACTCTGAAATATAGTTTAGAAGTTCTTGAGACTTATTTAAAATGAAACACACTGCTGTCAGTCACCAGCATGCTTTAAAGGACTTCTGAGCTTAAATCCATATTTAAACTGCAGTTGTGTCTAATTAGGATAAATTTGCTATAAGCTTTGAAACAATAACAGTGTTGATAATGTTTCCTTGTCATCCCATTTATTTTGAAGTTGTTAGACCAATGGCACAATACCTACTTCATCTTTCTTTTTTTGGTGGAAATAGGTACATAAATTACTGTACAGCAGCAGAAGATGGATAGGTTAAGCACACCTCAGTCTTAGACAAACAGGAAACAAAGACAGACCTGAATTGGTTTGGTGAGCTAAAGCTACATTGATAAAGTGATTTCCAGCTTCACACATCTGCAAGACATTAAAAACATATTTTCAGTTGTATGCCTAAAAACTGTGGTAATTGTGTTGCAGTGCATAACCAGAACCCTCCCCATTACAACTCAGCCTCTGTATCCAGGAAATATGTACTCCAGAAAACAGCCTGTGATCACAGTCACACACACACAAGTGTCCAGTGAACACGGTGGGTGCAGCCTGGGATGAAAGCCCCTGGCACAGCTCCGTAGAGCTCCGTGCAGCCAGGCCTTCAGTGGGGTTCCCATGCCCAGCACGTGCCATGTTTGGCCCTGGGGAGATCAGACAGACTCCCTGGCTCTAAGGAATTCAGCAAGATGCTCTTCTTGATCTCTTCAGGCTTTAATCCAAGCTGCAAAGAAGAAGGTGGAAAGCTGACCTCTGGTTTTGTAAAGATGTCACGAGTTAATGTCTCTAACCTTTTCCTACACACACTTTCAAAGGTGTTGAGCAAAACAGGAAGGAAAAATAAGGTGAATAAAAAAACCAGCAGTTCTCCAAAAGGCAGACTGGTTGAATGGAAAGTAGTTGGGGATTGATAAAGGAAGGGAGCCAGTACTATTCCTGTTTCTGCAACTCTCTGGTTATGCTGTTTCCAGCTGTGACCAACCTCTCAGCACTGGTCTCCAACATTTAGGTGTTTCAAACCTTTGGAAGAGCTACCATGTCTCCCCGTTGATTTCAGATTTGCCTGGGGCTTTCAGTACTTCATCAGCTCCAACTACTGAATAATCAAAATCAATATTTACCCATATTTAAAGTGGGAACTGGTAGGAAAATTATTTTATATTCCTGAAGAAGAAGACCTGTCATCACAATTATGTAATTTTATGGGTTTCGTTTTTCCCCTACTCTGTGAAGAAAACCAAAATGCTGTATACAGTTCAAGCTCAGGCTGAATTGAATTTTTTATTCATTTCCATGTTTGAAGACTGATTTTTCCTCTCAAATTGGAAAAATGCAGTGTTAAAAAGTTGCATTTTCTTATAGCATTTATCATTCTAAATTTTGGAAAGCTTGAAAAAGTTTAAGAAATTAAAATTAAAAGGAAAATGTTAAAGCCTAGAGATGTTAAAAGTGTGAAGTCACAAAATTAATACAAAAAAAGAACTTCAATTGTCATTTTTAAGTTAATTCTGAAAGTCATCCATAACAAATTTTTACTAAAACTAATTGAAAGAAATATGTAACTTCATTTTATATTGAAACATGCTATTATCTGAAAGAACATTGTCATTAGCATTGCTGAAGAATTTTCCCCTTTTTGGCAGAAATTTTTGTTGAGTTTGTTTGGAAGGCTTAGATCAGGTCTATTAGTAAATAGATCTGTAATTGGCTGTTATTCTGCATGGCTAGGTAGTTATGGCTCAAGTCCTTCCTATGGAATTTTTCTAATTCCAAATAACTGACCATCCTCTATCATAAATACCAGATGTAAAGCACTAAATAGCCAGAAAATGAAATTCCATTTTAAAATACCATATCAGGAGCTATAACTCTAACCATAGCAATGGACGTAATTTTAATTTACATACTTCCAATTATGAGCTGGGAACGTGATTTGTTTTCCTGATTGCTATTATGTTAAAGAAAAAACTTTGTGGTTACAAGTGGTTTTGTAAAACACTATACCTAATGAGATGCCCATACTATTGTGGATCAAGAGATATTCACACATATACATAATTAACCCCTACTGATTCTAAGTGAAACAAGCAAAGGGCATTTCTGCAGGGATTTTTATTGGCTTATCTTTGACTCTGCAGCTGCATTCTGCTGTGATTAAATTTTATGCCCCTTGTTAGAAATGGGACTGTTAATGTTCTACATTGAGAACCACTGCTAAATTTAATCTAGTCTCCATAGTTTATCATATATAAAATATAGGGCAGCGGGGAACAGCAGAGAAAAAGCTGGTGCTATTTATGATTATAAAATATTGACATCTACACACCATTTCCCCTCTTTATATTCCATGTGTACCCTATGAGAAAAACAACCCTGCAAAGCTTAGTTTCTCCAAACATGAGAATCTTTCAGGAGGGCCTGCAGACACTCTTCAAATTACTCTGTACTGCTGTTTACAGCAGCTGCAGATGTATACACTTAAATCAGGATGTGTAATAAAGACAAGACTTAAAAGAGGGTAAAAAAAAGAGAAATCTTTCAAATATTTTATTCATATATTTTAGAAACCTGTGAAAACAGCTTCAAATTATTTTATTTCTTATGTTGATGTTTTAAATTCATTGTCTGGGAATCTGCCAGCACAAGATCTGAAAGGGACAGGTTTTGAGTTTCCATGGGTAGGGAGTTCTTAAAAGAGCTGTAAGAATTCAGAGCCCAGGCCAGGTGCTGATGCACATCTTAAGGGGACTGACATATTTTACAGCAAACACCCCCAATACAACTCATCCCTTTGCTTGTTGGCAGCACTTTCCCTACAAGCTATAGCAGGGCACGTTCCACTGATGCAGGGAAGGATGTTTCAAAGGAAAAGGAGGCTTTCTCTAAGCAGAGACTTTGATGAGGACTAGTTTTGCTGGTAGCACTGAATATTCAGGCAAGCAGCTTGCTTGGTTTCCAACACCCCCTGAGCCTGGGAAGGGTGCACACAGCAAGGTTCTGGGCATGCTGCTGTCTACCACTGCCACAGCCTCCTGTCTCTGCAGTACTGGGTTACTGCTTTTGGCTCTAGAGCCTCATGGAGTGCGTGAACTTCTTCATAAAAGTATTTTTCTTGTCTTTGCTATACCTTATTAGAGCAAGAAAAGCTGAGAACTGCGTGGCCAGCCCCAGAGACAAACACTGCCAAAACTGTGACCTTTAGGGGTCTTAATTTACAAAAGCATTTAAACATTGCTAATGAGTTTTTGTATGTTTTTCTGAATAGTGTTTGTCTGAAGGAGCCTAGACATATTACTGTCCCATTACCCTGTTATATTTCTGGAAACTGATCTGTATCTGTTTCTCAAAGAGGATGTTTTGGCTACTGACACAGCAGTTCCAAAGGACAGAGAGGATATATATTTCCATGTGAGAGCTTCTTATGAAGTCTCTGTCTCACTGTACAACTATGTTCATTCAAACACCAGGCTGGGTAGTCTCAGCCATTCTTCATCAGCTGCATTTTCCTTTGGCTTATCCCATTTTGGCAGGGATTGTTTATATAGATTTTAATAGCTGTTGAGTATAAGTCATTCAGGGTACACTGAACTATTGCAAAGTCTGCTTAGGTTGTAATTCTTCAGTATCTTAAAAATGACAAGTTCCAGTCTGTCTAAATATTAGTGTTCTAACACAATTACCAGTAATAATGATGCTGATGATGTCCTCATGGCTCTCAAAATGCAGTATCTCTGTTTAAACTCTGTGTACATAAATATTAGTAGAACACTTCCTGACTGAGAAACCTTAATAGATTAGTACTAAATCTAGTCAAAGTACACAGGGCTGTGGACATGGGCTTGTATGTATGTATACACACAAATGCACAGAAGCATTACTCCTTTTTACTGAATTGTGAGTTAATCCTCTTCCATAATCATAAATAAAACTTTGTTTTTGTACGTACCAGAAAAGCAAGAGCAGCATAAGAAACTTGTTTGTGGCCAAATGCTAGAAAATAGAATGAAATTATAAATTGCATTTTACGGTGTGCACATTGTTTGCTATGGGTGAAATTAATCTAGTGCTGAGGAGCAGAAATTCTTCTCTCCTGACAGGCTCTGCAGAAAGATTGGATATTATCACACACACAATATGAAGACAATACAAACAATAACAGCACTCCAGAAATGCCAGTTTTACACCACTGATCTAAAGGCAGTTTTCACCCAACTGTTTTTAGTATTTGCCAGCTTCATATGTCCAAGTGTTTTGTCAAAGCAGCTGGTGGTAAAGAATCCCTTGAAAAGACAAGGAGAGGAGTGAAGGTCAGTGGCAAAACCAGGCCAAGAATCACAGCCTTATCCACAGACCCCTTCTAACTCCATGAGCAGAAAACCCAGTACATAACCTATCCATTGCCTTCTTTAATTTTAGTAGTGAGGCAATAGTCAGGCTTTAATACACAGCCACTGTCTGCTTCAGAGTCATGCAAGAAATACATTTAACATCTGTAAATTTTACCTGCTGTTTGCCTGCCCTCTCCTTTTAGCTGTTGTCCCAGACCAGTGTAGGGCTCTACCATGTTCATGTCCAAAGGTTTACACTTCCCAAGTAAACCTTGGTCATAGCTGGGGGACACAAACCACGTGTACGTACCTCACTTGCCTTGGCCATGTCTCATCAAGCCTTTACTTTTGAGAACTATTTTTTCCTGGCTGGCACAGGACTCTTCTGTGGTGCCAAAGGCATTTTAAGGCAGTGGCAAGCAATTAGAAATATTTCTTCTGAATGCTTCCTCTTTTGTGTCTTGAACAAAGAGTTTCCCCTATAAAGACACTGCACTTATTGATTTGATAGCCCAGACTGCTAAAAACTGTGTCTAGGGAGGTTTCTGCATTGTTTGCAGCACTGTTGTTAAAGCCATGCCAAATCCAACTGTCATTCAATGAATCACATAATTTTGAAATAGAACCTTTGTGCTATTTTGAAAGAAAAGCAAGTGTCATGTAGGAGAAATTTTTGGTTGAAAAAACTTAGCAATTTAACTGAGTGTAAATTAAAATGCCAGAGCAAATGCTTTGTTCCCAAAGTTCACAGATAAATCTGAGAGGAAAAGAAAGACTAAGGTATAACAAGGAAAGTAAAGTAGCAGAAAATAAAACCTGTGCCAATTATGGTCAAAAGAAGCAAAAGTCCAGAGAGCAAACAGAAAAGAATAATGAAGAAAGAGCAGTGTAATAGTAAAATATGAGGAGAGGGAACAAAATGATGAAAAATCTAAAAATTAAAAAAAAAATTCTGTTATCAGCAGTATGTGATGGATTTTTACTGGTTTCTCAGGGGGAAAAAAAAAAGAAAAACCTTAATTTACATTAAAAGGATGTATCTTTAGCAAATAAATATCTCCTCCAAGAAAATGCAACCTGCTCTAGTTCTCCCCTGCATTCTTTAATACAAACCTTGTGAAGATGAGCAAAATACATTGATCTTTGTGTTTTCTCTAGTTGTCCAAATGGGACAGCGATTGACCATTGCTGGACAGGCACAAACATTCAGCGGCACAAAGCAGAGGTGCTTTCAACACAACCACCTTCCTTCTGACAGGGAGCAAAGATTAATTTCTGGAGAGATTAGTCATATAATCTAATGTGGGAGCAGTCTCTTGATTTTGGAGGACTTCAGGTTACATGGCAAAGACTTTTTCAAGCTGAGTTTGTCATCTTTGTGTCCTACCCATACCTACATGGTGGCGTGTACCGTGGGTGGTTGATGTAGTATGCAATCCAGGATGTGAATCCCCAGTAAAAGGCACAGCCCTGGAACAGACAGAAAATTTTTTTTGAAAGGGCAACAAGGAAGTACAAACTGTAACTTTATAAGTATAAATTCTGCCAAGCCAAAACCCGGGTGGCTACCAAAAGGCTCTGCAGTTGCTTTGTGAGCCTCAGAATATCTATCTTTCTAAGATGCTATGAAACAAGTGAAAAAACAAATTGGGTACACAGCATGGATTTTTTTTTTTTTTTTTTTAATTGTGTGGAATGTGTTTCATGCCTGTTGTAGGAATTGGCACTAGTTTTCTTTTTCTTTGATTCTACTGCTAAAGAGTACGTTTCTTTGAGTTGTGCTGTTAAAAGTCTAGGGCTGGTTAACACACCTGAGCTGTTACTGTACCTGAAATTCAGCATTCCCAAGCAAGATAGAGCAAGACAAACAGAACATTAAACCAGACAAAACAAGGGAGAGTAAAAGTGAAGCCCCCTATCAAGGCCATGTGTTAATCTCCTTCACCAGAATCCTAAATGTGTTCCAAAGTATCTAAAGGGAGGGTCTTTACATCACACCCTATGGGGTGGAGGGGTTATACAAAATGGCCAAGGTACAGTGTGTGAAATAAAAGAAAGGAAAGCCTATGAGTAATGACACACAGTTGAAATTCAGGAGGCTTTGGAAGAGAGAAGATCTGGCCAGTTCCGTTTCTTCCTGCCTGAGGCTTCCATCTGTAGAAGGAGAAATTTTTTTTCCTACTTGTAATTTGATTTTCACTTCCGAGCACAAGGCCTGTCTCTTGCTCTGTATTTATGTTGCACCAAGGAAGCAGTGTATGATTTCTGTCAACACTGCTAGATGTTGCAGCAGCAGCTATCATCATAAAATACCATTCAGTCTGAAAAATATCCTGGACATGACAATCAGCCCCTTGGGTGTATGAGTCAAAGTGGACATTTACATGCAGGAGCTAAAATGGACATTGATTTCAATTTATGTCCTTGGGGACATGGTCCTGAAATCCTTCCTGTATCTGTATTTTCACTAAACATAATTCCTGGAGCTACAAAATAAATTAATTTTTATTTCCCTATCTTCTTCCAAGGACTGCTTGGATATGAGGATATTCTCTCTTACACAAGATGATAAACATATTGTCACCTTTATCATATTTTTCAGAGGAGTGTGCCCTTCTGAAAACTTGTGAACAAATAACGTCTCCAGAAGATGTCTGATGTAGTGTAAACAGTGACAGAAACAGGCCAAGCTGGAAGGGAGAGGGAGAAAAAAAAAAAAGGAAATTAAGGTAAGTGAAAGATTTTTTTTATTACCTCACAGTTAATGTCATGAAAGGAATAAGAACTAATATTCCAAAACTGCAGTCACATTAAAATTGTGGGATTTAAGATATTGTCTTAATTGAAGCATCTGGAACCAAAGATTAATGGAATCATTTTCAGTGTTATACAAAGTTGTTTGCATTTTGCAGGGAAGCAGCTTATTTTTACTAGCCTTGAAATAAAAAGAGCTCCTCGAGCTTTGAATGTGATACATAGTCCTGACAAGACATTTAGACAGGACAGATGTGTATACAGCCGGGCGTCTGACGCACTCTTCCAAAAGACCTCTTCCACGTTTAAGGCCACCTTAATGCTCCTGTAGGATGTGTCTGACATTTAAAAACATTCTGAATATCTTCTGAATGGTTTCCTTGTCCTTTGCCAACTCAAGTAGCTGCATGGGGGTAGTTTGTGTTTCATTTCCTTGTGGATGCAAAATGAGATTTTGTTCTTAAATTAATCCATTCTGATGGCTTTTTTGTTGCCTGTTATAAAGAAATGAGGTAATTGTGGTAGAAACTATTCTATTGATTCTCTTTTGAGGAAGATTATGAAACAATAACAGGCATTGCTGATTTGCTTCCGAGAATGAGTTGCAGCTCATAGTGATTGAGTTTCAGAAACAAATGTCAGGAGTGATTCCTGATGGCATTTTATCTTGGTTACATTTACCGTACTACCATAGCCCATCTTGCTGCAAACCAATTATAAGACATAAATGAAAAGTGGTTTTCAGCATGTGAAATCTCAAATAATTTTATTATGCATCATGTACGGTAGCTAAAGTCAAAGATTAAACAATTTCAAAGTAATTAAACCAGAGAGAGTTGAGCTAAGAAAATTTCAAACAATTAACGACTAATCCAAAGCCTGGAGCAAACTTCCATCTTTGCTGGAAATTTCTAAATTAATTTTGCTTAGGATGGGGACCTCAGATGAACCCATTAAGGAGTGGCCACTGGCAGGATTCTGCACAACCCTTGCCATGTAAAAGAAGGTAAAGGTATTGCAGGTTCTTCTGTGCTGCCAGAAATGCTCTCCTTTCAAGCATATGCACAAGAGAAGGAAGACAAGCATCTTGCAGCTCTGGATTTGAATTCAATTGGTTTGTATTCTCATTCCCAGCTCCACTAACTCCCCTAATGTCTCTCCAAGTGCCTGTTTCTCCATCTATAAATGGCATTATTACTCACTGTATTTCTCTGCTGTATACCAGTTCCCCTGATTCTGCAATCACAGTGTGGAAGTATGTGGGAAAGCTGTACAGTCCTTGAGCCTCCTAGGTCCCTGTGTGCTCTCCCATAAGTGGTCCAGCTTATCCAGGTGACAGGCTCTCCTTGATCACCTTTCATCCTTCTGCCAGGCACTAATCACCCAGAATGGGGACAATTCCACTGAAAGGAAATTCCTTAAGTGTGAAATTTCCTAGTCTGACTGGTGAATTCTACCACCATCCTGTGGAGATGCTTCTTTTGAGGTTCTTGACCTGACTCATGATATGCAAACCTGTTGAATTTCCTCTTTCCTGTGCCTCAGTGAGAGCTGGTGTGGGGGTAGTTACTTTCTGTGCTGAGTGCTGGTGCTGCTCATCTCAAGAGCAGGAATGTGCTGTAAAGAGACTGGTAGTGGGGCACCTGGAGTCTTGTCTTCTCCATCAAGCATGGCTTTGGGTTACTACCCACTCTGTTTTTTATTTCACCTTATGTTCAGAATTTATGTTAAACTGTTTGGGGAAAACACTGCATCTCCATGGTGACCATGTGCAGTCATTGTTGCAGCAGGGATCCCATTTTTGGTCAGGCTTATGAGTGCTGCTAAATGTCAAACAGGTATTGGTAAGAACGGAATCTGACATCAGGCAAGCAGCCTCAGGCCCCCTGTAACATCCTCAGCCCTGGAAATGCAATCTCCATCCCTCTGGTTTCTCATGCTCCAGGAAAACAGTTCACACAAGTGTCACTTACTGAACCACTGGGTGGCGGAAGCTCTTCCTGCTTTCCACTTGATCATAAATAGTCGAGAGGCGAATGTAGAAGAGCAGATATATGAGAAGAGGCCCAGTGTATTCTGTTAGAAAAAACTAGAAATGAAAAATAAAATAGCTGTGGCAGAGTAGAAAATTGTATCAGGAAAGGTGTGAGAAAAAGAATGCCCCAATCCACAGCCCCTATTCATCCTTCAAATGACTTTTGGCTTCATTTTCAGGACTTAAATGACACATAGGGGTTTCTTCTGCAGTCTCTTTAGCAAAGGAGTAAAATCCATCTAGGAAATGAGAGATTGGTTTCTGTGCAGAACATTAACCCAGTCAGGACTGCTTCATGGAAGGTGGTCAAAATTACAGTTATCTCCTCTTTGTACTTTTGGCTGTGCCATCAGATGCCTATTTGGAATCTAAATAACACTGAAAACCAAGGCCAAGAAACTGAAGGCAGCTTGCTTTCTGCCAGTGTTTTTTGCAATTAAGTGGTACATCAGTTAAAAGCCAACCAAGCATGACAGAAACAAACATAGCTTTGAATCCTGGTTGCCAGCAGAGTCATCTGGAAGGGAGGCTATCATTGCTTGAAATTTCATGGTGGGTGGAAGAGCAGGACCAGCCTGCTTGGTGCATGGTGCTTCGAGCTCTTTTTCAGTGACTGGGTGGTGCTCCTCCCTGTGCAGGCACCAGCAGAAATAGCCTGTGGTGGGCAGACTGGACAAGTAAGTTACCCTACTGTGACAAAAACAAAGCAAGAAGAAATAACTCCATCTCACCACTGTCACTCCTGCTAGACACAGAGAGCTGAGAGGAGGGGTAGGGAGAGAAGGCAGAGTCGTGGAGATGACATGAGCCACCCTCAGTTTTAAGGTCTGACTTTGGCTTGCTACAGTCTGTATCACTTTTGCTTGGGCAACATTCTTAAGCTACACACAGCTGGAAGAAATAAAATGACACTAGAGTGATGAGAGGTCTAGATGTGATCACCTGTCCCCACTGGACTGAATCCCAGAATAAAATGGAAGTGATGTAGTCCTACACATTTACAAGGACTGGCAAATTGTAACTCAAGTGCCTATCATTGATCAGGGAGAAAGATTTATGACTGAAGGGTTATTTGGCTTTATGGTGGCTATTGGCACTGCTGTAGAATTGTAATGAATAAATACCTGTGGCTTAAGGAAGCAACACTGACTTTAGACCATCTTTCTCAAAACTAGTATTTGACCCCCCAGCAGGCTGTTCTGCTAATCACTCTTCAGAAGAGCATTGAAAGAGAAAGGTTTTCCTGCAGAAATATCCTGCAATTAGGTTCCCTTTTCCTCTGTTACAGGCAGAAGCTTTTTGAAATTTTATCCATTCATAGGAGGACAGTCTCCAAAAGTAACAGACTTAAGTGTTCTCTACCAGGGGAAGGTGAAACTCCCTTTTGTTCCAAGCGACACCATGACTTCCGTGCTCCATTTAGACTCCAAATGATCCCAAGAGCAGGTGTGTGTGTGTATGTGTGTGTGTGTGTGAAAATATTTAATCTAGGAGTCCAAGAGCACTCATTGTTGTGGAATACCTCACAGCCAAGGGCTTTTTAGAATTTTGTCCTAGTAGTAGCTGTATGGTTCTGTTCCAAAATCTGAGCCCACTGGGTCTGGCAGTCTGCAAACACTGTAAGGGATGGCCTCTGCTATTTAAACCTAACACACTAAATCTATACTTTGGTGGTATAGGGGACAGAGGTGAAGATAATATGGTCTTGGCAGGTCAGCAGAAGAGCCTGGAATGAGCTGCTTTCTCCAGTGTAGCTTTCTCTCTCTGCCATGAGCTGTACCCCAAAGCACATCCATAACTGCCAGCTTTCAACATCTGTTTGGCATGAGCACATTACAAAGCTGCCAGGAAGAGTTTGGCTGGACTTAGCACCAAGTTGTGCTTACTTGTGACTGCACCAAATGTTCCCCTTTACCCCCTGACTGATTTCAGATGCTGAAAGGAGAAGGAGAGTTTCAAGATTTAGTAAAAAATCCAGTCTAAAAGCCAAAGGTCCCAGACACAAGATAACTGAATCCTGTGACAGGGTTCATCAGTGCAATTCAGAGAAGCAGTTGAGAGCACTGACAATAGCTTTAGAGCTGGGGATTGTGGAGGTGAGCAGCATCAGCATGCTCAGGGTGCTTCACAGGTTGGGGACAGGGTTCACTCTTGTCTGTGTGTCAGTCACATCCCCCATGTGGAGGCAGGTGGTGCAGGGTCAGCCATGAGATTTGCAGTCAAACTGGGCACTGTCTGGCAGGCAGGACTGTGTTTGCCTTTGTCATAACTGAGTCACACTGGCACATAGTTAGCACCAGTAACATTCTGTTTTAGAGGATGAGGTTCAATTTGCCGTAGTTTTTGTTGTTTAGTTTAGTTTAGGTAAGTTTCAGGCTGTTTCCTTCTGCTGCATCTCCCATGCTGCGACTGCTGCACTAATTCTCTGGCCCACTGATTTAAGTTTGTCATAAATGAAAAATGAGTTCCAGAAAGGCAGGCAGAGAAACTGCTAAAAATTCCCATGAGTTCAAGCAGGTGAAAGGGAAAGTAGTCTTAAATTAACACAACATTACAATTATTGGTTCTACCCACTGGCAATCAAGCGCAAGCACCATTCTTTTACTATTGATTCTCAATGATTATATGCAATTGAGCCTACCTAGTGTCTTCATACTCATCCTATAGCTGACTAATTGCTGGGCTTGGGGAGGTATTAGTTGTGTCAAGGATCAGTTCAACCCATCATTTTTACAGGTGCTCAAAATTACTAATTCCTGCTGACATATTCTGCAAAAATAGTAATCACATTTTAAATAATAACATTGTTATTTCCTCTGAAAATAATAACATTGTAGCTTGTTGTTTCTGAACAAAAGAAATATAATTTTATTTAAAGAAAAACAACTGATCATTTAAAACATGGAGCAGATTTATCTTTTAGAAATGAAAAAAAAAAGCAAAACAAAACAAAAAAACCACCCCAATATTTAAAAGAAAATGATTTTTTCTCTACCATCTTGTGGTCCTGCCTAAATTATTTTGATGTAGTGGGTGCAACCAAATATGGTGACATACAATACCAAAATTATCTTTTCCTGGAGGAGCAGTATGTCTCTCTAACAATGAGCATATCTCAACAGGATTTAACTGTTGAGTTCATCATTCACTCTCAGGAGAGAGAAAAGAGGAGATTGCCTCTTTTTCCCACATCTGTAAAGTCTACTTCATATCTTGCACAGTGTCCAGTTCTCTTACCTTCCTTCTCTCCTCTCCAGTGTCTGACATGATATACTCTGTAGACCTCTTTCTCAACAGCATAGAGAAAGCACTCTTAAATGAAAGTATTCTGGAATCAAAACTTTCCCCAGCGTGGTCTCCATACAGGATGCTAAAATCAAGCTTCTTTAACCATCTCAGTTATCAGGCCCTCAGGGATCTGATTCAGTAACACCTAAACTGGAAGCACCTACTACATAAACATAAAAACTGGGATCCGAAACATGTCAAAAGAGAGCTAAGAAGGAGTTTCCATTATCCGAGAGATGATGGAATGAATGGTAAAACAATACAGGAGAGCTCATCTGCAAATCAGCAAAGCATCTTATCTTGCAGGACACAAATTGTACCTGCTTCTTCTATCTCTATTCAGCTCACCATGCCAGGAACACCTTGCTGAACAGAGTAACAGCCAGATCAGGAATTCAAATCCCAGACCTTGTGAGTCAGAGGGATATTTAGGGAGGTACAAATGCAGCAGAAGTGAAAGGAGTTCTTTAAAGTTATTGGAGGGATTTTCTGGCTAGTAAGAGCAGCTGACATAGTGCCTGACACTGTCCCAACAGGTCTGCTAAAGGGAATGGAAAGGATTTTGATGTGAGTTAAAGTAGCATGTGTCCTGGTCAGGAAAAGGCAGAACAGGACAAAAGGCAGTTGCAAACAGAGGCGGTGGAGTGGAGGGAGTCTGAAAAAAGTCCAACCAAATCTTTATAAATGAACAGCCCACATATTAGTATCTTCACATGAGGACATCAGCTAATTCCTCTCTGTAATGTTTATGACATGCCCTTTCTGTAATATCACACAACACACCCTATCTTGTTGCCTTTTGGCAGAGTCTCACATTATCTCATTTATGACAAGCTGCAGAGCTGAGGAAAGGCCATGCAGCCTCTTCCATAACTGATCCCTTCCTGCAGCTCTTTCCATGCCATGTAGGGCCAGTTTCCTAGTCACCAGTGCTGTTTGTGGTGTTTTCTCTTCCACTGCCCACTGGATGTCTGGACTGAAGCAGAGAGCACGGGATGAGAGTAATACCTGCAGCCAGGACAATGACTTTGGGTCACTGTCTGTAGTCCTCAGCACAGCAAGAGATACAAAACAGCTCAAGCATGTCCTGGGTAACTCTGATGGAAAAGCAGCTGCAGTATATAAATTATCTAATGGACAGGGCTTAGTTTCTCTGATAAATGTGAGACAAAGGCAGTAGTTGCAGTCCTGAGCCAAGGTCAGACTGACACGGTACATACTGCACAAAGACGAGGATCTGCTGCTATCAGACAGACAGACCATTGCTGTGTGAGTGTACAGAGCACAGCCAGGATTTCAGAGAAACCCAAGAGAAACAGGCAGTTAAATCCTCCCAAGTCCCCAGATCATGTTAGACTTAGTGTATAACTACCTTAGACTCCTTTTACAATCCCAGCCCTAAGTACTCTTGAGCTAATGATCATTAAGAAACATTATTAATTTCTAGTCTAATTTCTACTTCATACGCTTTGTTACCTCATTAAAGGCCATACAGTTACCTGGGGATAATAATGGCATAATTTTAGCACCATCTCTAAAATCTTCACCTTTGTAAAAGTTTTGTATTTTCATATTTGCAAAAATCCACAGCCGCAACAATTTTGTATCAAGTTCTTTTGCATCAGGTTCTCTGTTTACAGTTCTTAAGGGCTGCCTGAATATTCAATTACTTCTTGTTCCAGTTCTCATGGAACTGGCTAATTCAGTCTACAAAACTTAAATTGTGCATGCAGACACACCTGAAATGTCCCTTGTCTGGGCAGATTTTGCAGTGACTCGGTGTCTATGAGTACTTCAGGCTGCTGCTCAATGTTTACTGCAAATACCAGAGGTAGAATGGATTTGCTGTAGGATTTTATAGGCAAATTGCAGATGATTCAGGCCAATTTCAGGAGCTGGGGAATGAACAGCAAAGGGTGCTGTTTGTCCAAGTCAGGCCTGTGCATGATCTGTGGAAGAAGGCAGGTGAAACCCCAGCTTCCTCCTGTCTCTTCTAAGACGGAGCTGTCTGAAATCTTGGCACCAGATCACTTCATACCACGGTCAAAATTCTTCCCCTAGACCACAAGTCCTTTCGTGTTTCTTCCTCAAAACAGAAAATTATTTCAAATTAACAAACATTATTCTTATGCACACACATATATGTATGTTGTAAATGTTTGTACCAATACATATTCAGTGAAGCACTCAAGTCCTGTTTGTAGCCAAACACCAATGTGAGTTCAGATTTGCTGCCAGATCTTTACTGTCTTTGACAGCATTTTGAAATCTTCCTTTTAATGTGCATTGTTTTAAAATGTGTATTTATTATCTGCTATGCAGATATGTAAACAAAAGTGCTTTTTAACACCTGGTTATTATAAATAACCGCATCTGTGCTTTCCATCCAGAAGCCTCAAAGCACTTTGCAAAGTGGAAAATACTGTTACTTTCTTGCCAGTATTTTGGAAGCTGAAATACAGAGAAATTCAGTGGCTTGTTAAGGGCATCAGAAAAAGGTGGGCAAAGGGGCACCTGGTCCTCTCAAACACTGGTTCTGTCTCTGGTTCACACTGCTCGACACTGGTTCACCCCATGGTTCACTCTCCTCTGTGCTCTCCTTACACCCTGTATGGGGTTGGGCAAAATTCCCCATACAAAATAATTGTGCCAGGCTTATGCATTCTAGAAGGATTATAACTGCTCAAATTTGCATAGATTGACAAAATGTCAACCTCCTTTGTTACTCTGAATACAAATAGGAAAATGTCAACATTTGCCAGCACTGTACATCAAGCAGCTCTTTGTTCCTTGAGCAGCAGGAAGGGTTTAAGCATAAAGTTGTGTATAACTGAAAGAAACAGTTTGTTCTACTTATGCTTACTGAATTCTCTCTACCTTCTTTTTGCACTCAAAGTGGCAAAAACTCAAGGGCATTCCTATAAACCCTTAGGCGTAGGTCTTTCAGTCTTTGCTGTGCTTAACAGTAACTAGAACCCTCAGAATTAAGTTTTCTAGTAGCTCCCTAATTCCCTTTGGCAACTGAAAAATTGACACTCTGGCATGGCTCATCGTGAGCTAGTGGCATTTGTTGCTGAGACCAAGAGAAATTATTGGAACACTGTTTGCATCGTTAGAAGCAGCATCTGAGGAACCCAAATCTGCCAGCTGAGCAGTTTCAGAGGTCTCCTCTTCCCTTATCTGTTAACTTCATGCTGCCACTGGGCAGTAACAAAGAGCCAAAAGTATGTGTGGCCCAAGGAAAGGCACAAACAATATAAAACCATGGCAAGAAATCAGGCAAATGCAAGCTGTTCTCTCCTGATAACCCTGGAGGCTGAAAAATATTAGACTTAATTAAATGAAAAATAAGAGCAATCTTGTGTGTGCAGTTTGCCTTTGTGAAAGGTCACAATGTTTTTAAAAGTTCGCAGCTTTTGACTGGGATCAGCTCAAGACTTGGCCAACTGCACCAAGGTAGAGCAATGCTTACTGTGTGTTCAAGCAGAAACCTCTGCCAAGTACAAACTGTTAGCTGTAAAACAGAGGTGCTTTGCATTACAAGTAATTGTAGTTGGAAAAGGTGCTGTCAAGGAATTAGTGACTTCTTTTTTCTCCTGGGGATCATGTTCTATGAGCAAATTATCTATTGATCCAAGAGGTTTAGCAATGAAAAACCATTTGAGGATTTTTCTGTCTTTGGCACTTTTTTGTAGCTGTTCTTAAGCCACCCATAGATTCACACAGACTCACACGTTCTGTTGATTTGGCACTTCTGCAAAGTTTTTCTGATATCCACAATTCCCTGAGAGTGTTACTTAATTTGTGGGGTCCTATTCCCACAACTAACTCTATCTGAATTGGCCACAGAATAAGCAAACCCTGATATGTATCTGCAGACAACCATTCAGTGACATTCTCTGATCATCAAACAGGTCCTCAGCTCTCTCTCTCTATTACCTGGACTTCAAATTCCTTCCTAAGCTATGATAATATGAGTTTTCTTGCACTTACCATCTTTACACTGGCTCACTAGTCTGCTGGGACTCCCATTCTCACACTCCTTCAAACTCCTCAGATCCTCTCTTTTTCCTTTTCTTGTAATTGTCTGTACCTTTACATCCCATTGGGAGGTTATAGACCTTTACTGAAGTCTCTTCTTCTGTTCCCAAATTAGGGAAAATATCTTAAGTTGTTCTTCATGGGGAGTCCAAATCTGGCCTCAGTGCAGAGAAGGTGGAGAAAACGAGCCTGCAGCAGTCTGGCTGCTTTTTTTCCAAACCCATCGATACGCAAATCACTTCCTATCACAATCATCCCATAGACTTCATGGGATTGTTCCACATTTATGGGACCAACGGACTGAGCTGTGCCAGACAGAGCAAACTGCTGTTCACCAACAGGACTGACAAACTTTGGTGCACAGGCACTGTGCCAGTAAGAGGAGAGAACCACACTGACCAAACCACTGCCTTCCCCTTGAGAGAACAGCAGCACCTCCTTACAGCCCTTCCCCACTGTGTACAGGTGCTGTACATAACCACACAGCTCCAAACACAGATCCCTCCCTGGCTTCTTGCTCATTTTCCACAATGTCTAACTTGCCAGCCAGGGGAGAACAGATCAATTAGTGAAAAATGTGGATTTTCAGACTTCAAATATGCTCTTGGGTTTAAACAAGTATTAGTCTCTACATTTCTAAATTGAGCAGAATCTTTTTTCATTGGGAAATTTGCAATGGAGCAGTTCTGCTGCCAGCCTTACTATTTTAAGGCCCTCAGGAGTCAAAGTACTTAAGCAATCCCTAATTTTAAATCACAGTTACAAAAAATATTTACTGAAGTACTGTGTTTCAGGGTTAATCTTCTGAAATTCACAAGCTTGGAGGTAAATTTTTTTTTTTACAGTTCTATGCTGTTTTCTCAGTTCTATTTGGATCCTTTTGGTAGCTGGCCCAGGTAGCAACAGGACAACAGAAGCTGATAAATCAGAAATTGCAATCATTGCTCAAATAAGGAAAGCTTTAGCAGCAGTGTGAATTTGAGCAGGAAGAATGGATTTTTTCCATTTTTTCTTCTTTTCACTACAGCAGCAGTGTATATTCTTAGTAGTAAAACACCAGCCATGTTTCAAAAAGTCACCATGCCACATTCCAATTATGTAAAAGAGGTGTCTGTCAAACATGCTTAGGCCCAAAATTGCAGAGATTAAAAATAAAAGCCGTCGCTCCAGTGGTGGGAATTTCAAACATCCCTGGGGGCAAAATCTTTACAGGGCCATATAGAACAAATCCATAAACTCAGCTCCCATTAGTATCTCTGCAGCATCAGTCAGCAGACCTCAATCATACACTCCAGGCAGGGTAAAGAAATTGGTACGTCTGGTGCAGAAGTAAATTATGTGTTTCAGGTAATATTTGTTTTATATAAAAGAAGGGAGAGTAGAGCAAGAATTCTAACAAATTTCATGATACTAAGAAACAGGTTTTGTTTTGTCCCTGAATTATATTCTGGAAATCAGCCTTGAGGGCCTCCTTTCTTCTAAAAGAGCCAGCTGAGGTTGAATACCTACTTTTATCCTAGAAAAGGACTTCATTTTTCAAAAGAGACTGACAAATAATTGTTCCAATGGAGGAGACTTACAAATCCCTCACCCCAATTTGTCCTCCTCCCTCCATCAGAGAGACCCAGCCTCTAGAATTTGTTGACAACAGCCAATCTCAGAGCTGTGGTGTAACCTGAGCCCAGGGGATGTCTGGCTTTTCATTGCACAAAAGACCAAAAATAATTTTAGTCACTGTGCAACAGTGTTTTAGGAAAGCTGAGGAAGAGGAGGAAACATCCTTCCTACAAGGTGTCAGCCTCTGGCAGAGGGGCTAAGTAGACAACAGGAGACAACAAACCCTTGAGCTGCCAAGGTGGAGTGCAACAAGTATTGTAAATCTGAGACTGTGAATGCTCCAAAAGGGAAGCTGAAGTTTCTTGATTTTCCTAGACTTATTGATGCACAAACTCTTTACTTGGGAACACAGAGCAGCATCACCTTTTATTTTACACGTTTGGAAAGGGTGCTGCTCCCAGGAGGTGGAGGTCGATACTGTTTTCCCCTTTTAAAAACCACAAGTCATTGTCTTGGTGTAAATCCCCAGCACTGGGGGTCTTGGTCCTCAAGTGTGATCTCCAGTGAGGTGACAGAGCCCCAGAAGACCCACCTCTGTGCTTAGTGTTCCCCTAGACAGATCCATGCCCAATGCATCAACCTCTGCAGCCCCAACATGTCTCCATGTGCTTCTGTATCTATTTTTGGAGTCCAGACCTGAATGTGGCCCTTTGTTCCTTAGCTATCATTTTGCTGGCAAGATAAGAATATTTTCATTCTGTGCCTTGTTTATTTAAATGTCAAACCTTTAAATCAGAAGCCTCCCTCACTGTGTGCGTAAATCTGGTAGAGCATTAAGGGGGAAGGGAGCACAGGAGCTCTAAGCACAGTAAAAAATGGCAGTAAAACTACACATCCTGTGTACAAATGCATTTCTAATTGCTGTTGTTAGAATACAGTCTTCTGTGAACCTTTTCTCTATTGCTATAATATAAAAATCTCTTGACTGTTTAAATGACGTGGCTAGGAAGAAGATTTCTCCCACAGAGAATGGAGGCAGTTTAGAATATGGAGCAGAATGGGATAAGATGAATATTCAGAAACTCGTAGAGTCAACTTTTTGCATGCAGATTAAATCATAAAAAAAAATGCCACTGCCTGCAGTACCTACTCCTGGTCATAACTGCAGTATTTATAATGGGATATTAAGCTTTAGTTATGTTACTGTCTTAGGCTACATAAACCACCAGGAAAAGAGAGTAAATAAGGTTCTTACAGATTAGTTAATTGTAGCAAACAGGAAGCTGCAGTAATCACAATTTTGCTTTGCAAGGAAATTCCATGGTTGAGAGATGGTGGGATGGATGCGTGAAGGAAACGGGACTAGCATTAATTAGTCTGGCCCCAGTAGGCCATTAATCAGGATGGGGTAAAGCCTCAGCCTCAGTAAATGCACAGACCTCTACTCAAACAGGTAGGTCACATGGTGGGAAATGCTCTAGTTCCGCTGAAGTAAGCTGCTGGTCCCCTGGGGATTTGGGTCCTGTCAGAACTGGGAAAGATGGACACAGGTCATGCTCTTCTTCAGAGTGCCTAAAAGCTGCCAGATTTGTTGCTGCTCAGGGCTATCTGCTTCCCTGGAGAGGGAGAAATGCACATGATCTTGAGCAGTTGGGACAGATATGTGACCTTATAGAGCTGATGCAGAGGCTGACTTTTCCCAAGTCAAAGGCAGTTCTGGCAGCAACATTCACCTTGAGGGTACGTTTCACCAGATAAGGAACTGTAAATTAGCGTATCCATTCCAAGTGTCTTGTAGTAACGTGTCATAGCCCATAGTGACCTGTTGGGGAGAGGAACTGGGACTATCACCTGCAAGCTGCTCAAAGATCTGACACAAACTCCATCCTTGTAGGCACAGCTAAGGAAGGACAGTGGCTTGTAGTCTCCCCATGTGAGCAGGGTGAGATCTGTGGGCTGCCTGAGGTAAGAATCTAATAATGTGGCCAACAGCCATGATGCCAGGTAGCAAAAACTCGTTTGCTTCATTAAAGGAATTGCAAGCGACTGGTGGAGTTCCTTCCATTTCCATGAGAAGTTGTATCATGGCTTTTATGGCTTTCAGAAACTGTAGTTCTGTCTTACTCAGGTTTCTCAGGGCAGAAATTGGGAATCTCATTATCCAATATACAGATGTGGACTGTGTGTTACTCCTGCTAGTGCTCTACTGCAGCAAAAGCTTGGTCAGAGTGATCATGAGACTACTTTCATCTCCCCACATGTGCCTTCTGCCAGACATTGGAAAGGTCCCTTCTTCTCCCATTCCTTCACTGTCCTTTCAAACCCTCATACTGTCTGCTGTCTTTGGGCTGTGGAAGTATTTAATCCTCTCACTTTCCCAAAGGAGACTGTAAGCTAGAGTTCCCTACACCCCATTTGGGTGGAATGTGCTGCCTCTCTCACAGCACCCTGACCTTCCAATACCTGCTTACAGGAAAATACCTAAATTCAAACCTGGTCTACCTACAGCATAAGACAGCTATTGCTGTTATGGCAAATGCTTTTGTTTTACAAGGAGATTCAAAAGTTTTGACTCCTGAGCCTTGCTGGGCATCTTCTGCCTGGAATCCTTGGCCTCTCTCAGAACTGTTCTTTGCTTGGACAAAGCATAAGTTATTTCCATCCAATTATTTTCCTGCATTAGTAACAGGATTACTAGAAATCCGTTTTTTCTTTATAATATCCTTCCACTTTCAAAGCTGAGGAGTCTTTCAGTAAATTAATGTATTTGACTACAGTTCTGCACAGGCATATGAGCTCAAGATAAGCTAAAACTGTTTTTTAAAATTGATTTTTTTCCCTCAGGCAATATTTTTATGTTCCCCTTCTAATCTTTAATTGGAAGTCAGAGTTAGCATATTGATAACTTGGCTCACTCTCCATTTAATTCTGTTTTGAGTGCTGATAAACTAATTACGCCATTTTACATAAGGAAGCACAGGCTGAGGAAGCTGAAGCAATTTGATGCCAAAACACATTGTCCATTAAGATGTATCATGCCAACTGCTACGAGGACATACTTACTGTGGTCCAACCAACCTGCTGACCCAGGTCTGTAAAGTACAGTGTAACGATGGAGGAGACAGCAAGGCTTTGAATGCTGACGGAATCCTTCAAAAAAGGCCCGTCTGCAATGGCAAAAATGGAAGAGGAGACGGCGTGAACAACAGGTGCCCTCTTGGAGACCCAGCATAACACACAGGCTGCCCTGCTAGTGGTCCAGCTGTAGGCCCAGCTTGGAGTCTGATTTACTTTGGTGACCTGGTATTTATTCTCCAGGTTAGCAACTTAGAGTTATTCCCTCTCCATTTTAACAAAAGCATGAGGCAGCAATGTGTGACAGCTGTACGATGCTGTCTCTGTTAACCTGGCCCATTAGGGACAGGCCATGCAATCAGACAACTCCACAGAGCACTGCTTGTCCTGTCTTGCAAGACTAATGGCAAAGTCTGTGTTATGCAGCATCTCCCTCACTGACATATTTTGCTGAAGCATTTGCATTCTCAGGCTGTTTTACAACAGGCAGCACCTGATGAGGAATGCAACTTCTTGGGCAAAGGCTCACAATCCAAGATTTCTTTGCCAGCTGTCTGACCTAGGCAGACCAGGTGTATCTGAGCATTACACTACTGTTTGCAGTATTCTGAAGCTTCTGCTTCCAAACCTAATGGATCTGAAGTGCAGGCAGAGACATGAAATAACAACATTTGGTTCTTCTTTTTTATATGTATGTAGGCAGTGAGCTGGATATTGGAAAAATCCAGCAGCCACTGGCATAGTATGTTGCCATGGCTGCAACACCTCTTTGCTCTTTTCTTTATGTATGGTCTCCCTTTCAATATACTTTTGTTGACTGTTTACATCAGTGAGGCTGCTAAATTCCATCAGGTGCTGAGCCCTCATTTTCTACATCTTTGCGATTCTACACATCCACAGACCAAACACCAAACAGCTCCTGGCATCTTCCATTATCTTTCACTGCTATGTCCACCAAGAACTTGTGGACTGACACAGGGGTTGCCTCCTGCAGCTAGCTGCATCTTCTGGTGAGGCACTGAGCAAGTATTAAAACAGGTAATGCAGTGAGGGAAGGAAGGGAGTGAATGGGCTTGAAACTTCAAGACAATGCCTTGTCTTCTTTATTTGATCCATACACTGTATCCTGGAACATTTCTACTCAGTGATTATAAAAACCATTAGGTTCCTTTATTAATGAGAAAACTAATAGGTTAATAATTTACGTCAGTTAATGAGAATGTACCAACAGTTCACCCAATAACAAGTATAGAGAGAGCAATACTGTGAGGAGAAGAACCTGCCAGAGGATTGGTAATATGTTAGGTGCCTGTGTTCAGCCATATGAATACTCACTGTGTTCTAGTTGCAGGCCAACACGGGACGGGTACCACTGGGGACCTGTACCAATCACAAAACATGACTGTTAATTTCATGATAGAAGAGCTAAATTTCTGTCAGGTTTGGGGGGTTTTTTTCAGCTGATAGCTACAAAAGTGAGACGGAATAAAAAAACACCTCTCTTTCAGTCTTAGCTTTACAAGGAGAATACAAGAGAGCTGGGAGAAGCACAGAATACACACATTAGAGCATAAATCCCTTCTCCCCATTTGAGTGTTGGAAGGCCAATCTCAATGCTGAGCACTCTGTCAGCACAGCCTGTGTGTGCAGCACTGGGAAATATAAAGATGACTCTATTTATTATTATATTTGCCAAAATATAATAAATGCAGTACTAAATCCATCAGTCTTGCCCCTCCTTCCAAAATTATACCTGTACTACAGTCCAGTCCAAAGGAATTAGTGTTTCCCCTTCAGGAACATAAAACCTGACTAGGGATGTGCAGCTTGTATTAGTTCTCAATCACAGATTAATCAGGGAAATAGAGACACAGAAAGTAGAAGCACATGGGTAGCTAATACTGGGATACTTATGGTTTCCTTGATACCCTCAACTTAAGGATGTTTCCTAGAAGTACATTTTTAAATGCTCTGGTTTAAAGGTCATTCTAAAATGCACAATAGCAGTTGGCAGTTGTTATTGGATTCCCTTTGGTGATTTTGAACAGAGACCTGTCAGGTTGGTCAAACAGGTACAGGTCTTCAGCTGCATTTGTTTCCCTTGGTGTCAGAGTAAGCTGGTAATTGCCACAGACATGGGGCAGAGGGGATCATGGCTGCTCAAGTGCTTAATTTGGCCATTAAAGTTCCTCTATGCAGAAGGCTGTGCTTCTGCAGCTGTGGGGCTGAATGGACAATCTAAACACTCCTTTTTTGCCTCACAAGGACAAGTAACTTTGCTTAACCCACACACACTCTTCGGTTTGCTGTTGAAGGTTTTTAGGGCTGACCTAGCACATTTTTGGGCTGACCTGAAGCAGCCTGGGGAGACCTTACATAGCCCATGATGTTGACTGAGATTGGGGGAAGCAAATATTGTCCGAGAAAAGTGAGGAAACTGCTGCAATAGCACCACCCTCAGACATTGCTACCACATTTGTCTTTATTTCCTTTGACACAGTTGATAGCTTGAAGGAGATTTGCTTTCTTTTCAATTCAAAGCCTGGGTGAAATTGGTCAGATTTTTTTTAGACATATCTTACCACTCTTAGTGATCCTCTATTTAAGGTACAATTATTCCCATACCTTTAAATGGAAAAAAGTATTCACTGTGTTGACTGTGATCAAATGTGGGGAACATTTGCCTCTAGAAGCTGTGGGATCGCCTTCCCTGGAGATAGTCAGGCCTCCTCTGGGGATGACCTTGAACAGTCTTATAGGACTTGAAAGCTGGCCCTGCTCTGAGCAGGAACCTGGACCAGATGAGCTCTGAAGGTTGCTTCTGTGTAATGTATTCCAGGATGATCCAGGAGAGTTGTACACCAGCTGCCAGCTGGAAGGGAAGGGAGCTGTACACGGTGTGCACTGTGCAGTGACACCCAGCACACCCTCATTTCAAAAGCACTTGGTCTGACTTTTGTAGGCAAGAACAGGCATTAGATGAACCCATGAACCAGGGCTAATAGCAGGAGGTGAGACATCCATAGAGTAAGTTGCAAATATTTTTTTCAAGGTACCACAACAATCCATGGTTATTAAAGATAACAAAGGGAAGATAGAGAAGGAGCAGCTGTCTGACTTGTCAAGGAAGATATGATTTGCTCCAGGACAGCAGATATCAATAGTTATTTGGGAGCCTGAAATGCAATGTATTTGTGTTAAACTGGAATCTTCCCCCCAGCTCCCCCCTTCATATTACAGTATGTTTCAATAAAAGTCAATTTACCTGATCCTGTGGCAATGCTCTTTTAGGCATGGCTCATAATCTTCACAAGGGCAAACAGAGGTTGTGCGTTTGAGCACTCATCCCATATTTCCTTAGCCTCAGTATACCATTATGTTCAAACATACTCAAAAATTTAGACAGATGGAAGTGTGCCTTTGCCGCTGCTCATCTGCAGTGACCTTGTTATAGTATCAGCGTGTCTCTGGTTTCCAGGCCATGCTTGGAGTGCTGTGTGTATTCTTCTGGAAGGACCTGGAATTAGCTGTTCCTTCCCTGATCTTTGTGTCGGTGGGGGCCACCAGCTAACGTCAAGTGGAAATGCTAAACAGAGTGGAGAACGAAGTTCAAACACATTTCTATGTTGGTTTGAGTGAGAACGCCAAAGTTTCCTGCTTTCAGTCTCTACTGTCAGCAAATTTCAGCAAGGCTGCTCCCAAGTGTCAGCTGTCCAGGGTCCTGCAGAAACCAGCATTGCTTCCTGGGGAGAAGTGTGACCCCAAAAAGAGTCTGCTCTCCTAGCTTGGTTAGACTCATCTCAAATAGGAAATCTCACACATTCCTAGGCATCCTGCTCACCATTTGGTAGTAGTCAGCCAAGGGGACCCTGGCCCCACCTGTCACCACCTATTTGCCTTCCTCCAACAACTATTTTCCACAGGGATCCTCCAAAAATCTCACTAGAACAGCTCTGGATTTCTGTTTGGCAATGTGGGATGCTTTTAAAATCCAGCCTGCGTATGACAGACACACATTCCTCTCATTCCTATAGCAGGAAAGCTCTCTTTTCATTAAATAGTGAAAAGAAGCCAAACTGAGTGACTAATTACCTCTTGTATTAATTCTTGCTGCTGCCTGTCAGAATGGGGGCTTGATGGCTCTCTCGGATACCCAGAGCCAGTGCTGTCTGACAGAGCAGCTTCACCTGGCATCAGCAGGAGCTCAGAAGTGTGTGTGCAGAGTCCTGCTCCCAGACAGGATAAACACACACTCGTTAAAGGCAGAGGCACAGCTGCAGCTGTGTGCAGCACTTGAAAGCCTCTCTGCACTCCCACACCTGGCAGAGCTCCCCTTGCTTCCATGAAGGGTTTCTCTTTTGCAGGGTTGTTTTGGGGGTTTTTTAGCAGGGTTTAATTCCCAGTTTTTTCTTATTAGCATTTTCCATTGCTGCCTCCTGCAGAGATTAATGGCAATCCAAGACTGTGGGTGACTGAAGTTTATCTTGTAACTCCTGTTGCATCTAAGATCAGGCATGTATCAATATTTACTTTCTGACATCGTGATGGTGCATCAGAGCTCAGCCACAGCAGGTCAGAGTCTTTGTATAATCCTTGTGGTTAGCGGAGCTGTTCAGCTCCCTTATTCAGGGTTTATAGGTATGTGTATATATTTCACACTAGGAACAAAGTTGTAAAAATAGCATTTCAGCTCACTTATATATCCCAGACTGGTTTTGACTTGGAGAAGCAGCTATAGCCTGTCCAGGAATTAAGAGTGGCCATGATGGTTCAAACCACAGGTCTATTTAGCCAATATTACATCCTCTAATATTTAGTCAATATTCTGGTTCCTCCTCATCTGTTACATTTCTAGCATTTATGTAAAACAGCTTTAGTTCCTCTCTTTGCAACATCATTGGACAGCTATTGAAATGACTTCCTAGCTTTCCATCTTTATTTGATTATTTCTACTCTCCTGGCTTATCCTTCTCTGGAAGGATGTTTGCCTCAGATTCCAACATGGTCACCCTCCAACTGCAGGTCTGTAGGCACCTGAAAGCTTTTCCCATTCCTCAGCTGAAAAGTTATCCACAAGCTCCTTGAATTTAAGTGACACCAGCTTCATTCTTCTTCACTGAGCAACCTAATCTAGTTGAAGATGTCCCTTCCCATGCTAAGGGGGCTGGACTAGATGATCTCTCATTATCCGTTTCAACCTCAACTGTTCTACAGTTCTATGAGTTATTCTGTTATGACTCAGGCAAAGTTATTTCTATGTGTACAGGCTTCCATTAGTCTGGAAGTGTAAGCAATTGTGACAGGTCTTAAGTCTTTGACCACATTCCATCTTCTCTATCAGGAATTTGTTCCAACTTTCATTAAAAAAATCCATACATTTATTTTAAAAAAGCTTAGAATATTTTAATTCTATTATCTTTAAGGCATCGTAATTTTTCTACGCAGGATGACATTTGCTTGGAAAGAAACTCAATGTTTACTTTTAATAACCTCTTTAAAAAAATGGATATGAGGAAAAATATTTAAGTTTGGGTGGGTTATTTGTTGTACCCATCCATATTTAAAACAGAAATTAAAATACAAGCAAACTGACAGGACACATAAAAACAGACAGCCACTTTTAATTTTCCCATAGCCAACTACGGAATTACCTGTTAATACTGGCTATAAAAAGGAGATGTAGTGCTGTCAAACGACCATACAAATACCAGCTAAAATGACAGCCTCTCTGCCATGCCCAGATGCCAATACCACTGTGCAAAAATGCACAGAAAACCAAGTTCCACTGGTCCTGCTGTCCACATGGTTTGTTTTTTTCATTGCCTGTATACTAGAATCCTAGTAAATGAAGCAGCTGACAATCCTAGCAACCAAGGACATTTAGAAAATGTCCTATGCAGCTTTAACAGTGTCCAAAGGTACTCTACCCACATGATTTAAATTGATCCTAATGTGTGTTTCACCACTTAAATATCATGAGATGTTTTGAAAACTTAACAACTAAGAAATATAAGTACTTGGTATTTTTCAACAGATATGAAATTGAAGGAATTGATCTAATTTTTATTAAGTTTCATAAAGAATCTTGTACAGAAAAGTTAGTGCACTGTCTGCTCTGCAGTAAATTGCACAATCAAATGCCCATGTGTCACAAAGTATTTATGGAGTTACATGAGCCTGTATGAGAACAAAGGTGGAACATGAAGACCTCTCTTGCTGGGGAATTTGCTGTGTTCCTTAGAATGCAGACCTGCAAAAACTATTCTGCTGGGGAGCGAGGAGTCTAAGAAATGCAAAACACAACTGACAGACACAATTTGGAGATAATTAGCAGATTGACTTTCCATCATCAGCTAATTTTATTACCAGTTAAATTGTTTGCTTCTCATTGTATTTCACCACCCGTGCATCTCTAATAACAAATAGCCTTAATAATTACAAGCAATACCTGCTGTGATATGAATAGGGTGATATGAACAACAAAATTACTATAATCAATCATCAGCAGCATGTTGTTTAAATTTGCAGAAATAGCGGAAATTCCAACGAACCACTGCAGCACCAACCTCCCTTATCTGATCACAAAAATGTTGCACATGAGCTGAGAAGTGTAACAGCACTTGCTCATATGAACTGAGCACGGCTGAAATGCATTCCACAACCTGAACCAGATGGCAGTTTTGATATACATGTAGCAATAAGAAGAGTTTGCTAGGAAAGACTCACATATTAGTATGTGTGGGGATGCTGGGTTTGTGCACAATATATAGAGACAGGCAGATTATCTTAAAACTTGCTGAGGTCTCTCCTTGACAAGTAAACGCTGAACAAATACAGCTGTCCCATGTCTGTGACCTTAGACAATGGCTACAAGTGTTGTCTCCCTCGGTTGCAGCAGCTGTGTCTGAGTGTTCCCAGGAACACTTCTGAGAAAACAAAGATAGAGATATCACCATGCTAGCAACCACAGCCTTTGCAGGCTGAAGTTTGTGTACTTCTGCTTCACTGAGCTGCGAGCAGGAGAAGCAGGATGCTGAAATGACTCGAAGCTATTGCTTTCTGCTTTTATTTGGAAAAAAGGGCTGTGTGATTTATTGTGCTAACATCGCACTTGAGTGATTCCTGAGCATGATGGTAGAAAGCAAAGCACACCAAAGAAACCACAGTAAAACTAAGCTTGGCCACAAGATCAAGAGAGAAAGTACCCAAAGTGATTACTTACTGTGCTTGCCTCCTGTAACTGTAGTAAATAGCAGCTGCTGAGAGCTGCAATCTGAACACCCGGCCCACTTGAAGAATTGCAGCTCTCAGCAGCAAGCCTGGGGCAAGCAGGACCACAGCACCTCTTCGCATGGTCCCTCTCCAAAGGCCCTCTTTGGCTGCAGGCCAAGAGATGTTTTGCTGCTTTGACACACTAAGTGCCAGCACAATCACCTGGGTCTATTTTCCAGGGCTAACGCAGAGACCAGCTCTGGCCAGGCCCCCTCCAGGTACCTCTCAGCTGACACCAGACTGAGCTCCTGAGACCAGCAAGGCTAGCCAGGCTCAGCCTACCAATTGTGTGCTGCTTCCATCTCTTGCTAAGTCTTTAGGGCACAGGGCTGACATTCAGAGGGCACTTTCTGGATCTGGGATCATTCAGCTAGGCTGTGTTTTCCTGGTAAAAGTACCTCTCAGAGGGTGTATCAGAATATTTAAAGAGTGGGAGCAGATCTTGACCTAGATCCATGTTTTTATGGCAAGTTAGTGGAAAGAGCAGATCCAGTGTGCCCTGTTCAGTAAAATCTCAGCAGAGTACTGAAATTGATGTTGTTTTTAATGGCTCCATAGCTGAAGATAAATCCCTTTTCTTTGTCAGCTTTTTTCTCTGAGTATTTTCTCTGATTTGTTTCATTTGTAAGCTTTCCAGGGAAGATCTTTGGCCATGTGTTTTACAAAGGCACCTTGAACTCTAGTTGCTATGGGGACACAAAGAAGCACTTTCTTAATGGCATGTGGAATTTGAAAAATGAGCTATTTGATCATAAGCATCCATTTCTTTCTTCTGGTCTTTGCAATACGTGAATTCATCGAGCTACAACCACACTGCTTGCTGAGGGAGAGCAGGCAGTGAGCTGGCTGAACTGATGTCTCAGACACACTGGCTAAGACCAGCAGCACTGAGGACAGGGTCTGACCCAGAGGCAGGACAGCATGCACTTCCCACAAACTACTAAGAAAGTAAACCCCAGCCTGACTAAATATCTGGCTAAATGGTTCTGGTTTAGCTGTTCATTTGATTATTCCCATTGGCCTTAAGTGTTTAAAATCTGTGACCATCCATTTTTCCTACATGAAGTCATGTAACAGTCACCCTGGCAGCTCCACTGAAGCCTCACAGAGACTGACCCAAAAGGTTTCTCAGAGCTCACCTAATGTCTCTATAGCACAATGCACACAATGCCTGCACCCATTCCCCTTAAAAAAAGTTTCAGAATTTTGCCTTTCTTGCCCAGGATCTGGCAAAAAAGGATAGCCCTGCCCATATGTTGGTTCCTGAGGGCAGTTCAGCTATTGTGACTATGCCCAGATGTGAAGCTCCAGACTGTGGGAGTCTGCACTGCACCTTGAGTCACAAATTTACTTGACTGTATTTTCATTAAAAATCTTATATAAATGCCTGAACTTGTTGAGGAACAGAACACTCCACTCCCCCATACCTTTTTTTTCCCAATGAAATAAAAATTTAAAGTCTCATAGTTCGGCTATATTCTGATCAGGCATTAATGGACAAATTTCTTAAGAGTCAGCATAGTTTTTCTTAATGGAGATTGATTCTTTTTAGTGGTAAACAGAATATTATTTGTCATTTGGATGTCAGTTTATGTCACTAACACATTAACCTTTCAATATTCCTTCTGAAACAGTCTGCAACTGAAAGCAACTATGGAAATTCAGACCACCAAAAAGCATCAGGGAAAAAAAAGCAAGCAAGCATGCAACATTTAGATGCATATGTTAATATTTTTTCTACATTGTTTTTCCTTTGCACTTCCAAAAAAAAAAAGAGAAAAGGGAAAAGCCAGCCCTGTGCATTTCCATTTTCATGTAGCCTGCTGCAGAAAGCATAATTAATTTTGATCTTTCTGTGTGAATTTGCATTTAAATTAATGTGCATGCGCAAAGGAAGGAAAAGGGAATGAGGCTCACCTTTTACTTCATTAATAACAACCACAGACCAGAATACAAAGAAACAAGAAAATAGGTACTCTGACAAGCTTGGAGTGAGAAGGAACTTTCCCAAGGGGACTGCCTTTCATCAGTGCAGGGAGGTGAGGAGGTCCTGAGCTCGTGGTGCTGCGCAGAGCTGGCCAGGACAGCACTGTGACCCCGTGGGGCAGCGTCACTGCAGGGCTGGACCCCCTCACCCTGCCCTGGCTGCCCCTGTGACACAGTCACACACTGCAGGGTGGCAGGGGGTGGTCAGTGCAGCTGGGCTCTGCCTAATGGGCTCGGGGAATCTTTTGACCAGGGACCCACAGGGAGTGCACTGTAACAGCACCGGGTTTGCTTCGCATTCACAGACAGTTGGGTTCTGGCTCTGAAGTACCAGCCCAAATTAAGAGAGAGATGAGTAATTTATGCCAAGTGAGGATCTGTATTCTGGTAGTTATCTTTGCCTTTGATTCTCTCATCTCCACAAGTATGGAAAGGGTAGCAAAGATAATTGTTCAGGTATCAGGGGGCTGTGAGAACTCGAGCAGGATTCTCTTCCTAAATATAAGCTCTATCAGTGAAGCCTTCTCATGAAGGGCAACACAAACCTGAGAAACTGCACGTTAAGGAACTTAATTTTGCCAAACTAAGTATGTGTTTCAGGGATGAAAAATATCCTTCCTTCTCGATCTTCTTGTTCATAATTTGACATGGGATTTTTTAAAATGCAGCTTAATATTTGATGGCTTATGGAATCAGTTACTGTCTATCTCAACCCATAAATGCTCAACTATCTGTACTGGTTTGGAGTAGCCAGCCCAGACAAGGTTTTCACTGGCAGCAAAGCAGAGCCTTTAAACACAGGTATCTGCCCACCCTCGTGGTCTCAGGAAACACAGGCAGTAAGATATTAAGGCCTGTTTTAAAATGTTGTTCCTTTTAAAACCTTTGTTCGTGCTCATCCTGTGCCAGGTTTGGAGAGAACAAGTAGTGCTCTGCCTCACAGTGTCACAGATATGCTGTGCTTCAGGACACCGATAACACAGGTCACTGCTCCCTCACTTCAGAAAGCTCTGGTGTGGGTACTGCCACAATCAGCACAACTGCTGAGTACATTTAGGTAGCAGCTCTCCACAGAGCTGCAAGAGGGACAGAGAGCAGAGAACTGGTGAGGTCAATGTTTCAAACCAGTGCTGTTTGCACGCTGCCTGAACGTGGTCCAGTGCCAACACACGTTACAGCAGGACTGGGGCCCCACTGGTTTTGTATTCCAGCATCAGAAAGTACACAGTGGTCCAACAATCACAGCTGATACAGGAAAGATGGCTCAAAAGCTCATTTGTGCCTTCCCCACTGATGTACTGGGCAGAGTCCTACGCCAGGCTCTAGCTGTTTCTTTAAAAGCATTCCACAGTCAATTAGCTAATAAAGTATGCTAATTAAGTATAATTTTCTTTCAATATTGACTATCCAAGGGATAGTGCTCTCTCCAGCCACTAAGCTAATCAGGATGTTTTCCCTCGCTGACCCCCAAAGCAATGTGGGTTTTGTATCTAATGGCCACACCAATGCCATCAACAATTAACTGAACACATTTGAATTGACACGATTTCGTCCTTAGTACAAATTAACTTCTCATAAATTCATTGGTAAATTCACCACACTGAAAATTAATCCCCATTAGGAACAGGGCTAAATTGTAATTTCTCCAGGAGCAGTGAGAAAAAGGCAGCAGAGATCTGCCCTGCTCTGGCAGCAGAGCAGACACTAGCATGCAAGCCAGAGGCTGTCATGTTCCCATGTCCTTCCGGGGAGAAATTTGTTTGGGCTGGTTTAATTCCCTCATCCAACCACTTTACTTAGGTTGTGGAAAGGGTTTTGTGCCTCAGAAGCACTGCTACAAGGCTTGAGGGGACCTTATCACTCTCTACAACTCCCTGAAAGAGGTGGTAGCAAGGTAGGGGTCAGGCTCTTCTCACAGGCAACCAATGACAGGATGAGAGGACATATCCTCAAGCTGTACCAGGGGAGGTTCAGGCTGAATATCAGGAGGAATTTCTTCATGGAAAGGGTTCTAAAGATTGGAATAGGCTTCCCAGGAAGGTGGTGGAGTCTCCATCCCTGGAGTTGTTCAAGAAACAACAGAACATGGCACTCGGTGCTATGGACTAGTTGACAAGGTGGTGATCGGTCAAAGGTTGGACGCAATGATCTCAGAGGCCTTTTCCAACCTAAAAGCTGATCAGCAAAGTGTTTTTCCACAGCTTCCCAGACACAGCCCATGAAGGATTTGATTGCAGTGATACTACTTGTTGAGTATTCATTCTCATATTTGAGGGATGACGTTTCATCCCAGTCTATGTGGCAAACACTTCATGGCCTTTGAACACCTCTACTGCTTTCTCTCTGTAAATGTTATAGACACGGCTCATCTAGACAGTTTGTACACTCTGAACTTGTAGTCTAATGGCAGAACATAAAAAAATATTGCCTTCCACTAGTATGTATTTAAACCAGAGCAACAAGCCTTGTTCCAGTATAACTCACACATCATTTGTTTCAGTGGTGAGTAATTTTCAACAGCAAATGTATTCAATATCATTGCGATTTGGGGACAATTTAGAAAGAGGCAAAACTCTGCTACATTATTTTTACTGTGAATCATTTGTTCACCTTCTTGTCTTTGATGCATTGCTTTCATTAACTTGAAACAGTTGGAAATACCAAATTTTGTTTGAAAGCTTTCTTGTTTTGCTTGTTCTTAGGGTTTCTTTCCCCGCACGCCCAAATAGGAAAATAAATAAAGAAATAGGCTACAAATATGGGGGAGGGCTTGCATGTAAACAAATGCAAAACAAACCACCATCACAGGGTGAGATCCTTCACACACAGGTCTGAACAGCTCCCCTTGCTCTTGTGCTCACCTGACCCTACCCCTGGAATTGCAGCTACCTGTTACGTCACAGCTCCTAGCCCTGAGGAGGCCAGGGGCTGCAGAAGAACATCCAGGGAATACATGAGGCAGAGAAGAGACCTGGGGGAAAGTCTGCACTTAGAAGCTGAAGCTGCTGCCTCTTCTCAAGCCTGTCTAGCAGAGATGACACCATAGGACTTGTCATTTATTTACCATGTTCTCACAGCTTTTTCAAGGAGGAAGGTTCCTTCCACTCTGGCAAGGGAGATTCATTTCCTCTCCTGCTATCCAGTGCCTGTTGTCCTTCACAAGAAGTCCTGGGATATTTCCTACACATCCATTCCAAGCAGCTCTTTGTAAGAGAAGCTGTTGGACCTTTCAGTAAGGCCACGTGCCAACTTAGGTGTTCAAAAGCACAGGGATTCCTATGAAAAACCTGATGTAGATGCAGAGCACATTTAAAGCCTCAGGTGACCTTGACCCTGCCTTTATCAACAGACACCTGTCTTATTAATGGACATGAGATTCTTTTCACACTTATGAAGGCCCACTGGGGCTTTCAGCATCTTGAGTTCCTTGAATGAACATTAAGCCCACGAGCCTGCTGGTGAACATCAGGTTAACACTAGGAATTAGTCTCTTCTTCAGACAAAAAACATTAATATCTGAGTTTAAATTGATCTAGGAGCAGTTTTAAACTCAAAACTACTTTGGCATCTTCTATTAACAGTTCAGTAGGCTTTAGCTCCTCATTTTCCCTAAGACTGGATATTCTCTAGGGCCTGGATTACTTCTATAGGGCCTTCTACTATAATTTTCTCAGTTGAACCATAGGCAGTAATATAAGACACATGGTAAATAATAACAGGCAATTCTGGTAAACAAATTGATGTTTTTCATCTAGATCTGTCAATTAAATCTACTGCAAAGTCAAGAAAAGCAAAGAATCTAGCTATGAAATTTCCTTTTCTTAATGAGGCATTTAAATAGCATCTCACATTTGTTCTCCAATTGTTTACATAGGATGTCATTTGTGATGCATTGTTAGAGCACTGTAAATCTCAGCTGGGAACAATATCCCAGAGAGCAGAGGGGGACAGTTCTGCTTCAAGCTACATCTCAATAGAATTGCTGCCTTTTCTTTTATTATGTTACTCATCTGAAATGATATCTGTAATCCTGCTAATGAAATGCAATAACATCAGATGCAGCAGCTGTCAAAAAGAAAGAGAAATAATGTGAATTTTCATTAAATTTTTTGAGCTGATCTTCACTTTTTCCATTGCTGATTTAAATATTGATGGTTTTCTGAAGGTCATCTTATTTCTATAAGGATTTAATGAATCCTGGCTTTTGTGTTTTAGACACCTTACTCCCTCTGGTTCAATAGGTCATTAAACATATATTTAAGTCATCCTTTGTCCCAAGTGTTTCTTACAGGATGACAGCCAAAACAGACAAAAGATCCCAAGGTGGATGAAAGGCAGATAAATTATTCTTATTTTATAGATGAGAAAATGAAGCTCAAAAGGGGGAAGGTGTCTAGCACACAACTCACCCCAGTCAATAGCATGACTCCTATTGGTCAGGTCTTAAAGACCTAAGTCTTAAGCATCACATTCATTTCAGTGTTAATCGGGAGACTTCAAAAGTCCCAGGGGGCCTCCTGGCTTTTATTATTATCTTTTGAAGACCAAAATGCTTTAAAAATCCATCTCTTAAAGTCTTGCTTAAGGTTCTCTGTGCCCTGCTTCTAAATCAGCTTGGTGAACCAAACCTCCACCATAGTTTCCTAATTTAATACATAAAATATTTTTGCAGCCATGTATGTATTTCAGAAAGCAAAACTTCATGGATACCTGATCAGAGGCTTTTCAGACTGCTTTAGTATCTCTTTCTCTGCAACTTATAATGAGATTCAAGTGCTCAGTAGAGAAATGAACTGCAGATGCCTGGTCTGGTGCTTGCTCTCACTGCTGTTATCTCAGCACCCCAGCTAGAAATGTCCAAATGCAAAATCCTGGCTTTAGCAGTGTCCAGAGACACATGAGTGGGGGTTGAATGGGAGGCTGATGACCACAGCTCAGGATGCACAACAGTGTCTGTGAAGTGCACAGACCCTTCTGGAGGTATGTGATGGGCTCCATGCATTGTCTGTCCTTTTTGGAAAATGGCCAGAATTGTTTTTCTGTAATTTCAACACAGAATGGGGGTGGGGGGTGTGGTGCCTGAGTAAAAGGCAAATCTTCATGCACTCTGGGGATGAAAATCATGAGGTTAACTCAGTTTGGCTTCTCCTTTCTTTTAACAGTGTTAGGTCAATGATGCCATTCTCATTTCCTGACTGGCTGTTGCAAAGGAGTTAAAAAAATTGTCAGCTTTCACAGGAGGGCTTCAATTATTTTGACAGCCAAGCCATAAATTCAGGTCACACAAATCTGTACGAGCAGACAGACTCCTGTATTTTGGATAGCCAGATTTGCACAGATATTTCACAAATAAGCTGGGAGGGTGTCGTCCTCCTGATGCTTCTCCCCACCCAGGATAGAAATGAAGTTACTGGATGGGCTGGTCTTGTGACTAAAGCCCCATCCTGAGGCAAGAATTTGGTCCCTGTTCTTACAGGCACGTGCTGCACGGGCAGGAAGCAATTTGCTCATGGATGAGATCTCTGATTTTGAGCTGGGAAGGAAGAGGGTAGCAACCTCTTTGAATTTTGTGGCAGGAGCTGTTGCTTACTTTGTGCTCAGAGCTGGGAAGCAAACAGTAAAGAATTTCAGAATATACAAACCTCACTGAGGCAGTAACAAGAAATTCAAGGAGTTTCTAATAAACTGGGTTGTATTGACAGGCATAGAGAAGTAAAAAGATCTTAGAATTGTGTCACTTGAGGGATATGGAAATTCATCAGAAACTAGTACTCTATTGATCTCTTCTGTGTGACTAAGACAAAAGAAAAATAAATTATAAATATAGGATGGAATAAATACCATGTTTACTCCTAATCTAGTAATTTCCATTTACAAATCAACACAGATGAATGAGCAATTTACACTGATGAAATCACCGTTCTTCTTAGTGCCCATTTGTAATAACTGCCCATCCCCAGGGATTCGCCTGCATTGTGTAATTTCCAATTGAGTTGCTATGAATGCAGAGAGGGGAGAATTTATTGAAAACAATAGCTGGATGTGACTGCCAACCCAGTGTGCTCTGAGAATCCATACTGGGGACGTAATGCTGGGCCTCTGAGCTCTGCAATCAGACGCCTGCACAGCAGGATATTGTCTGTCCTTTCAAAAACTCCTTCATATATGGATTCTGGGATAGTGTGAACTACTTAGGACACAATCAGGGAGGAAGGAGTTTGACATCTGATAAAAGCTATAGACTTTGTAGCTGCCATTCTGTCCAGGGAGTGCATCCAGCTCAAGGCGACTCATGGTGGGATCAGATCATTGCCCTCTTTCAAAAATTTTGGCTTTCTCAAAGCCTGATCTCCTAATATAGGACAGAAGAAAGATCCCTCTGGAAGGCTCTGTGCCCTAGATATAACTTATTTGGGTCTCTTTGGTCTGTGAGACACATGGCTGATTGACAGGCCAAGAGTATGAAGTCAACTTTGCTGAGCCATAAATAGCATAATTCAGCTTCTCTTAGTCCCCAGCAGATGTATTCATCAGGCACATGAGTCTCTCCAGGCATCAAAATTGACAGATTTCATTAACTTTCTGCAACCTGAGAATCCAGCTGTAATAGACAGTGTGGAGAAATCAGAGGAACTGCAGGTTCTCAGCAAGACTGTGTTATCAGACAGTCCTGATTATACAGAGCCAGTAGGCAAGGACTGGCTTAGCAGTCACCGCTCTCCCTGGTACTGCTCTTAATGACTAATCCCCACAGCATCCTTCCTCACCTCTCTGAGCCTTGCAGTTTAACATCACAGCCAGCCTCCAGAAGGAAATTACATGATGCAGTACAGTCATCCTTTCCAGCATCAGTTCTGCATCCTGCTCTTGTGTGTCAGCACAGGGCCTGGCAAAAAACAGTTATTCCTGATGCCCTTGCTATTGGAATCATGCTGTTAGATTTCAGATGTCATGAAAACCAGAAAAGTTGCACATTCAGGGCATGAAAACCCTTAGCAGCCTTTTTAGAAAGGAGAAAAGAAAGAGGACTTCTTCCACTAAAGAATTAATTTTAGTACTTCTTGTGCCTTGAGCTGTGCTCACAAAGCTTGCTTTGTGATTTCTGAGCAACGAGAGATTCTCCTCCTTGCCCTTCACCCCATCAGCTTGATTTCTGCTGTTCTGTGTTTTGAAGATCTGCTTCAGGGTTCTGGGTGAACAAGAACCTGGGTTTTTTTAAGTGCTGCTCTCCCTGCAGCTGCTGAGCACTGCCTGAGCAGAGCACTACTGACAGGCAACTGGGGGTAGAAGCGAGCTGAAGGCAGTAACAGGTCATTTTGAAAAGGGGAGGAGGGAGACTATGCACAGGGAAAAGTATTGTGTGATTTGGTACTTCTGCTTATGTTTGCCTTCTGAGAGCACATCTCCTTGCACTAGGCAATAAACATCTTATTCAAGCACCTGGAAGCCAGTGGGAGTGTTTGACAGGCGTGGTGAATGCTGTGGTGGAAGGGCCTGCACGGGAGCCTCTGATTTGCTTTTGTGCAGGCAGTCAGACAGGGGGTGCTCTGACCAGGGGGTTTGCAGGGTGATGGAATCTGCAGGGCTGCCGATTCTCCTGTTGCTTCTGGGGAACACTCAGGATGAGAGCAGTAGGTAAAACCTGGCAGATGGTCCCTAACACACTGCCCTACTGTAAGGAGGAGGCTAAAAGAGAGATTGGTCCCATCATGAAGAAGGAATTGCACTGTCTTTTTCCTTGTCCTCTCTCTAGAGAAAAGCAACAGAAAATATTTCAGCAGCATTCCAGGGAACATAGGTCCCAGGATCACTATAGAAATACCTGTAAGGAGCAGTTATAAGATGGAATGGCAAGATTCTAAAGTTTCATATTGTTTAGAAGTTATGCTGTTTATTCTTGAGTGCCATCTACTGACAATTTCTGTATTAATGATTTGCTTTCATTGATATGGCTTATTTTAAATGCCCTGTATAACTTCTTTTAGCTTAGATGTTCCTTATTCCTTGAGCATTTTATTTCCCTCTGCAGCCCAGGATACCCTTGACACGATGTTTTCAGTTGTCTTTTGGACTTCACTTTTTCCTTCCACACATCACTAGGCTTCCTGCCTTCCCTGCCTGCTCCTTCTGCCTAGAGGGTAATTTCTGGCCTTCCTACACTCACCCTTCTGGCTTCAAAATGTAGCTGCAATTGTGCTGTCCCCCTTGTGCAAGAGGTTGCCTCCATCAGTTTGTTACAGTACTGCTGAGTTCTTATTACCCCCTTTCATTTCCGTTCTTCCTCTTCTTTCAAGAGCTTTTTCAGCAACTTTCATGCAGTAACCTTGAAAATATTTAATGATCACTGACTCCACTATATTATCTGTTCTAGAGGTATTTTATTTTAGTTATGTGATACTTGAATTAGCATTATTATTACAGTTTTTCATTTTCTATCTGTAAGATTTCCTCCCCCAGCAGTCCAATACATTTTGCAAGGATAAAAATAAATTAAAGGTGAAAAGTTATTGCCAAGGACAAGAGCTCGGGAATTTTAGCCTACAAGGTATCTCTTTCTCCATTGAAAACATAATCTGTATAGATAAAGAAAATGCCAGGTACCTAACTCATTATAAGTAACTGAGAAAATGGGTCAAGAGACTTCTTTCTTATACACTTAGTTTTTGGCTTGGATGCATCTCTGCCAGCTAACCAAAGGAATGAGGAAAATTCTAGTAAAGTCTCCTAGCACACAGCACCAATTTGATTGAGGTTTCTTTGCCCATGCCTCAGACAACTCAGCATGATGGCCAGTGATACCCTGACACACAGCTGCCACTCAATTTCAGGCAGAAAACATCAAGCTGTAGAAGTGTAGGCATTTGTCCACAACACACTTATATTGTGGAACTCCTTCCCAGAGGATTTTGCTGAGGTCAAAACTGTAAGTAGGTTTAAAAAGGATTAGACAGATCCATGGTGGGCAGGTGTGATGTTTGCCATTAAGCATGACAGCCTGGCTCTAACATCTGTTACAGAGAGCTGATGGCTGGAGGGGGCTGCAGCAGGGAATCTGCTGTTCTGGGCTGACCCCAGTTGGTGCTGCCTGTCCCTCCCACAGGCAGTGGCTACAGCAGCCAGGGGATGATTCAAAACAGCTTCAGTCTGGAAAAAGCCTTCGAACTCCCATGAAAATAGCACTTTGTCTTAAATGGTTACTCTCCACTAAGATCCCTGAATCACCGATGATGAAACTGGGATTGCCCCCCTGAACCCGATGCCACAAAAAGCACAGGATTAGGCCTTGCTGGGATTGTTTCAGTAGAGACAGTTTTGCTGAAGTGAAGGCTGAGGAGTATTTCAGTGTTTGTTCCTGGACTTCTAAATCCTTATTCTGCCTTTTGTATAAATGCAGATCCAAACTAATATTTGGCTAACTTAGAAATTATTTTTCAGTAAGACAGCATGTGTCACTTGCATTTCATTTCTTTTATTTTAATGTCTAACAGCCTGTGCTGCAATTCATAATTCAGTCTTTTTCCTCCTTTCTTGAATCAGGCAGCAAAACCTGATCAGTGACAGAGATGATGCTTGTGAAATTGCTGCACAGGGGTTCCTCTCACTGAAGGGCTGACAAGATACCAGCTGAGGAGAAAGCTTAATTGCATGGGTGATCAAAGGAGAGTGTATGAAGACAGGGAGACTGTAAGGGGGTGTGCGTAGGAGTGTGTTTTAATGAGAGATTATAGGGGAACATGTGAGTCTGGCACACACAAAATGACAGAAATGAATGCATGAGCTAGTACAAAATAGCATGCTAACCAAAGGCATCCACAGATCAGCTTCAGCCCCTTCTCAGCCCTTGCCTAAGAGAACAATATTTTATTAGCTGTCATCCCACTAACTATACAAAGAGAAAAAAGTGAAGGTTTGATCTTTGCAACTGGGAAAGGAGGAAGGGGGGGAACCTCATGAGACAACAACATCCAGGCTGAACTGGAAAAGAGAGATCAAAGCAATGAGCTGAAATGAGAAGAAAGGACAGAGGACACTGATATGGTGTACTCCAAGGAATGGGAGGAATTGACGTAAAAAACGGAGAACTTAAAAAGCATTGAAGGCACTTGCCAGCCCTTCCCTGTGCTGTAAAACACTGCACGGCCAGAGGTTTGGTTCATGATGTGTACTGTGTTTTGTTGTATGCTTACTGTCTTCCTTTACACTCAGCTCCATTTACATCACTGGGGGTACTTGAGAGTAAGATGCCTCTTAATATCAAAACAGGTGCCATTGAAATGGCTTGTACACAATCTCGCATCATTTTAGCCCAAATCCATTAAAAACCACATCACAGTTATATTGGCATAAACCTCTGTGCCAGGGTTCTCCAACAAATTTAAACTGCATCAATATAAATCCCATTTCAATTGATTTAAGAGATTCTAGGCAGAAGTGCACTGCATTTGACAAACTGAGGGGAGGACATACCCTTGCTGAAATATTAAAACTTATGCACTCGATCTTTTCATATTCAGCAGTGTGGCTTTTGAACTTTTGCCATTTTGTATTTTACAAGCCCTTACAGAGAGGGAAAATAAGTAACTTTAGAGCAGGCAGGTTAACAGCCTTTCACTTCATCAACTGAACCCGTGTGCAACCACAGATGTCTTAAGCTTCAGTGTTTTATAAAATTCTAAGGACAGAGGAGAAGCATAATGCTTTTTCTACTTACCCTACTCTGAACTCAGGCATATAAGTGGCTGACAACCTTTTTTTGTTGTTGTTGCAAAAGAGATCTAGCCTTTAGTTGATCACACTTTTTTTTTTTGTAAAACTAATGAAAGCTCAGTATCTAAGATGCCACCCACTAGACCAGGGTGCTCAGTGCCCCATCCAACCTGGCCTGGAATCCTTCCAGGGACAGGACATCCACATCTTCTCTGGGCAGCCTGTGCCAGTGCTTTGCCACCCTCACCATAAAGAATTTCCTCTGTATATCTAACCTAAATCCAGATGCCATTTAATCACTCTGAACTCAAGTTCCCCACTACAGTATTTCTTTGGTCCACATGGTCAGTTTAGGGCCAGCTTGAAGCAGTCTATATTTATTGACGTTTATCCAGTATAACACTGGGAGAACAAATGCAGTACTGGTCTTGAATTGATGTGTAACGTTAAAAACAAGATAAAAACTACTGCCCCTCATGTGCTGGCAGTGATAAATTATGCAGTTTTCTCCTTCCAGTCTCTCCCATCTGCAATGGCTACAATAGAACTTTAGTTCAAACACTGTTCTTATTGAGCACTGGAGCTGTCAAGCCAGTCTCAGCTTTTGTGTGAGATTCATGAAAAATAAATTTGACAATTTCTCTAAGTGAAAGACCTCTAACTATGCCTCCAGCCTGGTAGCCATATTACTTACATGCTTTGTGAAATTTGTGTTTCACATCAAGAAGAGTAGATGCTGGAGGTACCTGGAAAAGAAAGCAAAATTCATGCAGATTAGTTTTTCTTTCTTCTTCACTTTGGGATCCTTTCTCCACTTGTCTAATGCAGATATGCTTAAGTTTGTCTGCAAGTTCTTCAGGCTAGAATGAAACAAATCAGAAAATTTGCTTTCACAGGTTGGTATGTTATTAAGGATTGTCCACATTTGATTTACATGTCACCTGGACCACCTCTGCCTGGTCAATGGAAGGGTAAAACCACAAGGGTCAAGAGAGAAAGCTGCTGGCACTGCTTGATGCAATAATTGCCCCCAAGGTCAAACCAGTGGAAAAATTTAAAGGGTTTAGCTTTAGATTGAAGCATGCTGAGGTCCATCTCCTAGAGATATGAAAGGGTTCTCTGGAGAGGCCAGTAGCAAAAGTGGCAGGTTCTGTCCTTTCTGCCTGAAATGAGTTTGCTTCTGTGTGCTTTTGTTCATGTCCACTGAAGCAATTCAGGTGTCACAGTGTTAGAGGGCAGTCTGGAGGCTTTTTTAGGCTCTGTTTTATCGTGTATATTGATTTCTTAATATACTTCATACAAATTGTATGAGAAACACAGCATATACTAGAGCAAAAGACTTGGATTTGCCTTTTGTTTTCCAGGAAAGGCAACAGGACTCTTGAGGAAGTAGCATGTTGAGCTACTTATTAGTGGATTGTGACAATAACCATGCAAAAGTATAGAGAAGAACATGAGAAATTCTCCTAGTAGAGATCAGTCAGAACCTTAACATAAGTTGTTTTGTTGAAAAGATTGAGTTTGGAGAAATACTGATGAAACAAAATAAAATTGCTGACTCCAAAGCAACAAATCAGCACAAAAAGAAAAGTTTACTCTTATGTAATTTGACACCCCATGCAAATGTAAAATATGTGTGCTATCAGTACTTATGAGTAACCCAACTTGCTTCCAGAAATAATATGAACAGGTAGAGAGCTCAATATGGATTTCAATGATCTAAAGATGTAAAATGACACCTGTGCTAAAAGGCAGTAAAGTACAGACCTCTCCCAGCTTTTTTCTTGAGTTTAGCTGAGAACACTCTATTTTCCACAGTTACAGAGGGTTTTACTGGGCATTGGAAAAGTCCTTATTTACAGGCACTGCTGTAAATCACATTCTACTTAAACCCTCACTTGTGTCTATGTTGTGGCTGCTAAGCAATGCCAACTCCACCCAAATCAAGGCCTGGGCTCCTTGAAACCAGGGATCACCTTTTCTCTGTCCCCAAACCTGTGTTGACCCAAACCACATTGAACAGTACTGGGCCAGGCAAGAGGCATTGCCCTGGGAGTCTCTTTTCTTCCTAGCTGCAGCAAACAAAGAAGACATTTTATCTTTCTTAGTTCAAAAATGAAAGAAAATATTTTATCTTTGTTTATTGCACTGAAGCCATTTCATGCAACACCCAATAGAACAGCGCATCTCCCATAGCCTCCATGTGTCTTTTCTTGTCACATGTGCACCCTCTGCGGACTTGAATACCAGAGCTGGGGGGCTTATGTTCTCAAAACCTCTAAAAATGTCTGAAATTGCTTTATCACACTTTGTAATCTCACACCTGTGAGGCCTGGAGCCCAGAATCCATCAGATATAGATGCAAGCACTGTTATGTAGCAAAACCTATTCAGCACACAAGCCTGCAGACCAAAATCTGTCATGTGTCCTAGCACAGGGCAGATGTGCAGGTATTCAGAGCTGGCATTGCCAGCTGAAGGACAGGGATGGTCTTTTCCAATTTGTCAGAAAGACAGTATAAGCCACAGTACTGCAGGGCCTGCATCCCTACAGATCAGCACCTCACTGTGATGGGTTCTGGGACAGAGTAGCTAGGGCCAAACCATGCTCTGGAGAGCTGATCATCTGATTTAGTCAAAGCTGAAAAACTGTAAATCTTAGCACGCTTACAGAGCAGTGCTTGCTCAAAACACAGCCCAGGTCTCCATCTCCAGCTCTCCTGAGTATGTTTTCACTTCAGGGCAGAGCTGCTCTCAATCTGTTCCAAATGTCTAGCCCAGCCCTCGTTAGCAACTCTACCTTTACATCCCTCTCCCTTTTTTCATCCTGAGACAATCAGTGCTTTCTCCCCTCTAAATCCTCCTATGGCAGAGCCTAACTTCAGCTATTTAAAAAGTTGATCTAAGCTCGTGCTTTAGGTCTCTCTGTGGAACCATCCACATGCCTTAGGTGTTTAAAAGTTACAAAGTGCTTCCAGTGTCCTGCTGCAGCCCAGGAGCCGGTGAGTGTGCCCATGGGGTGTGTGATGTGCAGCACCACACACCACTCCCCACCTCCAAAGCCGGCGCCCGCAGTGTACAGCAGCAGCTGGAAGGGCCGTGCTCTGTACACCCCTGAGCAAGGCAGAGCTCATTAGCAGGAGCACTGCTGTGCTTGGCTACATCCAAGCTGCTTCAGGCCAGAGCTGGTTTAAGCCCTGCCAGCCCGGGCCCAGAGATGTCTGGGCTGGTGAGTCGCAGTCTGGCAGCTCTGCGTGGCTCTGCACAGGCTGTGGGGGCCAAGGGAAAGCATGGAGCTCACATCCAGCCAGGAGGGCAGCAGGACACTTGTTTTATGAGCCAGCTGGCTTAGAGGAGGACCCTTCCACTTGAGACAAACTGCACAGATTGTGAGCTGAAAAATAACACAAATACTTTCTCCCTTCAGAATGGGCTGTGACATAGAAGAATCGCAGTGTCCTTTCCCAGGCAGAATAATGAGGCTATAGCCACAAAAGAATGAAATACACTTTTTTATGATCTTGATAATTCTGTGTCCTTTTTTAAAGACCTCATAAAACAACCAGTGAAGTTACAGTTTCTAATATTGATCAGTGAGAAGACGGATGCTGAGACACCAGCTTACTACTAAGGGTGTCCTCTTTGTAGACCATTAGTTATCTTTTGTTCTTTTCATTGTACATCAATACAAGCTGAGGAATTGTCAGGACTGGGAAAGTATCTGCCCTTATTACCCTTTCTGCTAACTGAATAAAACACTCTGGAATATTTCACTGTAATTATTAGTCTTACTCTCATTCTTCTGAATTATTTCTAAAAGTGCTACAACCCTTTCTTTCTTCTATTTCAGCACTTTTCAAATATGTAAAGGCAAAGCAGAGTGAGTGACTACCCTTACTTTGTTTAAAGCAAGACGGATTTCCATTCTTATTTGGTATGTATCTTCTACAGTTGGATGGTCAAACCAGTTTTTTTCCCACAACTTCTTAACTTGTAGTCTAACACCAGATTTAAAATATAGTCAACTTTCTAATAAATGGCTATCATGTGTAAGGTGCCAGACTACTTTTTCTCGAAAAAATGTTATGAATAAATGCATATTTTACAGCTGTGAGTTCCATTCATTACACTTTTCATTCAGAAAAGGATGATTTAAAAATGTCAAATCCTGGTTTTCCTGTACTTTCACAGCCAGAAAACTTTTGCTTTTCCATTTGAGGCAACTTTTCATTTGTAGGAATTCAAGAATTAAAGGACCTTCTGGGTCATCCATACCAGTTCTGTTCTTCCTTTCAACACCAATGCACAAAGCATCACATTTCTTTTTAAGATTTAAAATACCATATTAGTATTTTATGCTATGACTCAAGGAAGAGCACTAAGTGGAAGATATTAAGGGAACTTAATAGTGCCTTTTGTGAGTGCAAGCTAATCAGATAGTTATCCACTTTCCTACCTCTTTTACATTTATAAGTCAAAGAATTATGCCAAATCTGGTGATCTGTATGTAATTGCATCACACAGTTCTTGCACTAAAGAACTATTGTAGGGGTCAGAGGTCAGCAGAATATCAATAAGAATTTGAATAATAGAATTTCAGCAAATAAGTAATCTTTCATTCAACATTTCCCTATGAATATTTTTTTTCTTTGTGACACACCAGTACCACTGCACTGCTGAGTCACCTACTTTATAATAGGCATTTTCCATAATTGCAGAAATTCAGAAATTCTTCCACTCCAGCTGCTCATTAACCACCACCCCATCTTCAGCCAGGGTAAATTTGTTCAAAGGGGTGACATCAGTTTATTGCAGCTGAGGATCTGGCTGCAAAACAGATAACCAGCTAATGGGAAAGCCAGGTAATTTCCAAATTCAGTACTCAACAAATGCTTCATCATTACTGCTTTTCCACCCTGTCCTTGTTTTGGGAGCATGCTGTATTATCAGAAACCAGCAGCATTCCACAGAAAGTTAATTAGAAAAACACCTGTTCTAACAGAGTTCTGTCTTTCATGAATTTGACTTCTAGATTAGACTGGCTCTTTCTTATTGTCAGTTTTCAAAGACAGAATTAAAAATTTGGAACTGTTTTGCTTTAACCTTTCCCCAGTGTGTCCCACACTGCTCTCTTGGTGAACCAGTGTGCTGGTCATGCCCAAAGAGATATAAATAAATGAGCTCACCATGGAAATGACATAGAGGTAACTACATATAGACAAGTGCTGTCAGCAGCTACACAAAGGCTTTATACAGAATGCAGTATTTTACTCAGTAGACTGCAGTGAAGTGGCTCCCAAACAGCTGGCTCTGATCTCAATCTCTCAATCCAGTCTTTCCAGAACCAGGAGATATTTCAAATTATGGCTTGAGCTGAAGTAGTTTCCAGCACACGTACGTAAGTAGAGGGCTGTCTCACTGAGCAGTCTTCCAGATTATTAACTGGTCACATGAACCTTGGCATATGAGATAATCTGACTAATATTTCCAGTGATTATGGGCCAAATTAGCTAAGAATACACGTAGCCACATGCTTGCCGGGTGCAGTCATGTCAATGTACACCAGGCAAGTTTGTCTCTAAAGATGATGAATTGTTTTTGTACTGCTAGCTGGGTATTTATATTAAAAAAAAGAATCCTCTCTCTTTGCAAATAATTGCCTGAAAAAGTGTCAGACACCAAAAAGAGCTTTTTAGCTCTCTGCTAAAGATGAGAGTGGAAGTAAAGAGAATATAATTCATTAGCAGAGAGAAGGTGTGCAGGCCATGCCTCAGTTTACAGAATTCAACATGTACACCAATTTCTGAGCAAATCTGACTGGAATTGGTCCTCTGACCTTTTATTAAGGACGATTGAGTACGGTTACTGTTCACCTCAGCACCTGAATAGCAGAACCTGTCAGGAAACCTCTGTCACAACACTTTTCTACCAGGGAAATGGAGCTGTTCTGGCAAAACCCTGGATGTGTAAATTTGTGTTGACTTCAAATTTTAAAAATGGAATAAAATTTTTTCTTAAAAATCTGCTTCTGGCACATGCTAGAAATTCATTTTGTTATTTTCATTACTTTTTATCCCTCATCTGTATGAAACTGTCATTACTTTTGCATTATTTTATGACACATCTATCATGATGGTGCAAAATAATATAACACATGGCTCTCGTGTCATTGAAAACAACTCAATAGGAAATAATATGCAAATAAATGCACTATTAAGTTGTAAAATAAATTGAACTTGAAATATTTATTGTGTCATAACAGATTGAAATATTTCAGAATTAATTTGTAATGCAATCTTTCCCAAATTCTACCTCATCAAAAATTCATTTTTTTTCCCACTGTTGCTTTCAAAGACAGCAACATTTGGGATATTCACCTAAAAACAAATTATGTGACAAAAAAGAAAGTAATATAAAAGAAAAATAATAACAGAAACTTTAAAATAAATATTATAATGTTTTATTATAAATATATATAACAATGTTTTCTTTAATAAAATATAAATAATATATTTTTAGAATAATAAAGAAAAATTCTGACCTGTACTTCTCAGGAAAAAAGTGAGGCTTGGGGTGGGGTTTATGTTTTTGTTTGGATTTTGATTTCCAGTTCTAGCACAGATAAAGCATATGGCTTAGCTGTGGAGCCTCTGAATTTGTCTTCCCTTTTCTATTAAATGGCTGTACAGATTTTTGTTTGCTTTTTTATATCTACACAGACTGCTAAAATTTAAAATCACGAGGTGCACCAAAGAAACTCAACCAATATTTAGCACAAGATGGTCACAATCTATTTGGGGGACTGCATGAAGTAAAAAAAAAAAAGCCAAAAGATCCAGCAATTCAAAAGAAAATTCGCAGAAGAATTTATTTTGTCGAAACAAGTGGCTCTATGAGTAGCAGGGCTAATAAAGCAGGTCCATGGAGGGAAGCTGGAAGCTGAGAAGCAGCAGATAGGAATGGGAAATGAGGGTGATATATGAGAACAACCAGGCAGCATCAGGTCTGTTAGAAATCCAAGTGCTATTCATTATTCAATACCAAGTGCAGTGAGGAGACACTTGCTGTACTTCTGGTAGAGATTCTCTGACTGCCACAGTTTCGTCTTTTGAAGCACAAGAAACGTGGCTGTTAAGAAAGAAAATCTTGCATTTTTAGGACCTTTTTAAAATCCAGAATTGCTTAAACATAGGCAGATATAATAACAGCATTAACATATACTGCTGGGTATTTATAGATCCATGACTACATGGCTCAGGTGTTTTGTGAAGAATCACACGTCTGACTTCAGAAAGAACCTGAAGCATGTTCTGATGGAGCAATAAATCACATGCAGGAGTATTTTAATGCTACAATAATGCCTATATGAGATGCCATTATGCACCTGACTTTCCATCATGGGCTGTGCTGTTAGCTATTAGACTAATAAAACATCTACTGCTCCCTGTGGTCTGGTATTGCTCCAGTACATTCATAATTTGCAATAATCTGTGAATTATCTTTGATGCAATAAGGCAAACGTGTGGCTGGGGTAAAATGTCATAACTTTGGTGGGCAAGAGGACATTTTCACACTGGCTGGGAATCTGTATCTGTTGAGAATTTTTGGCAATATTCACTGTTCTGGTAACATAGCTGCCTTTTAGTGCTGGCCAGAATGGCTTATGTTCAGGAAGAGTTGGAGCACCACCAGTGTATCACAAATTCACTCTCTTGTTTTTGCTGAACTTTGTATGAAACTTAATTTTTTTTTTAATATTTATTATATTTGTTTCTTTATTCTTTCCCCAGGCTTAGGCTTTTTTTATCTAAAATAAGAGATGCATAAAACCTGTCATTTAAAGGCACTTCTAAGCTTTGATTAGTATCAGCTGAAGCATTAGTCATCTGTTGCAGCTTCTGTAATTCTTTAAATTATCCCTTTACAAATGCTAAATGCCCTAAAGGTACCAGTTTCTCCCCTCCCCAGTCTCTCTCTTCTAGAAAAATCAAAGGCCATTTCTCCAGGTATTCCATTTAAAAAGCCATCTCGCAGCAAGCAAGAAGTTATATGTACAGTTGCCTCTTTTCATCTGAAACCATCTGTAGCTATATTGACATTAAAATTATGTGAATTTCTAGCAGAGCAGGAAGAAATAAGTGTCATGCATTGCTACAACAGAATTTGAATATGTTTACCTACTTTACCAAGTATAAGTAATAACTGGGGAAGAAAATACTACTGTCATCACTTCCAGCACTGGAGGCTAGGTATAAGATTCAATTCTTACAGGCAAGAAAACACACAGATTTTATAAATGTATTTTTTTTGCTGTGCCCCCAGCAGGGACCAGATCCCCATTGTGCTGGATGCTGTGAAAATGTACAGTAAAAGACACCACCAAATCCTCCTTACAAAAGGAAATTTAAAAAGAGGACTTCTTACAGCAATCAGACTAAATTCAGCCATTTTTCTGTCGGAACTGCTGCTATGTGGGACTCAGCATATCCATGTCTTACTATAGTAAGCCCCCTAGTTTGACACAGCTGGTTATTCAGCCCCTTTGGGCATCTCTGGCATCAGAGGTGGCACATCTTCAATGACCGATTGCCTGAATGAGAAAAATGATGATAAAAATCCTCTGCGTGAAATGAGGCCGCTGTGGATGGTCACAGGTTCTGCTCATTCTCCACAAAGAAGAATATATAGTCCTCTGAAGTGAAATATTAGAAGTGAAAGATTTAAGGGGGGGTGGGGGAGGGGGAATACCTAAAATGGCCATGAAGGTATTAATCTCTTTCCTGGGAAAGGACTTCTTTACTTTGTTTCCCTAGAATGAGGCTAATGGGGAGAATCTGACATTAGAGGCGATGTTCTGGTACTGCAAAGAGTTCCTTTGCAGAGTTTCATTGCCTACTTTAATGACTGCATTTGCTCACCTAAAATGAATGTGGTATGTCTAACCTTCAAGCCATGATGTGAGAAGTTATTTTTATTTGCTAGAGCTGACTGTGCAAGAGACAGTGATGACTGCTCTCCTTGGTTGTTCACTTTCTGTGAGAGAGGAGCAACCCACAGGCAAGGGGAAGAGATTTCTGATACCAGAGACAGCATTTCTGCATGCAAATGGCTTTGCTGACATGCCAGTGTAAATTCATTGTATTATTAAGTCATCGCATGCAGGTACAAAGACACTTTGTTGATTTAGGTGATTTTCAAACCAAAAAATGCTTATGAACTCGTTCGGAGAAGGACAGGCCTTTCAGAGCAATCAGAATAAGCCCTAATTCATCTTTGGCAAAAGATGTAGTGATATACACACTGTAATATTTCTCTGCAAGAAATGTTGTGTATGTAGAAGTGACTGGGTTGATGCACAGATATGTGCCTATGCAAGGGCCTTTTAATTCACTAAAAATGACAATATTCACATGACATTCATTGTAGGCATTGCACAGCATGCCTACACTCACAAACACACAGGTAAATGTTCCTACAGGGTGTATTGTCAACTAAAAACATTTATCTATCACTAACTGGGTTTTACAAAGAGATTTCAGTGGCAGAGGGCATGAGGTGGGACATGGAGAGCTGGTTTAATGAACAGTAGGAAAGTAGCCTCCATTATCTTTGCAACACATCAAGAAAAGAGGCTCTTCCTGCACATCTGAGGGACCAAGCTCTCTTCTGCAGGCCTTAGGAAGTGTTCTGAAAAGGAGGATCACTGCATAGGAGCCAAAACCTGAGTTTCCACCTCTGTTTACAGCTTAACTTGCAAAAACATACAGCACAAAACTACTGAGCTCCGAGGCTTTTGATGGGAAAAAGCTTTCTCTGCTGGTTCCCCCAGAGGTGATTTATTCTGTAAAAACTGTATTGTGTAACACTTTCTGCCTTAAAAGCAACTCATGAAAAGTTAATTACATTGCACCATTTGTGGGAAAATACATTTTACTACAAGTTAATATGAAGAAAAAAATATTATACAATGAGTGCTATAAAAGAAACAGTTATGAGTTGCTTTAACAGCATTTATAAATCAAATCACTGCACATCGATAACTTTGAAACCAACCTACATCAGGCTTTTGGAACTATGTATGAGTAAAACAGTTTTTGAGTAGCTATGTATTTTTCATAAGTTGTGGGTGGCAAAAAAAAAAAGTGGGTTATTTGTTAAAAAATACAAAAAGGAATTGTTTTCTTTCATTTATAAGACTTGTTTTTTGTGTGTTCTGCTGTTTTCTGTGGCTTTTTGGAAGTAATACAGAAGCCAAAATCCTTAGACATTTTGTGATGCTTTTTAATTGAAAATATTTGTTACAAGAAATCACTAATTACATGCTTTCCTCTTTACACAGAGATAGCAATTTCATCCATACAAATTAATAAATTGCAAGGAAAAAAGGGACTTTTGATCATCTAGGCTCACCTGCTGTTTTACACTGGCCAAAGAAGAGATTCCTTCCTTGCTAAATACTTCTTTCACTCGCTGAGCAAGAAACCAGTATGATTCATGTTTTAACTACTTATTATTCAACTATTTATTAATCTGAGAATATCTTCACATAAATGCAGTATTGATGTGCATATTCAAGAGGTGAAGATTGGCCCACAAGACACTAAACTGTTATTTACCATCTCTTAACTGTCAAAATATGGGCCAAATTGCTTGGTTAATTTTCCTAATTGTGGCTTTCAGGCACCAGCTCTTGTAAGGCCTTTGCCTGCCTGGGTAAGAACCTTCCTGCTCAGAAACATCCTCTCCTGGGCCTGCCTCCCTGGGGAGCAGGGAAAGAAGGAAGGAAAACCCAGGATGCTGTCCTGCACACTGACCCAGACACCTGGACTCTTGTCCTGTCATGGGCAGTGTGTGGAGCCGGAGGTTGCTCGTACACCTCCTCACAACTTCAGTGCCTAGTCCCTAGGCACCTCCTCTGAGCATTTATGTGCTGCTTTTAAGGGCAGTTGTAGCCTAAGTTTAAATTAACTTTCCCCACTTGGAGACTTCCCCTAGTTTGGGGACATTTTGTAGAATAACTGGGGGGAAAAAAAAAAATAAAGTGAGGCAAGTTTGTGATTCCTCCATTCCCTCCCCATCCCCCAAAATTAGAAGCCTCTTCTCCATGGCTTATCACCTTGGAATTAATTTCTGTACCAAGAGCAAATCCGGGGAAAAAGATCTCACACTGCTACTATTCCTCTTCTAAATTCTTTAAGTAACTCACTGCAAAAGCTCATGTGTGCCAAACTACTTGCATAATGTCATATCCATAGCAGAGAAAGTCCCCAGAGCAGGTTGACAATATTAAATAAAAGAAATGATACTCCCATAAAGAATTTCATGTTCACAGCGTGCATGTGCAAAATAAGCTCCAGTGTTGCTGACTCATGTGAATTTTACTTCAAGTTTTGCAAGATTAGGTAATTTTCTTCAAGATCCAACTCCTGCAGGACATGACTATGGGACCAAAATGTCTGGGATTTTTCTCTCCTCCTGCTTTCTTTCAGTATTTTTTTCTGCCTTTCCTGGTTGTAGAAAAGCCTGCAATATGATGTGAATGTGTCTTAAAAGTTTAAAAAGCAGACAAATACATATTTATTCTGTTCCTTGAAGTTAAAGACAATCAAGAACTTATAATAACCACTGATCCTTCCCAAAAGTATAAGATAGGTAAGAAAACCAAAGGAAGTAATGTTATTTTCCTTTTTCAGATGGAGAATTAACTCAGAGAATTAATTGTGCTGGATTCAAAACCTTGCATTGATGCCAACTGGTTTCTCAAGCTCACACAGCTAAACAGACCTTTTCTAAATCCCTGACCCTGCATTGAGGACAGGAAATAATTTCTTGCTAAATACCAGAACTAGTTAAATGTGCCATAATTTTGCAGACTTTACAGAGCTCCCACTAATCTGAATGGGATTCAGAAGCACATGCAAGAGCCTCCTAGGAAATCAACCTCTGGAAGCAGCTCCTGGTGTTTAACCACAGAGCATTAAGCACTGAATTACTCTGCTTGAGTTTCTGTTGGGTGGAGAAAGAAAGGGTTCTTCTCTCTGCCATTACAATACAGTTTGGCCCTTTAGATTTATCTGAGAATATTACAAATGCATTGCTAAATCATAATATTCTGAACCACTAGTAATGTGCAATAAGAATCTAAATACATACATTTTAAAATCTATGGTTCCCACTCTCTCCTATTCTGACAAGCAATAATTACATGCAAACCCAAGAAATTAAGTTAATCATAACTGTCTTACAAACAGAAAACAGGCATTAGAAGTGTCATGTTGGCCCTGTATCAGTTATATTTAATTAAACAGAAAGTTATGCAGAATCCAGTACAACAGACTCTTGTTTGCTCTAAAAACCAACTTAAATTAAGGTCACCAATAATAACAAGTGTTCATGGAAGCAAGCAACTCAACTTCTGTACTTTCAGGGTTGACTTAGGAGGGGATTATCACAGCAAATAAAGGGACTTAAACAGCCAGGTGAATGAGCATACAGAAACCAAATTCTTTAGGCTGTCTCAGAAATCTCAGCCTTATACTATACCTGCACCAACCCCTTAGTACTGTGCCAAAAATATTTTTATAAAAGTCCATGCTGCTGGCTATGTAAATTGAACATATATTCCTGTTTCTGAGCAGAGGCTTCCTGCTGTTATTGCTACCCTCTGTGTATTTTACCTCTGAATAAAGAGTACTTAGCAATCACCACTCATGTCTCTCTTTTCACCTCTACAGGGACAGAGTCCATGGTTTGGAGGAGGTGTAGAAAATCTTCAAGGTCAGAAGAACTCAGAATAAAGATTAAAACACAGGTCTGGTATCATCCCAGCAGCATGCAGCACAGAAAGATTCCTGAAATGTGGCTCTTTGCCTAATGCTGTTTCTGTATTATGTTTCTTTTAATGACACTATAAGAAAGCTCAAGATAAGAAACAGACATAGTCTTTCTTTTGATCAAAACCTAATTCTAAATGTATGTAGATAAACTAACGGTGTAAATAACACTCAATAAAGTGATGTGAACGCTATCATCAAAATTGTTATTAATAGTTATCTTATTTGTTTGACCATTTTGGACACGTTTCCTCTTTGGCTACATTAAAAAAAATAGCAAAATATATTTTGCCCCATTAGGAATGAACAAATGAGTCATTTCCCATTTAATTAGGCACACAAGTTGCAAAAACACCCTTTAATTTACCAAGAACACTGGAAATCTGGTAGTATTCCACCCTGCATATTTCAAAGGCATTAAATTAAACATTTGAAGCAAACTTATCTACCTGTTCCAGCTCTTGCCAATGAGAATAAGGGGATTTCTTTTTTCTAGAAAACAGTAAGTCCCAAAACTCCACTAAGTTACTGAAAAATTCCACAGGCTAAATAGATTAGGATTCCCATTTTCATGGCAGGCAAGAGACCAACTCTTTCACTGAGAGACAATGAATCACAAAAATTGTGATGAAAATATTTATGAAGCATTTTTTAGCTGTTATTTATGGGTTCGTAAACTTCCTTCCTACCCAGTCCTCTCATCCTACTTATGCAATTTGGCTGTAGTTTATATTGTTTTACTCACATTATTCAAACAAAAAAAAAAATCCAAACAAAAACTCGGAACTCAAAAACTTAGCTCTTTTAGCTAAGACCCTTTGTTTAAAACTAATTTTTTTTTAAATTGCCAGTTCCAATCTAATAAGCAGGGCACAGCAGAGTACATTTAGATACCAGCAAGTACTCCTAGCATTGCAGAGATGGTAAGCTTTACAAACGTATTAAAACTGAGAATCCATTCTGAACTAAACGTTTAAGTATCGTGCTCTGAAACAGACACTGCAATCTAAGTGTCAAGAGTCAGCCTAAGGACATAACTTTGAATCCACAGAGCAGCCAGGAGGTCTACAACAAACCAGTGCAGGATTATTTGTAAAAATCCTGAAGAAGCACAGCCCAGGGTTGTGACTAACAAGGAATTCTTAGTGTCTCCCAGAGAAAGGAATGAAAGTAGTGCTACAGAATAAGACCACGACACACTGAAAACAGAGTCCCTGAACTGGCACCGTGTGAACCAGGCACAGCCCCAGCGTGCTGGGATAATACACTCACCTTGTCCACAATGCAGATCTGCTTTTTGCTTTGCACATCAACAATTTCTACTTCAAAGTACGTGATTTTTGAATGTTTGAGCGCTGGCGATGGTTTGATCCGACCAGCAGAGAGCACCCGCTGAGATAAGCTGAAAAAAGAGCGGGAGTCATTGTGAGACATGGACAGAGCTCCTCCATCGGCTGCGAGATCCCTCCTGTGCTCTGGAGTGCTGGGATTCTGCCTCTTGAGCATGGTGTGACCCAGCAGCAGCGATCGTCATATCAACAGGGGACAGTTCCAGGGGAAAATGTTTCCTCTCTGCCTCAGTTAAATACAGTCACAGACTAACAAGACACAAAAGGTCAAGTGGCATTCCATTTTAAGTGTACTGTCTTATTTAGCAGGAGTGAAAACAATGGCTCTGTTAATCCATGTCTATATTTAATCTGCTATCATGATGTGCTGCATTGGTGCTGCTGCTTCCTTATTTTCTTTTTTTCATTTTATTTTAACCAGCATTTGAAACAAGACATGCAGAGATTCCCTACTAGCAGATAACAGATCCTGAAGTTCCCAAGCCCCAGAGAGGCAACCAGAAATGAATGTAGTAAATTCCACTGTTACCTACTGAGACAGGTGTTTAAAATCTCCACATACACACACATGAAGAGATATAGATGTCATCTATTCTAGAATCATCATCATAATCAGATGTCATCTGTTTTAGAAATATCTACTAACAAAATACCATGAGTTCATCAGCAAAATTTAGGGGATGCTTGCCCATATCTGCTTGGGTTTAGCACTATGGATTTTCTGGTATTTAATGGGAAAGAGCTTTCCTTACAGTTCTGCCAGGGAAAATCAACTGAAGGAAAGGCAGTTATAACCTTAAAGGCATTCATTCAGGGCTTGGATCATTTCACTATTTTCTTATTCTTTCCTGGCAATTTTTACAATGTGAGTCTGCAACAAAACCAAAGCAGCTTTAATGGTAAAAATAAAGACTACACAAAACAACAAATTTTCTCTGAAGCAGCTTCCCCAAGCCTTGTTTAAACTTCAGTTTTCCATGTATGACTTTTTAACTTTAATTTAATAGAACTAGCAACACTCTTCCATCCTGAAATTCTCCTTTAATTTCCCTGGGCTGCCCAGGATTACAGTGTTAGAAGGGCACCATGAGTTTCTGGAGACAGCTCTTTCCACAGAATAAATTCTGAATCCATTTCTCCATGGTAAAATCTCAGGAAAATGACAATCACTATTGCAAAAATCATATGGGTTTGTTGCTCTGATGAAATTAAGTGGGAAAAAGCTTCCACGAGGTAAAAGTCACCACACAACTAATACCCTCTCTGGAATGCAGGGGGGAGGAACAGAACGGGTCTCTTTTCTTTGATTCTGCTATAACTTACAGAAAATTTAGCGGTCACTACATCCTATCTAGAGACACATGGCAAGAACCTCTATGAAATAACAGAGAAAATAATTAGTAAGTTACTCCAAGAATTAAAATGAGAGTGAGGGGGACCCCCAAAGGAAGGCAATTTCCACACTAGTTGCTGTTAAAGGAATAATCCATGCTGTAGCAAGTTGTGTACGTGCTCAAGTTCTGGAAAATCAAGCCCGCATACATGAAAAGTCCTGCTTATAAACACAAGGCAAAGACATAGGAAAAGAAAACAGTGAAATTAACAGAGGCTGAACTTGTGGACAGGTCTGAGCTCAGTGTTAACCGGACTGGGTATTTGAAATAAGAAAACTATTTCAGTATGAAGAGACAGTTAAATTTATTTATGGTTCTTCAGCCAGTGGTTCTGACTAAAGAGTCTAACCCAAACTCATAGCTAAGATGCTTTATGCCCACATGACATGACACATTTTGGAGTAGCTTAGACTGAGAGAAAAGTCCCCACTGCTTGCTGATGCAGTCACGCAGCCTTTGAATGCCTTTACTGGATTTGTTAATGGAAAGCCCTGACTGAGGGAATGCAGATGTAAAACAATATTGATCGTCTACTACAAAAAACAGGATTAAATTTTGACTACACTGAAATCAGTTAGTGTCTTGCCATTGGTGCAGAACAAGTCAGCATCTAAAGAAAAAAATAGTTTGACTTTAACAAGATTATATCGTATCAAAGAAGTTCACCTGTGTCTGAGTTTAAATGAAATGGGTTCAAGGAAACATCACCTTGGTGGAGTCAATATAGCAAGCAGAAATTTTGGTATAAGCTAGTCACAACAGGGAGAATTATTGTCTTACTCTAAGGGGCTTGCTAAAAACAGCCACTTAAAGACCCCAGAACACACAGGTCCTAAAATCCAAGTGTGAGAGACACTTATTTGAACAGGCTACTATAAAGAAACTGTACAAACTGCTGTACAAGAGATGAGACAAACTGATATAATATCCCCTTTTAGCTGTAAGTTTATATGAATCAGTGAGCTGTAATAGCATATATTAATAAATTTCTAAATTTATTTCAATTCAAAAGCCATAAAGAAGAATATTGATCATCAAGGCTAATTTCTGTGTATATAAAGGAAGTGCTGTTACAGTCATCACTGCGGGTATATTTATAACACTTAAAAGGATAACATCTGAGCTGCTGCTGTGAAAAAAAAGCTTTTGATTTACTGCAGGCATTTAAAAGATCAGAATTTTATTACTGACCAATGAACACTTGAATATCTGAACCAATTCCAGGAAAATGCTTACAAAAATACACTCCCATTTTTTCAATCCAAGTTGATCATTTGCAATTTCAATATTTTGGTGAACAACAATCTTTACAGACCCAAACACTTTGCTGACATAAATTAGGAGAGATTCCCCAAAAGGTGGCTAGCGCTTTCCTCCCTCTATTTTATTACGGATTTAGGATTAGACTGCAGCAAACATAATGCTTGCATATAAGGTGGATGAGAGCTACTCTACCAAAAATAATCAGGGATAGAGTTACCACTGATAACCCAAGCTCTAAAAGGGAGGTGAATAAAAGCTGTGATGATTTTGCCATTATTGTAACAAGTGCTGCACTTTCCTGAAATGGCATCGATGGGTTTGGATGTTCCAGCTCGATGTGAAGTTATCCAGCCCATTCTGTGTGGAAGTGCACATAGAAGGGAAACATTAATTACTGGACAGAAGGCACATATTTCCTTTCAATGCAGTTATTGTACCTCATCTCAGTCCTCAGCACTGGGAATGTGGAGTCCCACCATATGGGGACAAGCGATTGGTCCCATGGTGAGATTTATTGATCCACATTACACAGATAAAAGTGCTGTCCCCAGAGCTGTGGCAGGGCTAGCAGCCAGCAGCCACCCAGCCCCTGACCTCAGCTTCACTCTGGGACTCTGAGAGGAGTCAAAGAGCACTCAGCAAGAATTAAATCATCTCTGACAGCTTCAACTCGCACTGAAGTTCAGGCCATATAAGGGGCCGATATTTTTGAGGGGCTGCAAGAATGGGCATCACTCTTCTCAAAGAGTGGCTCTGCCTCCTCTCCTCACTTGGCACTCAGCTCACATGAGCTGTTTTGGAGACAGCCAGGCACTTGGTTAAGCCATCCTTCCAAAGGGCACTTTTTCCAGGAGGCAGGGAATGCCTGCCCCCAAAATCACAGAGCCTGGCCATCATCTCTGGTTAATAGAACTGCTGGCATTTTCAGAAAAAAAGTAACACCTGAAAAGGATTTTTTGCACCCTTCTAATCAATATCTGGAAACAAGCATCAGCCTGAGCTGGTTGTGACAAACTGTAACAATGCCCTGGTCAGGGGCTAAGACAGCATTCAATTTCTGCTTATGATACTAATCACCTGTGAGGTGTTAGGGGACTGCTGGCTTTCCTGCTTTTCCCTTCCTATTCCACATGCCTTCCCTGTGAGAGGCTCTCTTGCACTGTGCATTTTGCAGATAGCCTGGCACAAAGGGATTTTAGAAGATCTCAGCTGGGGCCTTAAGGCACTTCTGAAGTTCCTTTTCATCTCTGGTTATGTTTTGAACTCCTCCTTCCCCAGAGGACTGGTCATCTTTCAGCCTGCAGAATGTCAGCTGTTAAGTCAGCAGCAGAGGGTCACCTCTCTCAATCCAGATGCTTGTCAGCAGCCCCTCATACGACACTTTTTTATCCCACACACTTTGAATGCTTGATGGAACCAGGGTTACTCCTTTCCCACAGGCTTTGCCCCCAAGACACAGAACTCCAGAGCCCAAAGCGTGCAAGGTTCAGAACCACAGGTCAAGCAATCTAAAACAAAGCAGATTGCCAAGGTCACACTTACCTTAGTGTCCCATTTATGGATATTCTGCCATTTGTCTTGCTGGGGAGGGAGATCTGAACCAGTGTGTTCACATGGCCCTTGGCCTCACACCTTGTTTAGCTGCTGTGCAGCCCTTGCATCTGGTATTGTGCCTGATCTAACCAGCACCGTTCACATCTCCCTCTCTCAATCTTGGATTTCATAGTTTCAGGGCCAGGCAGGAATGTAGCTGTTCTTCCAGTGTCTTTTTATTGAGCCATCCAAGGAAGGATTTAAGAACCTGATCTAATTTACTCAATTTGGAAGAACACTAACCATAATTTGTGTGTCTGGCTCCTGGCTTCATCTGGCAGAGAGTTTAGGAATAGGTTTACCAGATTATTTGGGGGGGTACTGCATTCAAATATTTTGTTTGATTCTGCTATCCATAACAATTAAATAACAACTAGAATGTATTTATGAATCATTGCAGAAATTTAAGCATGAGCCTGGCTGCTAGGGGAAAAAAACCAACAAAAACCACCCTGCATGAACCTCTGGCATCTTTGCCTGCACACGCCTACCTTCGGAGACAGAAAATCAATTTAAAACATTCTATCAACATGCATGCACACAAAAATGCCACTTAGAAGCAGCTCCACAGCATTACTACTAAAACTACTCAGGTCATTTCCTTTTCTCTCTTGAAGCTAAGTCGCTTAACAAATAAGTAATGGACAAGAGAAAGGCACAGAAGGAGAGTGTCCTGACTCTAACACTAAACAATCCAAAAGATATTTTAAATAATGCTGAAGTCAGGAATAAACCTCAGCAGCTAGGGGACAGGATGAAAGTGACATACACCCATGTTTCTCCTCTTCAGCTACACTGGCAGGGCTCCTCAGCAGAGATTGACAACCTTTCTGCCCCTGTGAACTGTGCAATGGAAACATTACATGGCCAAAAGCCACAAGCCTCAGGCCACATCCTTCAGAGGCAGTGAGAAGGGAGAGTCAAAGGAGCAGCTTGCAAGCAGGGCCCTGGGATCTCCAGTGCCCACCTTAACCCTGCAGGAGCTTTTACCACTGACCAGAGCAAGGATGTTTTGTCAGCTGTTTAAAATCCCACTGTAGTAGCCTGGCTTTATCCTTCTGGGCTTTCAAAACTGCAAATATTGACTTTAAACTTTGGGGTGTGGGTGGTGCCAATTAGAAGCAAATTCACAGTGCAAATCAAATCTAAAGCCAGTGTTTGTTTTATCCCCCACAGACATCTATGAGAGACACAAGGGAAATAAGCAAAGTTGAAATACAGGCACAGTAATTCCATCTGCAAGCAGTACACAGTGAAACCTCCACCCCCAGCCCCTGTAGCACACAAACACACACCTACTTCTCTCCCAAAATAAGTACAGCCTGATACAGAACTCAAATCTGATGATTGGTGGGGTATATTGTAACAGGCAGCTGCTGGATGTAATGTGGAAGAAGCCCAAGAAGATGCTCCTGGTGGTGAAGAGACCCAAATGAATCTTCAAAGGTGACCAGTCTTTTAAGGTTACTGACAATAAATAGCATATTTACAGCTGTGAAGTTTCAGTTCTTGTTTACACAAAAACAGCAGAAATTGTGCTATTCCATTTTTGAGGCATGTGATAGTCTTCTCCCCTATGCATCTGGAAATATGTGGCTATGTGAAATGCTATGTGAAAAGTCTTTTTTTTCCCCCAACATATATTTTGTCATTCTCTTTCACTCAGGTAAATGTGTAGACCTTTTAAACATACAGGAACATCTGATAGCTTGACTCGAAAAAGTCTAAGGAAAAAGATTTATTTTTTCATGTCAAAACAAAGTCTACGATTTTTAAGCTAGTCTTGGCATTTTGCAGAGAGGGAGATCAACACTCTACGTGTTTAAGTCCTTGCACAGACAATATGCTTTGTACCCCACTGTTTCTTTGAGGCAAAGATTAGAAAGCAATATTAGAAATCAGACAAAGAAATGTGTTCCAAACTTGTCCAAGAACTACTTTTAAGGAAAACTCCACTGACCTTTACCTGCAGAATTTCCCCTACAGCATTACACTCATCCTTTAGCATGTCCTCAAGCAGCTTTTACCTCTCAGTGGCAATAAGTGCTTCCATACATTTGCCTTAAATGTAGTGTGACTCCCCTTACTGCATCATCAATTCTGCCCAATAAAATGGCACCTCAATTAACAGAGGTTAGAAACGGGCTTACAAATGTCTGCCTTTATTTCAGCTTTCCACACCAGGCTTTGTGCACTCTCATGTGCCACTGCTAACCTGGGGAAAGCCACTGGGATGAGCTCCCTGTCAGTCTCAGCCCTGCAGCAAAGCTATCAAACAAGGCAGCATCTAGGTGGATGAGACTCCTCAAAGCATGGGCAGACAGCAAGTTTCCAAGTATTTCATTGTGCCTTTATGTCATCGTGTCACTTCACAGTGTAAAGAGAAAGGGCTGAGCAGATTAATGAAGGACAGGTGCTGATACCCTGTACTTTGCAGCAGTGCAGCTTACCCCATGGCCTCACTTAATTTCAACTGAGTATAGGTATTACTGACAGCATTTTTTAAAATCCCCTCTGAGAACATACCCTGATGAGATAATGGATTGTAATTTCACAGGATAGGATCAAGTAACCACATTATTGGAAGCTGATCAGCCACTAAGTAAGGATAATGAAAAGAAATACAGTAAGGCAAAGCCATTTCTCACAAATGGCAGCAGTACAGAACTGGCAAATCCATATTCTTACAGCTGAGATTAGGTGCATCTTTCATTTGGGTAAAACTATTACACGCAAGATGAAGTTGGAGTCACTTGGAGTAGTTTCAGAAAAAAAAAAAATGTTGTTTAAATACACGTTTTTCAGTGACACTGAAGCAGTTAAAAAGATTTACTCATTTGGATGAAAAGGTTTTGAGATTCAGAACAATCTGGTTCTCTCTAATAATTTCTGACCAGTAGGAGGGAAGAACAACCTTGACTAGAACACCTACAGATTCCTAAAGAAACTATTTCAATATTAAAATATTCAAAAGTCCTTGTTTGCTAATGTAGAATGTATAAAACCCTGGAAGCTCAGTAACCGTCACAAAAATATACTCACGGGCTTTCAGACAGTTCTATCTAGAGATACATTTAAAAGTTTATAATGACAAAAAGAAACCTAACTCCTATTTTACAATCCTTCTTTATTGTCTGAAGTTCTCGGGGTGATTGGCCTTTCATTGCTTTTGAAATGTTACGTGGTCTTTCTTCTCATACAAGAAGCCAAATTGTTCTCAGTCTTTTTCATTTCAGGGCTTCATTAATTAGGTTTCTGAAACATCTGTCAGCATAACCTCCTTCTTTCACAAACTTGCAAGTTTCCAGAAAAGTTCTTATTTATTATGATATTTTTAATAGTCAGTCTCAGTCCTTGAGCTAAATTATCAGTCTTTTTTTGCAATCATTTTGTGACTGAAAAATATTCTTGTGACACTTTTCTCTCAAAGCTGAATGATTTTGAGAAACAGTAGAATTGCTAGAAACTTGGAATTAGACAAGTAAATAAAAAAAAAGAAAAAAAGACCTTATTTATTTGATTAGAGCTGTTGTTCAGTGCTAGGTTTTTTCAACCTTGAAATATTTGAAAAATGTTTCTATGAAGCAAATTTTAGAGGGGGGAAAAAAAAGCAAGCATGCTCATCAGAATGAAATATTATCTCTTTTTTTTCTTTAATTCATTCTCCTGTTAAGACTCTTCTGCCCCCAGACTACTACCATTCCCAGTAACAACTCTGACAAAAAAGTGACCCTGCCCCAGTCTAGAGATTGTGTTAGTGCCTTCTGTTTTGACCATTATTTCTGACAAGCCTGCATCAGAGCCATGCTCTCCTCACTAGGGGTGTTTAAAACTGTGCAGGAAATCTATCATGTTTAAGGCACTGCAAGAAACCCTTATTCTTTATTTTCATTCTTTATTTACACTTCAGAAGCAGAAAGAAGTCTCACCTGTGAACAGATCACTTTTCTGCTGGGGCTGGGGTCTGGTCCAGCACAGGAAGCAGTGCTCAGCCAGGCAGTTCTGCTGGCAGCAGATTTAGTGGAAATGTCGCTGATTTACTGCCACAAACTGAGCAGGTTCATGTGCTCAGGATTACCACCTCATCAAACCTGCCATCCTCACAGCACCTGGAGCCACCACAAGCCCTGAAATAAAATCTGCCTTTCACCAGGAAATCCAGGGCATGCTGACAGAACCACAGAAAGTGGGGGCTACACGGGGAGCCCAGTAGCACAACCACACGTGTCATGCTGACCCATGAGAGCAGGCTCTCTCACAAATCAGTTGAGCAACCTGGCCCTTTCTCTCATGCCTGAACATGATAGCTGCCCACAGACACAATGGACCTCAATACAACATCAGGGCATCTTCCCATGCACAAGAGGATGGGAGCTCATGTGAGCTCAAGGCCTCCCCTCTCTTCCATTGTTGACTATCAGAAAAAAATGCAGACACAAACAAGTTTCATCTCTGTAAGGGTATTATACCACACAGCAGCCTGGAACAAGTTGAAAAGAACAGGATGTTAAGCCTGAGCCCCAAGGAAAATAATACTGTTAGCTCCAGAAATGCTTCTGTGGCTTCTCATGAAACACCTGCACTCCTAGTGAAGAAAGCATTTTCCGCCTAGCTCTTTCTTGCTGGCACATCCCAGTTTACCCATGCTTTGTTTTATCACACCAACACTGGCACAGAAGCATTTTAACATAAAAAGATGTTCTTCTGCCCAGCACGGTTGGCAAGGAAGAATGCATTAATTTGTGTTTACAATGCACAGGTTTCCCTTGTCCGGTAGGAAGTCAAAAGGAGAGAGGCTTGATGCAACTTATCTTAGTTAGCATGTGACAACTAATAGTGATAAGTGATAAGGAGTTTGGCTCCAGAGACAACAAAGCCAAAGCAAACGACAGCCATAGTAGACTCTAAACCTTGGCAGAACCGATATGTGAGCTCAGGCTGCCAAAACGCAGCACTTGTTGTTTGGCACACGAGGACAACAGCATGTCACTCAACACCTCTGGAGTCTGAGCTCAGTTTAACAGCTCCCAGTCAGGAATGACTGCGACCAGCTTGCAAACAATGTCAAGACAACCACCGTGTGGTTACATCCAGCTGTCAAAATTATCTTTGATTCAAGGAAAAAAAAAAAGCTGATGCTGTTCTTAGGCTGACAACTGTCTCCATAAGGCATTCCTGCAATTTCCATAGCCATCTTGGGGGCAAGGTCAGAGAGAGAGATGGGACAAGGAGAGCCCTGACATTTAACAGCCTGGGAAGCAACACTGGAGGATTATAGGTAAGATATCAACATGCTTCATCACGAGACAAGTTCCTGTTGCAGAAAGCAACTCAGTTCCACAGACAGCTTAAAAAATGCTGTAAAATAAAGCCCCTGGTTAGAAACAATGCCCTCTCTCTATATCCAGCTGTAGGAAGTACTCTAAAAGGCTGAAGGTGTAGCTCATATACAAGGGTAAAATAAAAGAAGATTCAGTGTCACATCTGCCATCTTCCAGGGCTAGAAATTAAATGGTGGGAAGGGAAAATCCACAGCTGCCTAGTGAGACTTAATGAGGTTATTGTTAGTTTGACAACCTGATGAGATACATAAATTCTTTTTGGGGGGGATGTGGAGGGGTTTTTTTATATCAATAAGAACCCTGGCTTACCTGTGCTATCTTCCAGCAGGAGACTGGAGTGTGTCTGCATTTGAAAGGACGGGGAGGTGTGAATTGACCAGGGTCACACGCTGTGCGTGTGTGACAGCCACAGTCTGCCGTCAAGTGTCCCTCTTCCTCTGCACAGCTGCAGAGTTGTGTGGTCATCACTGCCACACAAAAGACACTGCTCCAGCTGCTTTCTGATGCAGCTTTCCCCTGAGACCAAACCACACACAAGCACCAGAGATGCTATACCTGAGTCCCTCCAGTTTAGAGGTCTTTGTGTCTGAACTCTTGGTGGTATGTCAGCCCCACGAACAACTGGCTGTGCCTGCAAGCTTCTTTTCAAATAGGAAACCTGCTTTATTGTTGCTGATGTTAGTACAGAGGATCTGGGAGTGTCATTAAAAAAAAAAAAGCTGATTTTGCATGCAAAAGCACAACAGCCAAGGAAAAAAAAAAACCTTTAAAGATACTTGATCCCTGCCTTTGTAGGTTTATGTATTAGTTTCAGGTTTCTAATTGAACATTTGAATTCACAGCATTTAGAGCAAAGCTGACTGACCACCGGTGTCAGCTTGTTGTAAACTAAGCACAGGACACTACCTACCTAGAAAAAACTACAAACTCCATCTTGAAATATCTCTTTCAGAGCACTCCCTTAGCAGACTAATACCCATTAAAGCTTAATTACTTGGTTCTTCATCAAGAATAAAAATACAGCTTTAATGAACAGGGCCAAAAAGAATTAATTTTTCTTTATGTTACTCCCAGAAAACATTTCTGTTTTCAACTACCTGTAGCTCTCACAGGTAAAAAAATCTCTGTCAGAACAGGAGCATAGCAGCCTTCTATCTTTCTTTTGCACAGATTATCACCAGGCAAGGATAAAATAATTTCTGCTTGTTCTGCTTTTATCATTTTTGTTATTATACGCTAACTAGCTCAGCACAGCATTTTAAAACACTCCTAAACACAGAGGGGTTTCTAAGAACACTAAAGGCCCCAGGAATGCTACACACAGAGCCCAGCAGGTCTCCTCTTGTAGGTGATGTACAGGATGGAGTCACTGCCATTGGCACACCCCAACTGGGAAACAGGCTGAGCTCCTCAGGCCCACACCTCGAGTTAGCACTGCTGAGATGGTGATAAAGAAATAGACAACTTCACTGGCAAAATCCTTGAAGGTTGTTTTATAATAATGTTCTGTGTGTTGCTAAAAGGCAAGTTCTGAGCCAAAAAGTTAATGGTTTCCTACTTGATGGCCTTTGGACTTTGAGAGACAAGCATTTCAGAATCAGTAGTTTCTCTCATGAATATATTTTTCCAGCTCTCTCTTGCAAAATGCAACCCAGAAAGGCAAAATACTCAGCAGCAGCACGTGCCTCATTTTCAATGGCTCTGTCAGCTTTGTCTGAAAGAAGCTGAAGCACAGTTTACATCTCTCCCTCCTGAAATCCAACAACTGATTGAAACAATGCAGGACAATATAAAAGTGCCAGTGAAGCATCTGTAACTACTTAAATACGACAGAACAAGCAGAAAGTCATTAGTAAGTCTACTGAAACCCACAAATTAAATTATCTATTTCTCCCCTGAGGAAAATGGGAGGTTGAGCATCACAAACTATTCCAGAGGAAAAGACCATCTGGGCAGAATTTTGAAAATCACAGCAAGTGCATTAGCATGGATTGGGCATTTGGCCAGAGGGAGCTTACCAAAAACTGAAGGCCTCAGGAGGCTGAGCAGACAGGGACCTGGAGGCTGAGCTCTGAAACAACACAAACTGAAATGAAACTCTTTGCAGCAACCAGAAGAGACTTGGTTTTGCTTAAATAACACCAACACATTCGTGTCCTTGATTAAAAGTAACTGAATGAACCACTTAAAAAATGAAATATTGTGAAATCTAAAAGAGATACTAACATTTTATGGGATAAAAAGCTTAAAGAGTTTTCAGTTTAGTTATCTCACTCAGCTGATTTTAGCCTAGAAATTAGTAAAATACAGCTATTCACACCATCCAGCCCAGGAAACTGCATTTTATACGTTTCCTCCATACACAGTCAGTGAACAGAAGGTAAATCAAGGCATCTGAATCAGGCCCAAGAAAAAAACCTTTCCTTTTCCATGGAATTGCATACCTAAGGTCGGGCTCTCTGAATATCCTTCTAGATGCCCACCACCAGAAACTCTCAAGGAAAGAAAGCTCTGTTTTCTGCTCAGCTGTAGTCACTGCATGGCTGAAATTCTGGGGCTAGCAGACATCTCAGAAGAGGTAGGCAGGGATCCAGCCAAGCTGTACATACATAATCAGAAGCTGCTCTTAGATTTCAGCTACAAAAAGCCTTCCTGTAGCTCAGGACTCCCGTTAGACTTAAGTTGCTACCCCATTCTCAGAGCAGTGCAGAGGAGCACCTGCTACCAGAGAGGGAAGGACCAGGCCACCATTCCAACATCAACACTTGCAGACAAGCTTTTTATTATGGAAACATCTGCATAAATTTATTAGCCCCAGCACATTTACTGACACTCCTTAGGGGTAACCGAGATCACAATCTGGCCTTTCACCACACACAGTCCAATTAAGAGCAGACACACATATAAAGTAAAAACTTACTTTGGGAACTGATTTTTAAAGAGGGATAATTACCATTTTTCTGCAGAGTAAATGGCTAGGTTAAGTTTAATTAATGTTTATTAAGGCCCATGAAAGTTGCTGTGTGAGAGACAAATACAATTATCTTTACTATGGGAATAAATGTATAAGGAAATCCTGGCTTTCCCTTGTTAAAATAACATACTTCACTATAAGTATAGATTTTGGCAAAGCAACGTTCCCCTGCCACACAGCACATGTTTAATGAAGTTACTCCTCAGCTGTTACTGAACTGAGCCAAAATGAGATAAGCTGAGTCCATAAGCACTCCTATTCCATTAAAATGGAAACATCCACTGAAGAAAAATGCTTTACAGTTTCAATCTAGAAACTATGTCAGCTTATTGAAAAGACAATCATTCTATCGTCTCTCAAAGTAATTAGAGCAGAAAGTAATCACAGAAGGGAATTAAGTATTTGTGGTCAGATTTCCCATCAGGATCACTCAGACCAGCTGTATCCGTACAGCCTCATATCTTTCCCTTTGCCTTGTCACATCCTGGCCAGCAGCAGCTCTGGCACAGGTATACTGAAACAATGCCAATGGCACTTGCATGCCCTGCAATTAATATGCAAGGTTCTAATTTACATCTTTAAAAAATTACATTCTAGGAAGGTAATGAAAAGCCATTTTCTTAACAAAACAAACTATTTTCTCTGGTCTGAACAAATGATCCTATTATTACACAGCCCACATGAACACAGAGGGGAAGATTTTTTTGTTTCATAAAAAAAACCCAAGGCTTTTTTGCATGGAAAACCATGTCATTGGAACAGTATGAGCTGCAAAATGGAGCTTTAATAGTCAATAAAGACAGAAAAAAAGACACTGCTTGCTACCTCATAGCTAGCAGGTTTTCAAATTATGGAATTCATCTGTCACACTCCACTTAGCATATCTGTATCACTTTGCCAAGTAATGCCACCATCAGATAGTTATTTTAATAGTAAACAGATAAATGAATAGTGTAAAGAGTAATAGAATGGGGAGGAAAAAGAGACAGGAGCATTAAGACTTTTTTCTTTTTCTGTGACACTGTAGAGTGAAGATTCCTCTTTGACTTACTTTAAAAGGGAGGAATATAAAAAAGGGAGAGAGACATATTTAACATGGTAATTTAATACAGGAGAAATCTTCAAGCTTATTTCAGGGGCACATCTCTAGTGGTGCTTGCAAGGTGCTTCCCAAGGGTAAACAGAACTTACTGCATCAATTTAAATAAAGCAAATGGTGGTCCAAACTTAAGAGTGGCTTGAGACTCATCCCTAAAAATTCAAAGCCTTCATCTTTACAGTCTTTGTTCTCCACAGCAGCTGATAAGCCACGGTCTGCCAAGCAGTTCTCAAGGTTCTTGAGCAGGCTGGCTGTGCCACTGCACCCACACTGCCTCCTGAGTGGGCAAAATGCACAGGTCTGCTCCACCACGGGGACTGGGGACCTGTGGAAATGCGGGTTGCCCTTCACCCCAGCCCACATTCATTAGCATGGCTGAAGCTGTCAGGAGATTTCAGTAGCCACTGAGTTTTGCTCCAACAAGTTGTTTCCCTCAGTTCCTCCAGTTCCAGCACTAGCTTGGGCTCAAGAGGCAGCACAAAACACAATTGCATCCTGGAAGCTCAGGGCTGTAAACATTTCATGTTTTGTTTTTAACCTGCCTTCAGTTGTTCCTGTGGGGCACTGCTCCCACACCGTGCAGAGCAACAGAGATGGGGGGAGTGAGGGGAACAAAGAAAGAAGAGCTTTTGCACACAGGGCGTGTTTTCTACTGCAAAGCCCCAGCACACTCATGCATGCAGCCCACCCATAAAATCTGCCCCCTTATAATTTGCTGCTGCACACATACTGACACATTTTTTAACCAGCTCACCAGACAAGAACCCTGTGTCTTCTTCAGTCTTCCCATTCCTTTTCATAAAATATAGTGTAGCAATTGCACAAGAGATTATCTGAATTTTGCAAAGATCTTTTGTTCATTATTTACTAGAAGACGAGGGCATACATTCAGGGAATATAAAAATGTTTTATTCACTATCTTCAGCTGACTCTTATTTTTCCTCTACCCCAGTAATAGAGTTAATACATTTGTACACATCCTCAATGTAGCATGTCACATTCCACCTGCAGATATATCTTTTTGTCTTTGAAATATCTATGAACTGCATTAAATAATCACTGTAAGCCATCTTCTGTTGATAACTTTATCATTTTACTGCCCTGAATTATTCATACAAAGCCAACATCATATCGCTATATCATTACAGGAAAGCAATTAAGGTGGAATGTATGGTTTCAAGAAAATGGAAATCCCTCTATTCTGTTGCACAGAGCAGATTGTTTCTACCTTTTACTTAGGTCAGTGTCAGAAAACATCAGAAGTTTGCAGAGCTATTGGGGGGAGGGGGGGTAGAAGGGATACTTGTTCAGTAGTGTTACCGGTTGCATAGAGGAATAAGGACAGGTTTCCTAGCCCCAGTGCCTGGCTCCAACAGAGCACTTGTCATCAATACACATATAAAGTTGAGTGCAATTTTTTCCCTGGCCACAGCTGGTGAAAAAAAGGCATGGCAGACTCTGCCTCCAGTTACACTCACAGCTCCTGCCTGCTGCAAGGTGCCTGCAGCTCCCAAGTGCTGGCTCAGCACACAAACTGGCCTGCCACACACCCACACCAGCAAACAAAACCCCAGCCTCACCCCAGCAGCTCCAAGTGGCTGGTTTTAAAAATGCAGCAACTGGTTTCAGGTGCCTTGACACCTGTGTATTGCTTTCATGTACCTGTGAAAGCCACTGATCCCTTAACACCAGCTTGGAAATTAAACTCTACACTGTGACTTACTACATGGAAGAATCTGAGTCCATCTGAGCACCAATCTTGTATCTGTTTGAAACCTGATATGTAAGACTACTTATTTCCTTCACAGGGCACTTCTTGTATGAGATAAGACTATCCAATAACTCTTGGGTTTCTTTTTTCCTTTTAACAACTCCTGAAACACTGAATAAATCCCTCTCCAATCTAAAATACATATCAAATTAATGGATATAGTTGATTTAATGAAACCAACTGGCAAAAGTGTATAGACCTATATAGCTTTTGTGTTTAGACCAGATTTAAGGCAAATGTGCCAGAACAGAAAACAGGAGTTGTCCCCACGCAGTCTCCCACAGCTGTCATTATGTCCTGGAACAGCTAGCCTGTGAAAAAAAATTTATCCTGGGTGGTACTGACAGAAAACGGAAACATACCACAGAGACACATCTCCCCAAAGCTCCCTGTTCATCATGAAAAGCTTTTGCTATGAGAAAGTCTAAATACTATTAAACATACAAACATATATATATATATATATATATACACTTGGGGTTTTTTTACTAGTTCCAGTAATGAGCATTTTCTCACTCAACGGAGACCTATTTGTGGTAATAACTGTGAAACACGAAAGGAAAAATAGTTAAGCAAAAATAAGAACAGGGTTCAAATTCTCAAATTCTGAGGGAAAAAAAAAGAAAAAAGAATTCCATCTTCTTTGAAAAGCTGAATTGGTTAAAAAAAAAGCATAAAGAAATTCTTCCTGCTTTGCTGCTATCCCCCACATCAGCAACTGTGCCTTCTCATAGGGAGCACAAAACAAGCTGGGAGTGCATAGTCAAGTAAAAAGACCAAAATATGCAGCTATTACATATGGAAAGCGAAGTGAAGCCTTTTCCCTCTGCCCAATGCTGTGTAGCACACAGATGAAACCACAGCCCAAGCTGACTAGCAAAATGGCAAGACTGAGCCTCTGTCCAGAGTGTCCTTGAGGTCTACAAGACATCTCAAGCCTGTCTGGAAATCCTTCCCACTTGGCAGTGGAAAGTACTGGGCAGAGAGGAACCGTCCCTGTGACCAACAATTAGGAAAGAAAAATAAACCCTCCTGCCTTTAGGTAGCTCTGTCCTCCTGCTAATGTGTCCTTTCTTATCAACTGGAAACAGCCCTCATGGATGTAGAGTGCAGAAAAATCACCTCTAGCTTTGCAAGAAACCACTTTAGGTTCGATGGAAAGAAAAAAAAACCCCTCTGTCAAGTCACTTTCTCTGTCACTTGCACAATGAGACAGTGGTCAAATAGGCACTATTCACTTATTCACACTCAGCAGCCCAGAGCATAAAACAAACCAGGGAGCTGGCAGGTTAGCTGAACATAACATGCTGCATAATTTATTATACACAGCTCCCTAATGAGCTGTGAAATAAATTCAGATGTGGCCATTTTAGCAAATTCAGAATAATCTCTGTCTCTCAAATATCTGAGCTACTGATTCACAGTTTGTTCAGAAATGGAAATGTCACTCCCCTAGCCTGTTGCTACTGGTCTTCATGTAAGGGGAGCAGCAACAATTCTGTATCTCTCCTTTGCATCACAGAGGTACCTGAGAGCTTCAGGTGCGCTTGAGTTTCTCTCCTACCTGGGACTGCACAGTCTCTTTGCACTGCCCTCACTGCAGGGAGGACATCTTCTAAGAATTTTGAGACGGCTCAGAAAACATCTTAATCTGAGAATTTTGGCAAGGACTACCCTGGCTACTCTTCCACATAGTTATCATTGCTTTCCTCCATTTTACCATAAAACCAGTTCTCTACTAAGCATACCTTAGTATGAGGTTTTGGGTTAGAGCTGTTTGTTGGTTTGGGTTTTGGGTTGGTTTTATTTCAAAAGCGAGAGGAGCAGATACACATTAAAGGTAGCAAAAAATATAGTGGGCTTGTGCTTAAGACCCTCAAACAGACATGATGGCATGCAACAGGTAAGATGCATGTACTTGAGCCCAAGGCTGCAAACAACCATAAATTTACCACACTATAAATTTCTCACCCTTCAAGACATTTTTATTCTGTCGCACCCAGTTTTAAGTCTCAGGCAAAGGTGATTTTCAGACTATTATATTTCATTAGCAAGAAGCCTTCTGGATACTCATTTACAATTTTCCCTTCCTTAATTAAGTCCAACTACTTCTAGCTACACCTTTGTGTGCTTCATTAAATCATTTAATTTCCTCCTTGGTATTTAATAGCCTTCAGTTATTTGCAGACCGCTGGGCCCTGTTCTCACCCTTTAGGTTGGCTAGTGGCCAAAACTAAACTAGCCAGCTCAGATCCTCAGCTGGCATAAATCACTTTAGTACTTTTAATCTCTCTCATACTGTACAAGTTGTTCATTCCAAGTCAACGATCTGCTCATCAATTTTTTCTCTTTCAGCTCTGACCTCTCCCTACTGATAACACAATGCCCAGACTCAGCACAACGCTGGAGAAATGAGTGCACCAGGGTGGGTTCTTCTGTAAAGGCAACCTAGATTGCCACTGGCTTTTTCTAAGCAGGTTGCAGGCCCATGTCTGATTCTGGTCTGCTATCCAGATAGTGCACTCTCTGCCTCCTTCAGTATTTTCCTTCCGTGCTGTGTAAGTGTGGATGACTTTGACAAAAATCACTGGAAAAAAAATAACATTTAATGAAACTCAGCTCGTTTCCATATATAATTTTGTAGGATTTCCCTGCTCCAGTGCTTTTGTCTGTCTTGTCGAATCATGGATCTCAGGTCTGTTTATCTCATTCAGTAAAACACAAGCTCTGGATGAATCTCCCTGGAGTGTGCACCATTAAGGTGTATGGGATTAGCTGCCTCTGAAATGCAATGGCATGACACCTGCTCACCAGGAGAGATGTAGGGCACACCTGTGATGCTTACAGATATCTGCAGTGCAGAACTGAAGGAACAAAGCTAAAGTCCTCCAATCTGAATTATTATCTAGCAGTGCTAGAGCTGCTGTGCAAACAGAAAACTAGTCCTTGGCTATGCTGCTTGCAGCACGTGTCATTCAAAGAATTGCAGGCCTGCCTGGGAGGAATTTTATTGCTTGCTACTGAAGGAATTGTGCCTACTGCATAGTGCTGTCATGAGGTGCAGAACTGATCTCTCTAATTGGATGTATTGTCCTCAGTAATTTCCCAGTGACTTCAGTTGAATAACTGACAGAAGGAAATAGCTTCAGGCTTCTGTGTCTCTGAGGACTCAGCTTCCCTCACAGCCCAAGGCAGATGTTGCTGTTTTTGCTGCTCTAGGGACTGTGCTCCCGAGTTTTGCTTCTAAGCATAAATGCAGTCACACAGTCCAGAGTGTTCAGAGGTCATTTTGTGCCACGCAGCTCCTCAGAAACAGCCCCAGTAACAGGCTGCAGATGTGAAGCATGACAAATGGCCATGCTATGAACAGCAATGGTTCCTCATAACAGAGAAGGCAGGCTCACAGTGCTGATAAAAGACATGAAAGGCATTTAGCACCCAGCTTTTCAATTGCCTAAGTAGAGTGATTATTTTCCTCAAGAAAGAAAACAATCATGACTGGGGTATTAAAACAGTGTGAGTTGAACACAAATGCCAGGAAATAGTTTTTGACAGAACTGACACAGCTGAACTAGTGTTTAGCAAACAGGGTCAGTAGCTGGGGCTATCCCAGAGGGCTGCAAATGTCAACATGGCCAAGTAATTTCTGCATGAGATGAAGGGAATCACATCCTACCCATTCTCTCGGAATAGCAACATAAGGGACAGTGGCGTGACTGCCAGCTTCTAGAAGGATGACTGCAGGTTGCTTCTTGCCCTTGCACACTAAAATGGAACACCTTTTGCATCCCATAAGGGATATACATCTATCCCACAGAGCAACAGGATGGTGAGCTGAGAATTACTTAAGTGCAGGTTAATGAAATAAAAACTGTCTTCTAAGACACACTCCAAATAACACTAGCAAAAAAACAGCCCTTCATCCTCACTAAAGAGCAGTCAGGGAATCAGATGTTCAGATTTGCTAATTAGACAATTCCTTGCTACATCTTACTAAATAACCAAAATTAATCACGGCTGCTTTAGAAAATCCTGTTCTTTACCTTCAGATACATCAGACTGAACACTCTCAGCTTCTCTAGGCAGACTGATTAACACGTTAGAAACCTCAGAGTATGAGAAAGCTGTTTCCAAGGCATTCATTCTCGAGACCAGAAATGGCCACATTATTTAAAGCTGCTCTGGAGTTGCTCTAAGCTTCACCATACATACAGGATCCTAACATAGACAGTACCAGTGCAGGAAACCAGCAGGCCCCAGACAGATATTGTCTGTACCTTCCTTCCATATGGTCTGCATATTTTTCCTTTCATCATTATTAGATGCTAGCAATATTGTAATTAGTGCTAATATTTGTCTCACCAACGATCTCACAGGTCAATTCTGCTCTCAGCCACTAAATGTTTGGCCCTGATCCATGCCAAATGTGGGTACAGCCACAGTGATCCAGAAACTGATGCTGTTATTAGCTCTTGACAGGAACATCTCCCATTCCCACATAAACACCATTTTTCTCCAGCTGTGAAACATCCTAGAGCTTTGGGATGTCTTTCTAATCCAAAGAAAATCCACACAGAAGTTGTAATTTTAATTCAGACCCTTAGAGTAGCATAAAGTAAGGTCTGTGTAGCAGAGTCCAGCCAAATTTCAGTATACATGAAAAATTAATGATATAAAAAGATAAGAAAGAAGTCAATGCCGGAAAAAAGTTGAAATCTGAGTAGTTTACCCAGCAAGTTATATAGGAAGAGAAAGCTGCAAGTAAGGCTGAAAAGACAAAACTAGAGCTGAATCAAGAGTCAAGTTCTCATCAGAAGTTCTGACAAGCTAGTGCACTGCAAATTATCCTGGACTTTAAAAGTTGCAGTTTGAAACTAGACAATTTTTAAACTAATGAAATACAGGGAAAATGAAGTCTATTTTCTGTTAGAGAAGTCTTTCTTCCTAGAGAGGATCTTTCCTTTGTTTTCCATCACTTAAACTCTTTTAATTCCTCTGCTGACAAAAACAAGTCCCATTATGGCACTGTCAATTTGGCCAAACCGGAACAGGCACAGAGTGTTTCTCTCCAAAATTATCCTGTTCTGTAAATCAGATCTGCAGAGCACAAACCTTATAAGTTTTGATATTTTCAAGATTTCCTGGAAAAATTCATCTCTTGGACTAACCTCTTGGTTATGCAAAACCACACTGATCCCAGTAAAACTTTCGACATATGTACCCTGCCTGGAATGCTAGTGCTGACTTCTGTCCCAGTGCAAATAAGTGTTAGGGTAGTGACAAGCTCTTTGCCTTCAGTTTTAGAGCAGTTTTACCTCAAGACCCTATCTAATTTGGATGCAGACACTTCAAAAAGAAGAAATGTGAGAGGGCATCAAAAGTATCCTGCAATGCCTGCTTTAATTAAGCTGTGTTGAATCAACTGCACTTTGAGCTTCCAATGCCTTTGTTTGCTGGATATGAACTATCTTCACCATTTCTGATTTCATTCTTTTGCTGATGGAAAAGATAGCAGGAAAGGATTCCTCAGGATTGATTAACTAAGCTCTCACCCCATTGCCCTTGGTAAGTTTAAAGAGAACTGGAGGTTATAATCTTAATCACTGCACTATGCAGAGCCATGCAGATTTCCATCTTTCACTTTACCATGACTGCACTGAAAGGAGTATTCAGCTCTGCTAAAACAACCATCCCCTCTGTCTCCAGCCAACAGTCTTCAAGACAGTTCTGGATAGCTACGCTATGCTGTGGAGCCCCCTTTGTTGAGCATGGCTTTGTAAAAGTGCTTATTGTGGTCTAGGGTACATGGTGTTAATTAAATGGGGGTTGAAATTGACGCTTCCTCCTATACTACCTGTGTGACTTTGGGCTGTTCAGGTGGGATTATAGGGACAAAAAGTAACCATCTAGCCATAATGGTACTTACTTTTTGTCAGCAGCAGAATTAAAACAGTTTGAGTGGTGGAAGCCAAAGGAAAGATCCCTCCTAGGAAGGAAGATTTCTCTAACAGAAAAAATATTTCACTGTGTTCTTTTGTTGAGCTTGCTTTAGTGATACTAAAGAGATGGCCTGATGGATCTGGTGGAGCATTGATTCCACCTCCTGGTTGCCAACTGGAAGTCTGAATGGGAATAAGATTTTATTGCCACAGTGACGCTTTGTAAGCTTCCTTCTTCTAAGCAGTAAGGTGGAACAGAAAGGAATTACAAAGAATAAACACATGAACTGTGGGTTTTTTCCAGAGTTTAAAGGTGAAGTTGTACAAATATCAGAAACTAATTAAGCTGACTCTGTGATATTTAGTTATCTTAGATCCTGGGAGAAAAAAATTGATTTCTGTTACACTGAATTAAATTACATTTTCATACTGATTGATACAAGCTCACTTTGCTTCTACTTGTCTTACAAAACTACCCATTATCTGACTTTAGTTCTTGAAACTGGGCTGCTGACCTTCTGCAGTGATGCTATTTTAGCACTGTATTGATGAACAAACACTTTGTCTACGGGTAGCATTTGTCTGAAAGATCTTATATACCTCTTACCTCGCTTGTTCAACTAAGTGCAGGTTTGAAAAGGACATTATTTTTCCTAAGTGAAACAGTATTTTTAACCTGTGCAAGTATGCTGTGCTGCTACCAGCTTCCACATGCAGAACCTTTTGTGTGAGAGTGTGAATGCAAGTAACAAAAGCTTTTTTCCTCCCTGAACTACAATCAGCTTTTAAAACAAAAGTCAGTGCCTGGAAACCAAGCACTGTCATATGTTTGAGGTGCATGGCCCTTGCATCAGTCCCAGCTGATACCAAACTTCCATCTTCAGGTAGGTGAGCCATAATCCCCTAGCTGGTCTCAAATCTGGTGCAGGAAGGGTGCTGAGCTGCATGATGGCCCTTAATCAGCAGTGGAGAAGGTGTACAGTGTCTGGGGGGGGAATACCTGCAGGCCACTGCCTGGCCTGCTTTCTTTCCATGACCTCTTCCACTATGTGCTGGTGCAAGCATGAATTAAACTGCTGTACAAATATAGGTACAAAATACTCCAAATTGTGACTGCTTATCTGACAAAACCCCCAAATTCAAGGATGTGACATCTACTACTTGGCAATGGTGCCACAGTGCAAGCTTTTGATCTCTCATTGTCAGGACAGCTGGTGTTCTCATCCTCTGAAAGCTGACTCCACCAGCAGTCCATATCGCTCCTACACCACAAAGGGAGAGGGTGCTTGTACTTGTGGATTTACTTCCCAGTGTCAGGGAAAGGGAAGGAGGATGTAGTACACTACTCTTAAGTGAACCAGGAAGATGGTCCCAAATAAGTGGGGAAAGTGCCAAAACATTTTTGTATAAGGTTAAGCCTGCTTTCCTATTGGGAGAGAATTTATTTTTTGCTGGTGGGGGGGCAGGAAACATAGGAAGGTTAATCTGAAAATGTTATGTTGCTATCTTGATGCACTTGGTAATGGATGATCTTCCTTTCATCTTACAAAACAATTTTGAGGATCCCCTTGATTCCTATGGAAAGCAAGCATACCTGGAACTGCCCAAGGACTCCAGTGTAAATAATTTTTTGAATGCCTGACTCCTTTCACTCATTCATGCTTCTCATGGATTCCTGATGATATCTGTAATGGAAATTGCATGTGACATGTCTTTCACACTTATGGGCTTATCAAGGTAAAGCTGACAAGGTCTCTTTTCTCAGCCTCTGACTCTACATGACAACCTGTAGTGAGCCTTGGCAACTTCCAGACAGATGACTACTTCTGTTTTGCACAAGGCCAGAGATGTTTTGTTACAGCGATAAAGTGCGTGTCACTGAGTGCTGGGGTTAAGTGCTGCTCAAAATACACCAAAAGCAATGGGAAACTGGCACAAGAAATGATGAAAGGGAGAAAAGGAACTTCAGGCTAGACCCAAAGACTGTGAGGAGCTTGGTGACTTTACTGGGAGAACAGCTCAAATTGAAATCAGTGGACAAGCTTTGGATGACAAAGACAAATTCACATAGATTTCTTAGAATACAGCCATGTGCTGTGTCTACCTGCTTCCCAAAGTTTTAGATGTTTTTTTCTAAGCACTGTGAATAATTTGGACACAGAAATCTGTGCTCAGAATCTTTGAGACAGCAATTCAAGAGTTACATTATGTAAAGGTTGGTCAAAAGCCTTTCCACATATTTGGGTTGTTGTTTCTAAGCACTGTAGAAAGAGATCAATTTGCAGGTTGTTGTCTGCCCTTTCTATCCCATATTTATCTCAAATAATGTTCATTAAGGCAGTTCCCCTTCCTTTATGAAGGCTGAAGTAGATGCTCTCTTAGATATTATCTGAAGAAAATCTGGATTCGCTGAGTATTATGACAAAGACTTCTTATTCATTTGCTTCATTCTTTCATTTTGGGTAGTTTACATCAAGTGAGTGTAAAGATATTTCCTTTGTTACCAAAAATTACTCCAGTACCTCCTCACACAGGAATGTACAGAGACAAAAAGTCCTAATTTGTAAGACTAAAGTTTGTAAGACCAACTAGCAAATGCGAGATGTTTGCAGATGGTGTTGATAAAAAGCAAAAGTGCCAGGATAAGCAGAAAGGATAGAAATAAATGAGGTAGAAAGGACATTCTAACAATACCAAAATAGCCTTCAAAGATCAAGAGGTTGCGGCCGAGACAAATGAATAATGGCGGAAGCACAAGCTGCTGATGCAAAACCAGAAGAGAAATGACGGCTCCAGAGGTGGCAATGGCCTTCCCCTAAATTCACCTGCTTACGTGGCCTCTGTTAGAGTAGATTCAGCCTGCAATCTGTTGTTTTTATTCTCATGCCAACATTAGCTCTAGGACAGAGGTGGACGTTTGGTTTTCAGATGGGGCACGGCGCCAGTGGTCACAGAGCAATGCCAGCAGTGTTTCTCCTGCCCTACACCACCCTGCAACCCACCAGGTGCTTGCTCTTAGTCTGCTCAGCCAGTTTCAGAAGTAGTACTCAAGGACTAAATCTCCACTTAATTTAATTGAGAAAGGCTGTAGGGCTTTACTGCTATCATTGTTTAGCAGTTATTTTTCCTGAAGCTGCAATTATCACTGCCAGTGCAATTCAGTGGGTAATGGAGGAAGTCAGGACAGTACACGCTTCACAACCTCTCAGGTGCTACCAACCCATGACATTAATTTATGAGGCTCCCACTCTGCTCTCCGTTGTTTCAGGAAAAATAAAAAGCATGAGCTCTCCCTGATTTAAACATCCAGCTCATCTTTTACCCTTGCATTTGAAGGAGTAGGGGAGGAGTGCTGGGGGAGGAGGGGAAGAAATTCACAAAGTTAAACAAGGATAATTAAGGAACAAAGGCAAGAAGTCTGCCCTTGTTAATTTAGCCCTTGAGGAGCTGATGAAGTGTCAAAGTAACAGACAGGTAAAGTCATGGCCAGGAAAAGACTTTTAGCAACTGTATTGTGGACCAAGTAAAGTTTTTGTAAAAAAAGATGGTGGGATTTAGGCTTTGGTAAATACAAGGGTCACTTGGCACTCAGTCATTTCTACTGAGGTGCTTCCAGTTTCCCCCTTGAGGTTCTCCTTCAGAACCTGGATCCCCGCCCTTGAACAGAAGGTGCTCCTGTAAGAGTCACCCACTGTCTACATATTTCACCCCAGTCCCTGAAATTTTTTAGCTTCAGGCCCTGGTCATTTACATTTTTCCATTAAGATTCTGCCAATAAAGGGCTGATAAATGTTTCAATGCTTTCTTCGTGAAGTCATAAAATCCAACAGACCAGCAAGTTGTTTCTACCTGTGGTCTGTAACCATCTGCAGCATTCACTAATGTATTTATAATCATCCAGAGAGAAGTGGCATATGTGGTAACATTTGATACTCATTACTAAACCCAAATAGACCACTGGAGAATGTTACTTTGATATGAAGTTGAATCATAATTTTATTACTCAAAGGACACAAACTAATTTCCACCTACAGTTTAGCCAAACAGAAGGTATACTGTTTGGTTTCAGTAGCAATTCATTGCTGCTTTTGAACTGAAAGGACAAAACCCTGAACCACACATGAACACATGCAATGAGCAAACCTGCTACAAACCTTCTTGGAGGAAGAAGAAAATATTGGGGAAAAAAAATCCCCCTTGCAAGAAAAGGTTCAGCAGGACGAAGGCAAGTTTCTTACCAAACTTATTGAAATAATGAAAAAGTAATGAATTATCCAGGCAAACTTCTGGGATAAAATTGCAAAATACAGGGCTTTCTTGGTGTAATTATTTTGTATGCCCTGCTTATTCCTACTCAATACTACAGTGTTAGATTTCTTTAATCAATTAAACAGGTGCATTCATGATGCAGAACAAATTAAGTGGAACAACTTTGGACAGGATTTGCATGTGGATTTCTCTTGCCTTCCGCCTGCAGTGTGCTATGCAAGTGTGCCATCAAGTGGTGCAGAGAGAAAGAACTCAGCAAAGAACTGATCCTCCACCTTAAGCCTATTAAAGACAGGAGACCGACTGTCCCCTGAAATGCCACCTTTTAATCAGTAAATAACCAGGGACAAATATTCACATGCCACCGTAAAATTAGCTGGGAAACGGCTGTATGTCTGGG